>NC_067157.1:29286806-29589306 GCF_903995435.1 Acomys russatus | reverse complement strand
ACCAGGAGGGGGCGAGGTTGTTCATCAGTTTCCGAAGCATTTCTGTGCTAGCACCCTATTGAATTTGCCTTAAGGTTCCAGGTGACAACAACCACCGTGTAGTCAGTGTTTCTTTATCCTCAATAGTTTACACTATATCTTCCAGGCTTTTTTTTTCTGACTGCTTGACACCCATAAAACAATTTAGTGTCATTCTTAGTGATAATAAACTAATAAATTCCATACAATAGGAATATACCAGCCACCATATTTTAAATACAATAATAATACTAATAATACATTAATAGATTTTAAACATAGAAATACATCATGAAAATTTCTAAAACGGACTTACACTGAGGTTCCTGACAATTTCTTCAGAATTAACTGTTTCAAAACAAAAGGAGAAATCACATTACAAACAAATCTCTGCCAAAGAAAACGCACGCAACTCTGCAATTTGACCCACGCACTTATTGTCAACAATCTTGAGGAGTGAGATTTAAAAAAAATTACTTAAATCAAGGAATTACTTTAGAATTAAAGACCGGAGTAGAATGTAGCTTTGGCCCAGCAGTGTGAGAGAGCACCACAGGCCACGTGGATCGACCACACTGAACCATGGGCATTTCTCATGTGCATCAGAGGTCAACATGCTCTCAGAACGTGGTGGCTATGGTCGCTCCCTCAGCGTTTCCCTTTTGTCCTCTTCATACTTACAAGTAAAAAAGTCCTGGGGTATATTAAGAGTTCTGATTCGGGGGGCAGGTCCTTGGTACATATAGAAGTTTATTTGAGAAAAATAGTCTGTCATGTATTCCACTCTTTCACAGGAGGTCTGGTCCATTCCTGAGGTAGAAAATGAAATGAAAACCCTCACTGGATGTGCAACAACTGTCCGTCTTTGGTAATGTCAAACAGGAGATGTTTTATGCTACAAATCTCAAAACAGGTAAGGTGGGAATTTGTAAACTTTATTCCGTTGCCGTCATTCTGTAAATGGCAGAACTTGAAAACTGAGGCAGTGGACAGAAGAACCATGTTCAGGAAGTGAGACTCGGCAGTGAATTAAGCAGCTCACCTGTTTAAAGCAGATGAGTTAAAGGATTCAAAAGCATTTTCTTTTGGGGGTTCATTTCATATGAACACCATGTTCTCTAGAGCCAGGTGTTAATGAATTCTTCTAAAAGCTTAACTTTAACACCTCCCTCTATTAAAACGTACATAAAAAGCTCGGCCCGTGGTTTCAAGGCACTTTACCCCGGGAGTCAGCGGAGCAGGAGGAGTTTGCGCAGTAAGCACGTGGCGCGCAGGGAGGGGGACTCGCCTACATTAACTATTTAGAACAAGCAAATTCAAGACTTGACCTCGAGCTGGGACTCGAGAGGAGATAGGTCTTTGGTAGACAAGAATGGTGCTTCTTGCTGACAACCACCTCTCCATATAATTTAAGGAGCTTGGTAAGCCCCGCCTCCCATGCGGTAACGTGTAGCAGCCGATCCAGCAACTGCTGCAAAGAAACTGTGTCCTGTCCACGACTATTAACTCTACTTAGGGCTACGTCACAGAAAGCAGAGCGTATGGACGGACATTCAGAGCTATTAAATAACTAAGGCAGAAACTTTAAACCTTCTTCTCTCTTTCCCTCATGCTCCACCACAGACTCCATTCTGTGCTTCTTCGGTGCCACCTACAGCTGGAAATTCAGGCCTAAAACATGTTACCATGGCTCCTGTCTCATCTATAAAGCATAACCGAGGACTCAGCGTGAGCTTTTAAGGCGCCATACCATGGTCAGCCAGAAGGACTATGTTGACGCAGTTGTGTAAACCCCTCTGCTTCAGACCTTCCATCAACATGCCGAAGGCATCGTCGACAAGCTGCAAGGCTTTAACCACCTAAAAAGAAATCAGAGTCAGAAGTCGTCATTTAAGTTGTTGCAGTTAACTAAATAATTACCCAATCAGGAGGGGGGAAAAATCAGACATATTTTCTTCTCTAAAATTGTTGGGATTTGAAATACAACACCAGAGATGCCACCTACATCACCACCCGTGACCAAGGACAGATTCCCCTGGCGTCTATAAGTAACAACAGCAAAAGCGGAACCATGCTTCCTATAAAGAAAGTCTGACTAAAGGGTTATAACGTATGAAAGACGTTGTATATCAACAAACAACGCTCAGCTGTAGGTGTTTCCCTAAGAGTGCCTGATGGTAGAGGCATGAGTCTGGGTGCCTCTAAAGGAGCCAAAGAGTTGCACACATTCTGAAAGATCATGTGACAGTAATAGCCGGACTCCACTCCAGCATATTCCACAACCAAATGATTCTGTTTCTATGCAAATATTGCATGCAAAGGAACCTAATATCTTATTGACTTGTAATTTTAATTCTAGGAAAAATAAATCGTGCACACATTTTAAGATGCATACACTATAGTCCTTACAATGTGTGTGTCGTGCGTGTGCGCGTGTGTTGTTGCTGGAGCCCAAGTTGACAGCCACAAACACGGTAGGCAAGCTGAACGACTCTGCCTGCCCATAAAAACATTTCTACAAAAAAAAATAATACAATAGGAAACTATTCATAATAGCAGGTCAAACAATAAAAGAAAATCAAGTTATAAATTCAGCCATTTATATTACATACTCCAGGTTTTATATATAAGTATCTCATCCTTTCTAAGTAAAAAAGAAAAAAGAAAAAAAAGAAATTAGCAGAAATATGTCAAATTATATAAACAATGCTTGTCTCTGACTAATGAATTGGGGTTCATTTCCATTTAGCTGTTTAGTCTTTGTGTTTCACAAGCTTTCTTTACTCTTCCAATATTAGACATTGAACTGACCTAAAGTTTAATGAAATTTCAAAGTTGTAATTTTTCAGTTTCTTTTTTTAAGTGAAAAGGGAGGTATCATGGCATTTTGTCTCTCATACATTGCAGCTACTGTCCTTGTTTTCTTTAGAGACAGAACTTTGCAAATCAGGTAGAGCTAAGGGCATCAGCACTTTACACATGCAAACCTCACAGAAAACACTCGTGGGGTGTGGCTCCTGCTGTTGGAATGTGCTCCTCTGAACCTTAGGATGCTCACGGGCCCACAGTTACTAAGAGACAAGAAGTGAACCCAGCCACCACCTGTCTTATATTAATCTACCCCCAACTCCAAGATGCTCGCCTGACTCCTAGCCTCAGGGCGTTAACCATCTAGTGTGCCCATCACTGCGCCAGATTCCAGCATCCCTTTCCACATCACCATCCTACCCTACCGTCCAAGCACACCAAGAGCTGGTTCTCATCCTCTCTCCTCTCCCAGCACCTGAAACACGGCTGCCACTGGCAATCCCATGACCTTGAAACCACTCATGCCTGTATTCTTCCCACCCCAAGGTCGGCGTGAGCTCTTGCAGGATGGGGACCATATTCACGGACTTGCCACACATATACTAGCTCACCTTGGCATCTTTTAGGAATGTATATTCTGTCAGCTTTGGAAGTGACACTCATGAAAAAGGACAGCATGTGTATAGCTGTGGCTTGGATGTTAGAGCTTAGCTTCTCTTTTGCAGACAAATGCAGGGCACTGGTTTTCTAGCACCAGGGGTAGAAAAGAAAATGGAAATTCTGCTTTGCATGGAATCATGAGCCTTGACTTTCACAGTGGACACTGTGGGAATGGTGCATAAAGTTCTGGTATAATTGGTTAATTTTTGGTAAGACTAGAGTGAGCAATTGTGCTTAGGAGCAATAGTTTCTTCCCTATAAAACTGAATTGGAGGCTGAAAATGAGCCTGCTGGCTTGAAGCTCTACACAGTCAAGTTTTCCCAAAGACCCAGCATCCTCTCAGATGTAACCTGCCTCCACATGTTTCTCCCAGAGCTCACCCAGGCTCTGAATTTCTGCCATGTCTGTGAGCATTACTAGCACTGAAACCAGGCTGTCTCTAAGAAAGACTTGTTCCCCCAACTCCCCATTCTACTGAAGATGATTCCTTACTGGATAATGAGTGTCAGGTGACCCTGACTGACTTATGAAGAAGGCCAGCCTGTGAGTGTTTTGTCTTCCATACTAAGCAATCCTGACAACAAATCAGCACTCAGGAGGCAAGAGCATTGAGAGTTCAGTGACAGCCTGAATTACATAGTGTTTCTCTGTGGGAAGAGGGCAGAAAAAGGGAAGGAAAGAGAGAGAGAAACTGGAGTGGGGAGTAGGAAGGAAGAGGCGGAGCAGGAAGGATGAGGAGGAACAGCGAGGAAGAGGAGGAGCAGGAAGGAAGAGGAGCAGGAAGGAAGAGAAGGAGCAAGAGGAAGAGAAGGAGCATGAAGAAAGAGGAGGAGCAAGAGGAAGAGGAGGAGCAGGAGAAGAGGAGGAGCAGGAGAAGAGGAGGAGCTGGAGAAGAGGAGGAGCAGAAAGGAAGAGGAAGAAGAGGAGGAAGAGAAGCAGGAAGGAAGAGGAGGAGCAGGAAGGAAGAGGAAGAGGAGGAAGAGAGCAGGAAGGAAGAGGAGGAACAAGAAGGAAGAAGAGAAACAAGAAGGAAGAGCAGGAAGGGTAAGCAAGGAAAGGGAAGGGAAGGCAAGGAAGCAAAGACAGGAGGAAGGGAAAGAAGATAAAGGACAAGGAGGGGAGAGCAGATCAGAGAAAGAGAAGAAGAAAGGGGAGATGGGGAAGAAAGGGGAGAAGGTGGGAAGAAAGGGAAAAGAAGCTTCCAGATTCCTGTGGTGTCCTCTCTGGCCAAATCGAGCGCCCTCTAAACCATGATTTCATGCAGCTCTCTCAGTGTGACTTTCCATTACAAATCGTTTAAGCTTTCACATTTTCAGTAATTAAAATAAAAAATCCCAATATAGAAGGCTTTCTTTAAGAGCAAAAAATCCAGGGGCATTAGCTCGTTACTCTTTATTCTTTCAAGATGGCTTTGTAGGCTGAGGCGTTCTCTTCCCCACACGTAGGACTGCCTAGCATGTAGACCCACCAGACACTCTTCAGAGCAGCACAGGAAAATGATGAGTGAGATATCTAGAACAAATCACTGAGCTTTTAACTTAGTGTGTGAGCCAAAGCACAGTAAGATAGGTTCTGTTTTATTAATTCACAGGTTTTAGGGCCTCTGTGCTAAAAAGTGATTACAAATAAGAATAATAAAATTGCAAAGCCTTCAAACTTCCTCTGCCCGTTTTCTCCTGTTTGTTGTGAGTCTTCCCTAGGCTTTGTCTTGTTGTCACTCTTCACTCCCCACTCAGGGCACATCTCTAAGCTTCCAACTTCCAGCTCCTTACCTGCTTTCAGCTTTCCAAACATAGTCAATTGCCATCTGGAAGCACACTCATTTGGACACTGCAGTCACCCTACTTGTATGATGAGCATCTCCCCCAAACCATCCCCCTGCATCAAGCTTATTAATGCCAGTGGAACTACCATCCCTTCCTCATTTGCATATGACATAGAACAGCAATGAACCATTGTTCTCCCACCCCTAGCCATCCCATTGTCACGTCATGCCATATCCATCCTCTAGCTGAACCTCAAATACATCATTCTTCATCCTTGCTGTTGGCCTCCTCCCTGGTTCAAGACTACCCTCTCTATTCTGGACTACTGCAGAGACTAATGTTTCTCCTTCCTTCTCTTGCCTCCGCCCCCCCCCCCCCCCAAAATGATCTCTAAATACACATGGGCCTGGCCATTCCACTCTCCTAATGGCAGGGCCTCAGTACTTCCTGTTGACCAATACTTCCTGTTTCTCTATGGAGGCGTGGTTGTCTGTTGACCATTGCTGTGGCCTGTAGAGATCTGCATGGTTCGCTTTGCCTCACTCCCTGAGTGTCTCTATGGCCTTCTCTCTGGCGCCCAGTGCTCTAGTCCAGGATGCCAATACTATTCACACTGCACTTCAAAGAGTACTGAACACTGAGTAGCTCACAGTAACATTTGCCTGCCATCACCATCCTTTACCGTTACAGTGCTGTCTGCTTGTGGAAGAAGCCAGTAGTGTCTGCATGTGGCCCTTCTGTGTGTTCCTGTGGTTACGTACTCAGCTCCTTCATCTGCCTGCCGGGCCATTTTCCAGGTCTGTCTCCTTTCTGTTACTCAGGGGACAGTCTCTAATGTGGCTGGTCTTAATGTCAACTTGGCTCAAATGAGAGGTGTCTGAGTAGGAAGCTTGACCTGAGGTGTGTCCCGATGCATGTGGGAAGGTCCACCGTGACGGTGGGCAGCACCTGCTGGTGGCTGGCCAGACACAAAAGGGGTGCTTCAGAAGGAAGAGCAGCTCG
The DNA here is from genome assembly GCF_903995435.1 of Acomys russatus. NCBI lineage: Eukaryota > Metazoa > Chordata > Mammalia > Rodentia > Muridae > Acomys > Acomys russatus. Next base: position 29,583,051 of record NC_067157.1, on the reverse strand, counting down.
CCCTTTGCTTGTCCGGCCCTCCCTTCTACAAGGAGTATATTTGCCCTGTTGGTGCCTGACTGGGACCACTGAGGCAGTTGGCCCTCTGGACAGAGTAGCTGGCAGCTGTGGCTCCCCAGCAAGAGACAGCCATCCATCCAGAGACTATTCCAGTGACTAAAGCAACCAGCTTCAAGGATAGAGTAAACACTGAGTTCTCGGTGTCCTCGGGTGTGAATTGGCTGCCATTAATATTTTAAAGCTCACCTAATAAACTATATGTGTGTGTGTGTGTATAAGTGTATACATATGTATGTACAGATGCATATATACAAGTGTGTATATGTGTGTGTGCGTGTATACTCTCCATCCCCTTCTTTCTGCCTCTCTTGAGAACCCTGACCAAAACGCTCTCCCGGCAACACACATCTACTAAAGCAAGACCTCTTCAGAGACACCTCTGAGTGCTCAGGTTTTGCAGCACTTTTCATAATCACTCTTAAAATTTAAAATTAGATGCCTTTAAAACTACATCACAGATGGAGCCAGGCATGGTGGCACATGCCTTTAATCCCTCAATCCCAGCACTCAGGAGGCAGAGGTAGGCAGATCGCTGTGAGTTCGAGGCCAGCTTGGTCTACAAAATGAGTCTAGGACAGCCAAGGCTACACAGAGAAACCCTGTCTCTAAAAACCAAAAAACAAAACAAAACAAAACAACAAATACAAAACCAAAACTACATCACAGAAAAGAAAAAGAAAAAGTTAGTGGTGCCTAGTCTAAGTCAGACACAGAGGCAGATGAACGTGAAGACTATCTGTGTTCCTCCTCAAATGATGAGTCTTACCAAACATGCACAGAGAGAGCTGTCACATAGGTGACAGCTACACTAGAAAATGCACACAAACAGCATTTAGTGTGCTCAGTGAGTCATTCACTCTCAGAGCCGCCAAAGTAAGTGTAAACTTTCCCATTAAGTTCAGAGTGGTACCAAGGGGCTGAGAGGCCCACAGCAGGTGAGAAGTGGGCAGGGCCTTGCACTGGGACCCACATGGCCTTCAAAGGAAGAAGGAAAAAGGACTTTACTGGTAAATAGCAAAGAAGAAGAGATCCAAGCAAGCATGCCCCCATGCCAGCAGCAGGCAGCTGTTAGGTGAGTTTTCCACAGGGCATCTTAATCCCAGGAGCTTTAGAGCTTCGCGTTATGGACAAAAACAACACACGCTTCAGGGGAGGTGGGGTGGTTAAAAGACAGAATGGCTTTGCGTGTCGAAAGCAGTATTTAAGGATGATAGTCGCGTGGGAAAGTTGTACAACAATGGCCTGGCTAGTGAGGAAGTTGATATTAGCGGCCGCTCCAGAGATACTGAGGCCTTTGAGAAGAATCAGTGCTTGAGATGCTTGTGAAGGCTGGGAGTGTGGCACTGTGTGTGTGGTGCACAGCTGGGGCACACCACAAGAGACCAGCAGGTGGTTTCACTCTGTCCACATTACAGTGTTGAGTGGCCACGCAGTATCTGGCCTTGAGTTTTTAGTATATAAATTAATGTTGTCACATCAGAGTCCTCAATCGGGGTTGCTGATCAAAAGAATTAAGATACAGTTAATTAGGCAGTTATCCTTCCCAGAATTTAACAATGCGTGATTAAACCGTTAAACTAAAACACTGATTTTAGGCTTTTAACTACTTGATCTCGTGCATTTCTTAAATGTGTGTGTGTGTTCTGTAGAGATTTTCTTTTCTTTTCTTTTCTTTTCTTTTCTTTTCTTTTTTTTTTTTTTTTTTTTTTTTTTTGCTTTTTTGAGACAGGGTTTCTCTGTGTAGCCTTGGGTGTCCTGGATTAACTTTGTAGACCAGGCTGGCCTCGAATTTATAGCAATCCACCTGCCTTCACCTCCCGAGTGCTGGAATTAAAGGCATACACCGCCACCGCCCAGCTCTTGGTAGAGATTTTTTAAATCCTGTCTTATGCTGCAGGTTAGGCCTAGATTATTTTCCATCTGTTTGGAAACAACAACCACCAAACCCCCGACTCACTCCCGCACTGACTGGTCCGCCGCTGTGTCCAGCCGAGTCAGGTTCTTCCACATATAATGTATAGAAACTGGGTCTAGGGGTAAAACGGAAACAAGAGAAGACATCAATAATTTGCATGAAAGGGTGGATTTGGCCCTTTGTGGATCGTGACCATACTGGCTGTTCCTGCCTCCTTTTCCTTGTAAGCTCTTCATCCAGGCCAGGGGATACACTTGGCTTGAGTAGAGACACGGCTCCTAACCGGAAGTAAATGACACCTTCTCGGATAGACGCACGACTGTGGCTCAACTATGAAACGTACTTTGCTCTGGTAGCTAAGACCTCTCTTGATGCGCCCAGCCCTTTCCATTTCCTGGTGCCTGGCTTTTGGCTGATTCTCTGCTCTATGTCTGGCTCTTCTATCATGCGCTGGTTTCTAAAATGGAGTTTACTTGATGCGTTCTTTCAATACGCTCTGACCAAATTCTGTGGCCTCAGCCTTGCATCAGCCCCTCCAACTCCAGAAGCCTGTCCTCAGAAACAAGTGCCTCTATCACTCCTGCCCCAATATCTTGTGAAATCTGCCTCTCCTTTTGGGGACCAACCCTATGTCTAGTGTTAAGGACAACAAGCCCCCCCCCCCAGAGCACCTATTCTCAGGAATAAGTCTTGAAAAGCACCCATTAAGAAGCAATGCCAATAGCTGCTACAGTGGCACAGGCCCTGTCATCTCCAAGCGCAACTCTCACCTCAAAGAAGATAGGAAAGTTTATTGGGGGGCTGAAATCACCTCAAATTCTACCTCCCCACACAGAAGCATCTTCACGGGGCTTTTATAGTAACAGAGCAGAGGAAGTCATGAATCAAGACACTTTCAATATATTTGTTAGGAACATCAGAAACTGGGGCAACTGTGCTATTGGCTCTAGACTTTATTAAAGACATTCTTAGCCCCCCAATTGGTGGAAACTAGGGTTTTGTTAAGTTAATGTATTCTGAAAGGATTTTTCCATGTTAGTCACGGGATGTTAGATGTGACACAGAGATGGACAAGAATAGGCTATCCGTTGGGCTACATGTGGCCTGAAATAAGTTGTAATTTGCTCTAGACCTTCCCGGCTCTCCACACTAGCACCAATCAGTTAATCAGATTTGGAGAAGGTTTCAGAAGGAAAAAAGGAACTTCTTTCTAGAAACATCTGTTCATACCTGTAACCTCAGCACTCAGTAGGCAGAGGCAGGAGTACTGCAAGTTCAGGGTTAGCCTGGTCTATATAGTGAGTTTCAGGATAGCCTGGTCTATATAGTGAGTTTTAGGCTAGTAGGACTAAATCTCTCAAATACCAGAAGGCGTTTGGAGGAGAAAGAAGGGAAGGAGGAAAGAGGAATATGAGTGTGGAAAAGATAGACAAATAAGGAAGAAAACAAAGAGTAGAAAGAGAAGAAAAAGGAAGGAAGAAAGAAAGGATGGATGGAAGGAAGGAAGGAAGGAAGGAAGGAAGGAAGGAAGGAAGGAAGGACAGTCAGACAAACAGGGAATTCCAAGGTTTTTAAGGAAGCACCCGTGATGGTTCAGAATGTTTGGTTTACACAACGGCGCTCTCTTTGGAAGACTGTTACCTCTCAGCTTTGGGCAGATCCAGCCATTTTAACAATGTAGAGATTCTCCTTTCATATGGGACAGAACTGAAAAAAATATTTTTAAAAAATTTAAACAAATAATTTCAATATATTCTTCCATAGGGAGAGGAGTTACTAATTTTAGGTATATGTTCTGCGGTTTGTGATGAAAATGCTGAGAGGGTGGCAAACTCAAATGGCTCCATCATCAACAGATACAGATTGTGTTCTCTCCTCCTTACTTACTCATTTCTCCTTTAATTTTCCGCAGCTTAATTGAAAACCATCGATTATCCACAAGTTAACCCATGCATTCACACTTACTGGCTGTCTGTTGACAGACAGTGTACATTTATTTGAAATGGAATTAAATCATTGAGTGAGAGGCCTTGAAGATTTTTTTTTTTACTCTGGCCAACATAGTAAGATGGTAGGCTTTATGTGTTAGCTTGTCACTTAGAATCACGTGGACAGGCTCTCAGTTAAAGTACTGTCTATGTCAGGTCGGCCCATAAGTATATATACAAGGGATTTTCTTGATCGTTAGTTGATGTAAGAGGGCACAGTCCATTGTGGGTGGAACCATCCCTAGGCAGATGGACCTGAGCGTGTATGAAAGCAAGCATTCATTCTCTCTCAGCTCTTGGTTATGGATACGGCGTGACCAGCTCTCTTGTCCTCCTACCTCTGTGACACCCCTCGGCGTCAGATTTTAACCCACAAACATGAGCTCAAATAAATACCTTTCTCTCACAAGTTGCTCTATGTCAGGGTATTTTACTACCACAACAAAAACAAAACTAGAACAGCAGATAAGGTGCCAGGCGCTGAGTTTGATCTCTGGAACTCGTATGATAAAAGAAGAGAGCTGACTCTCAAAACGTGTGCTCTGACTTCAACATACGCTCTCTGACACAGGTGAGTGCAATACACACACACACATGCATGCACGCATGCACACCAACTATTCAACCAAATAAACACATGGAAAAATCTTTCAGGCAAATAAATAAACAAGGAAACGGGTCCTGCAGACCTCTGCCCAGCTGGATCCTTATCTGAAGGCACTTCTAGTACCTGCTGTAATTCTTGTATATGGTAGGGTAGGAGCCGTTGATAGGCACATCTGATCCAGGCCAGTAGTAGGCAGCCGCCTTTAAACCTTGATACATTGCCGTTAGCCAGATCTACAGGGAGTGAGAGGCAATAGAGTAACTGTTTAGGCACCAGCACCATAACCTACTGCTAACAACTATTTTAACTGAGAATGTGTTCTCATCTATACTATACAGTAAATTAAAATGTATAATCAGTCAATCTGCCTCAAAAAAGTAGTGTAGTAAGAGAGTAACCGTTCGTTGTTCCTTCCGCACTGATAAGATTGTGTAATTCTTCACCTTTGAAGAAACTGCAAAACAGCATGAGGGAACAACAGATCTCTTTCTGAGAGAAGTTGAGTATTTGTCTATTGATGACACTATACCCAAATTTCAACATAAAACCTCCTGCGTAAGCAGCCAGGGATATTTCCAAAAATTCAGAAAATAAGAAGAAGAAGGAGGAGGAGGAGGAGGAAGAGGAGGAAGAGGAAGAGGAGGAGGGGGAGGAGAAGAAGAAGAAATAGTAGTGAAACCTTCACATTTTCAGCCATTAGAAACTACATGGACGACGAGAAATTCAGGGAAAACTGAGAAGATTGAGCTATTATGTGAAAACAGGCTTGGAGGCCAAGAGGAGTGCTACATACCGGCTGCCCATTCCACCAGGCGGGGTTATTTTTCTCCACTGAAGAAAGTGAAAAGCTCTTGTTGAAGTGCACATCATACATGTTATTGTCAATGATGCCATGGGATTCTGGATACAAGCCCTATAATATTTATCACAAAATGAGAGTATGAGGAAGTGAACCTTAGTAAAATACAGGCAAGTTGCAGGAACAACAGATCTGTACTGGGAGAAATGCCACATACTTTACAATTTAACTGTCCAGATCGAAACTAAATATCAAGAAGATACACAGATTCCTACCAGATATGCCTATTTCTTGGCTTCAGTGGCAAATGGCCGACAGAAAACAGGTGGTTTGTATTGGTTGCTGTTCTGGATTCACTGTTAAATGCCCCACAGAAGGTCAGTTGTTTTGACACTTGGTTCCTGGCTGGTAGCACTGTTTTGGAAGGTTGTGGAACCTTTAGAAGGCAAAGCCTCGATGGAAGAAGTGGGAAGAGGCTAATGGGGTGTGTTTGTTTGTTTATATATTTATTATCTGTGCGTGCAGCAAGCACAAAGAGGTAAGAGGACAATTTTCAGGAACCATCTCTCTCCTTTCACTCCATGGGTCCTGAGCCGAGAACTCGAGTTGTCAAGTTAGGTGGCAAGCACCTTTACTGGCTAGCTATCTTGTCAGGCTTGGAGTTTCATAGCCCTGCCCTACTTCCTGTTCTTTCTCTTCTTCCTGACTACTCGACCCGCTGGCCTCGAGCTCCTGTCACTGGGCCGTCTGCCATGAGGGAATGCATCCTCTCAACCTGTGTTGCAGAAGAAGCCCTTCCTTTCTTGCTCAAATTGCATTCTGTCAGGTATGTTGTCACCTCAATGAACAAAATAACCAGCACAACTCTAGAAGAGTCCAGAATTTTCGACATAAAAGTATCTGTCCTTATGTATTGCCTCCCTTCCCAGCTGACATTCATTTAAGTAAACGGTGACCAAAAAGTCCAGGAGAAAGGTATTTCTCACGTGACAGAAGTGGCCAGGACCTCACAAAGGTGAGTTTAGCCTAACGCTGGGCATGGGTGGTTAATTAATGACTCACACTGAGCCATGCCTTTCCAGCATGTTGCCCAGTTCTTACTCAGTATGCCCATGCCCTGTAAGAGTAACTTTTAGTCTCCTGGCTCAATTCTTGTCTGGGATGCTTACCACCTCCTTCTGCTGGCCTAGGCCTAGCTAGTTCTGGAAGCATCTAGCCTCTGTATAATCTAACCTGAGTATAGGATGTTTTCAGCCTCTGAGACTTACTGCTTAATGAGCTCACCCTTACTTGTTCTTTCTGAGCTCTGGGTTGGCTGGTTCCACTCAGCTGTTCTGGCTCAAACTCTACTCCCAGCTGACCTATTTAATCTGTCTTTTCTCGGCCCAGAATTGCTCTGCTTGGCCTCAAACTAACTCAGCAATCTGCTCTGATCTTTTGGCTTCTTCTCATTTTGTGGCTCATTCTGTCTTTGAGTTCTCTCTCTCTCTCTCTCTCTCTCTCTCTCTCTCTCTCTCTCTCTCTCTCTCTCTCTCTCTCTCTCCCTCCCCCCCCCCCCCACCCCGCAACCCATCTCTCCATTACTGTCCTGGTAAAAACTGCCTCCTCTCTCTGAAAAACTGCATATCCTATTCTGTCAAATCTCTGATTCATCACCTTTTCTGCTACTCAATTAGATAACATTTTCAAACATGGGTGCTTCCTTCTACACACTAGCTTTACCTTCGTTTGGGAGTAAAGACATGTACCACCATGCATGGCCCTTTTCTTTACCTGAAACTTGCTCTATACCAGGCTGGCTTTGAACTCACACCTGTTTGCCTCTGTATCCTGGGTTAAAGGCGTGTTTGTATTCCAGCCGGATCAAATAGTCCTAGAAGGTCTTTGAATGTGATCTCTTGCCAGAGCAGCCATGTTCTGAATTAACATTCCTCTACAATGCCCATGTAATGTAGTCAGTTTCCTGGCAGTTTTCCCACTGGGCCAAGCACTTACCGTAACAATAGTATAGTGATTTGGGAAGGTTTTGGTAGGATACATGGCTCTCAGGTATTTTGAATGGATTCCACACTGTTCTGCAAGAAAATATAGTAAGAGGTTAGAGGGGCATTTCTCAGAAATATTTTGCATGGCTAAATCTCAACACGTTTCCCAGAAAACAAAAAATGGGAAGAGGTTGGAATTCTGGCCCTTAGAGTTTGTCCATTACTTTAAAAAAAAAAAAAAAAGTCCAGTTTTAGGAAGATCCAGGCAGCTGTGGGGTTAGACTCTGCAAGGCCATGTGGTTGTTGCAGTCCTGCAGCATCTCAGCTCTGGCTTTATTCCACCCCACCACAGGTAACCCACACACAAGGAGTATGGCCAAGATAAAGCAAATGTTATCAAAGGACATCAAAATTTGAAATTTATATAATTTTATATGCTTCAAAACTGTCTTCTCTTAATAATAATAATAATAATAATAATAATAATAATAATAATAATAATAACATTAATAATAATAATAAACCCGATTCTTAGCATATATCGGACAAAATGAACTAAAGTCAGAATTAGCTCAGGAGTCCCGGCTTGCTGACCCTAAGATACAAAGTACCCTAAACTATACCCTCCCGGCATAGTTTTCTTTTGATTCCTCTCTTTATGTATCTGGTAATTATGGGAACAATTTCCACACAGCTTTCAGCTGACAGATCCTATGTTTAAAATACTCAGCATAACAAAAACCACCAGACCCATCTACACACCCAAAGAGGCGTTTGAGGAGGACAGCTACAAAAACCCATGCCACCTAGCAATGTTTGCAAAATAAGTTCACTCTACTGCTTGCTGTTTTTGGCTCCCTTTCCATTTGATCTACGCAGCTTCCTGCTAGCTGTTTTTCACAAAGTGTGGCACTATTTGTGCTTCCATTGTTCTTCTTCTGTTCAGCAGTAACCCCATGGGAAGGAGGTCTGGAGCGCGCTGCCATTTCCTTTGCAGCCATGAAGCACTGGGATGCATCCGTACCCAGGTCTCATGACCTCTGGTTCTGCAAGCCAGCGCTCCCACAATACATTCTATTTACCTTAAAACACAAAGCGAGATTGGTAGGTGGCCAAAATGTTACAGGCTCTGCAGCTGGCAACAATGTCCTCCCAAACAGACACGGATGTGATCCGCGCTCTCTCTCCAGCCTTTGTTTGTGTTTTTTAAAAGAGAATTCAGAAGTTTCCTCTTTCAGAATCTCCTGGAGACCCATGTAGAGTCCACTGTGTGAGGCCCTTGTCCCGAAGAGAAGAGATGGTGGTGTCTCCTGCTTCAGACACCATAAACTCAAATTACCATGAAGTTTTATGATAAAATAGAGTGAGTTCTAATCTACTTTCAGCACTAAAATAATGAGATGAGAGAAAAGTCTATACAATGAACAGAAATGGTCAGTTTCTGTTTTCATTTCCCTAGAACATGGGTGGGAGAACTTGTTTGTAAGTGCCTAACAAAACTGGGTGTAAATGAAGTGTAACTAAATGGCCACCACCCTAGCTACGATGCCTGAAACAGGACACACCTGTGATTGTCTTCAGACTAGGGCTACCGCTTTGCGTCCTGTTTTATAAGCGGGACACTAGAGGACAGTCTGCAGAAAGCGCTGCCTCCGAGCAGTGTCTCTTCTGAATCTAGATCATGGCCCAATAGAAAGGCTCTAGCAGGACATGAGGGGTCACTGTCAGGGAAAGGAAGGCACAGTGCTGTTTTGATTACATACTTTCTAATGTTGCCTAAAATATTAACTATATACATATACGTATAGAAACATTTTCAGAGAAACAAAAGTCTAGGGGCGGGGAGATGGCTCAGTTGGTTTCATGAGAATGAGAAACTGAGTTTGGGTCCTGAGCACCCACAGAAAAAGCCAGGAGTGGCTGGATGTACCTTTAACCCCAGGCCTGGGGAGGCAGAGATTCGTAGATCTTTGGAAGTCACTGGCCAGCTAGCTTTGGTGAACTGACATGCTCCGGGTTCAACTAGAGACCCAATCTCAGAAAATAAGATGGAATTACATTGACAAAGATGTCTGATATTAACTTCTGCTTCTACAAGCCTAAGCCCAAGTGTGCGCAGCACACACAAACACATAAGCGCATATGCTAACACAAGAAAGGAAAGAAAACTCTAAACAAAAAATAATTTCCAAAATGTAAGCTGGAGAAGTACATGTAACCAGGCTTACAGCCCCTACGAGTATAAGGAGAGAAAACTAAATGAGGGACAAAGTCAAAGACTGTGTAGAATGGAGGTTAAGGGCAGTCTTGATAAAATATGGACTAAGATATTGCCACACACTGATGATACAGCCACAGACTAGAGATGTGTGCCTTTCACTTTTCACATCTCGTGTGCCCTCTGGAAAGACTAGCCAAGTGGCTGACTCAGTGGAATCCGGAAGCCCTGGAGGGTGTTGATCTAAGTGTCTAAGCCCACGGAGAAGAAAGGATTAGAGAGAGAGAGAGAGAGAGACAGAGAGAGAGAGAGAGAGAGAGAGAGAGCGAGAGCAATGCTAGGAGGTCCACAAAAAAGGAAGCCCTGTTACTCGCCATCACACAGACATTCAGAACACATGACTCAACCTCCTCGTATGTGTGAGAGCTCCAGAGCCCTCTTCAAAGACGGCCATGTGGTAACCGCTGTAATTCCTTCTCATGCGACACAGTAGCACCCCCATATGATCCGCTGGGGACCTCCAGATCCCAGCCTCCCCCACAGAGGATGAGAACTACGATGCACATGCAGGGGCCAAAGTTCCCAGTTAAAGCCCAAGTGGTACATACTAACCCCCAAGAACCAAAGAGAACAAGAAGGACTGACCTGGTCTTCACCCCAGTTCCTCATGCCGACTGAGCTCAGTGTGAGGCAGGAGCGCACCCTGGTCAGGGCTGCTCCTGGATTATGACTCAGCCCTGCGTTCTCAGGCTTCCCTCAGAGGAATGGCTTCCATTTTTGCCCACTGTCTTAGTTCCTCTTCAGGATATTAAAATAAAATACCCAACAAATGCAGCTGAAGGGGAAAGGAGTTCATTTTGGCACTGCACAGTCCTTTGTTGTGGGGGATTCAAGGCAGCAAGAGACTGTTGACCACATAGTATTCAAAGTTAAAAAACAACAGCAAACAAACAAAAACCAGAGAATGCCCAATGCTTTTGCTCGGCTCAGTTTTTTTGTTTGTTCGTTTGTTTGTTTTTTCTTTACATACAGTCCAGGATTCTATCTCCAGGAATGTTACTGCCCTTCTCATGTCTGTCTTCCTGCCTCAGTTTAACCTGATCAAGAGAATCCCAAGCATGCCCAAAGACCAAGCTTCCAGATGGTTCTACGTCTCAGTGAGATGACAACTGAGATTAATCATCAACCTGCCTCGTTGTGCTAACAGAAACCAGCTTGCCTACCTGGAAGCCAGTTGACGGGCGACAAAAGACACATCAGCTGTACGGCTATACTGATTGGCCCACTGTCTCCATAATCACAGAAAGTGGGCAAAGAATCCAGGATTCCAACTTACTTTTCTGGGGTTGGAAAGAGTTAGAGAAATGTCTAATGATGAATCTGTGTTTCGGTCTTCCTTGCCCTGATGAGATCTGGCTTATATTTGGTATTGGCACTCCCCCCACCCTCCAAAGAACAAAGAAAACAGAAATAATAACCTAACATGAGGTTTTGAGAGGCCTCTAGAGAGACAATCAGGTTTGTTGGTAAGTTTCTCTTGTACAAAGCCAAGTCTACAAGAGAAGCGACTGTCCTGTCTAAGTATAGACATGAATACAGCCTATAATTAATAAAGGAAAGATGAGAACAACAAGGGGACAAGTTCAAAACAAAGGACCAAGACAACTTTTCAGAAGCTGAGCCTTAGTGAAGCAGCAAAGTATAATTTATCAACCAGATAGTTTAAAGATACCTTATTACAAAGATGCTCATTACTGATACATAGACAAAATCAGGACTTCATAAAAGAGATAGACAGTATTTCAGATTTACCAAATGGAAATCACGGAACCAAAGTATGCAATAATTTCACGAAGGTGAACTGCAAGTCAGACTAGACTAAGAAGAAAAGGTCAGAAAGCTCAAGGATCTCGCTAGAAATTATTCATACAGAATAACGAAACTTAGCAATAATGGCAAAGAGAAGATAAAAATGAAGAGTCTTGCGTTACATCATTAAGTGGACAATATACACACCATGTGGTTTTTAGAGAAGAAGAAGAAAGAGAAAGAGCTAAAAAGTTTATTCAAAGAAATGAAGGCTAAAACACCCAGATCAGGCAAAGAGAAAATACAACCCATTCTAGAACATCGCAGAAATCCAAAAGACACGAACCTAAACAAACAAGGTACGCCATTGTACATGCAATAAAACGTTCAAAAGATAAAAAGAAATGAAAGCATCAAAGAAAAGTGGCCTAGAATGAATGAGGGAGTGTGGTGGGGGGACTGTAAGTAGCTTGTTTTTTTCATAAGAAAATCATAAGTCATTCAATAATGAATTTAAAGTGCTAAAAGAAGAAGATTAAAAATCTACCAAGCAAGAACAGTGTATCTAGAAAATGTCTTTTGTGGAAAGATAAAGATAACAGGAAGTGAGAGATGGAAATAAGGAGAGGCAGAGAGAGAGAGAGAGAGAGAGAGAGAGAGAGAGACTCCAGATGAAACTGAGTTCATTAAGACAAGACTTGTCTTGAAAAGGGTGCTGAAATGAAGTCACATAAGAAGTTAAGAAAGCTCATGGGGCAGAGGTAAGCATCCAGACAAATGCAGAGTGTCTTAACTCTGTGCAAGTGGTAGTAAACCTCATGTAGTTCCAACATAAAAGGTAGAAATGAAATAGTGTAAGTAACTAAGATGAATATACAATATGCTTAGGTGTAAACTGCGATGTAAGTTGTATGCTGGGGGGAAAGTACTGAGATTTGTACTCAATTAAGTTTTTTGTTGTAAACTAGATTGTTATAATCAAAAGATAAATGTGTGTGTGCATGCGTGCCATGATAACCACAAAGAAAAGATCTACAGAAATTACAGAAAAACAAAATGAAAAAATCAAAGCATATTTTAAAAACTAAGCATAAAATATTAGAAAAGAGGAAAAAGAAAACTAATGCTGAACAAAAGCAATGGATAAAATGGCAGCGATGAATCATCCCGTATCACTGATTACATCAAATGTAAGCACCCAAAAAAAAGAGTAGTTTAAAAAAAAAAAAATATATATATATATATATATATATATATATATATATATATATATATATATATATATATATCCCCAACCCAAGTGTATGTTAACTGCAAGACTTGGTTTAGATTTAAGAACACAGGTAGGATGGAAAAAGCAATACATGCAAAACTTGCTATGTAAACTGAGTGCACTCAGAGGTACTCTGTAAACAGTGTACTCACAGACAACGCTGTCTCCTACACGTGTAACGGTAGATCTAGTGCCAAGTGTCTTATCGAAATACAAGGGATGGTAGAAGCCAATGGCCTGCTGCAGAGACCAAAGAGCCTTACTGTTTGTGAATGCCAACCTTGACAACTTGAGTCTCCAGAAAGTTCTGCAAAAGGGATCAGTTGAATTTTTACTGTCTACATGATACTCATAGTCTTATTTTTGCCTTATTTTGTCTGACTTAGCTTCCCAGGAAGGCAGTTTCCAACTAGATCCATCCCATCTCACTGTAAACATTCCGGGTCTTGTCTCTAGCCATCTGTCTACAGCCTTCCACGCTAAGATGCACTAATGTCCTAAGTCGACCACAGTATGAGCCTGGCAGCCCTATCCTCCTCCCTCAGTAGTTGCTGATATGACTCACTGCTCTGTGGTTTGCCTTCATGCTCAGTTTCCACAGCCGCTGAAGTTCCAACCCTCAGCAGCTTGATGGGAGAGACCTAGACTTCCTCAAGAGTGACACCTATTTCACCTCAATGCTACCATAATGCTGATCCAATTTCAGAACACCTGATCTCAATCCACAGATTAGCTTTCTGCCAGTGTGACCAAAACCTGGGTAAACAGCAAGCAGGAGTTAACGATTTAATTCGGCTTATGTTTTCAGGCAGCTCAGAGCTTTCAGGCCTCGGCTACTGGGTTCAGTGAGGTTGAGCAGAGCACTCAGGAATGTGTAATAGATGAAATTCTCCTCCTGCCGGTCAGGAAGAAGCAAGAAGAAGCTGGGAACAGCACTCCAAGGACCTGCTTACGTACTTCTTCTAGCTAGGCTCCAAACTTTTTTTTGCAAAAGTTTCCAAACGTCCTGCAATAAAACCAGCTGAGACCCAAGCGTTCAAAACACAAGTGCTCCAGTTCCCTAGGACCTTACAAGATAACAAGGAGGCAGTTTGGGTTGGCTCAAGCAGTAAGGTTTTGATCCACTGCTAACAAAATGGTATCTACATGACTAAAAATGTGGTTTAAGCAGAAACTGGAAAGCTGTGGTTGAAATACCTGTAAATGCCATTTCCAGTTCTCAGTAGGACAAGAGACTCAACTAACTCCACATGAAAACAGACTCACTTCGGCCTTCTGTCAGCTTTCTGTTTGAACATAGGACTTCATAGCTATGTACCCAAATAAATTTCGATAATGAGGTGGAAGCGGAGAGGTATCTGTTAACTTTCCAGACCCAAGTGGCTCAGCGAAGACTGGCAAGTCCTGCACTTGGAAAAATTTTCAGTCTCTTTGCCAAAGGTCTGTCCAAATGAGGGAGGCGCTGAAGGCATGGGCCCACCATGCTGCGGAGAGAGACGGCCTGCCTTTCCATGTCGGCTTGGCATGGGATTAACTGAAGAAATCATCACATCCTGTCTTTTCGTTTTAACAGTGAGGAAAATGAGGTCCAGAAAAGTTAACTGGCTTACTCGGGCTCAAAGAGTCACATTTCCCAATAATTTGAAGAAAAATCAAAACAACAACAACAAACAAATTAACAACAACAACAAAAAACACAATAAAATTGTGATTGGATTTGAGAATTTTGGAGATAAAAGAGAATCTGGGCAAAAGGAAATGAAAGACCCGGATTGCAGAGCAATGAATGCTAGGAGCCCCCAGAGTTCCCTCTCAGGCTATGACCCCAAGTGTTCTGCTTTTATTTATGGTTATTGTGTTGAGTTTCATGAAAGCCACGTGCCCTAACACAGAAGCATAGCGCTGTGATAAAGGCGATGATGAGAACAGCATGCATCATTGATCCACTGAGAAATGACCATCTTACAAATAAACTGGTCTTTCAAGGGGGAGGGGAACCTTCTTGCCTGAGGTCTCACTGTGAGTGGCCGGAGCCATTTTCTAAGCAATCTGATACCATAAGTGAAGATGGAGCCTTCATTGGAGTGTTAGTAGATGCCAGGTCTACCCAGACTTCTTCAGGCCATTGTCTTCCCGAGTCACAGCCACCTCGCCCGTCAAGGCTCAACCCAGTCCTGACAAGTATCACGTTTGAGTTGGTGTACCCAGCAGATGCCCATAGCTCAGAAGTTGCGTTCAAGCAAGCAACCCATCAAGACAAGCAACACGGTGGGTGAGCTCGCTACTTAAGAAAAAGTCAAGGAGTGCGAACACGGAGGAAACTGCTTCCCTAGTGAAAATATATAGACCACAGGAGTAAGTCATTGGGGTCTTGAGGACCCAGGGCTTAGACAAACCACCAAGGGTGCCAGAGGGCAAGGCCTCCTCCTAAGGAGGGAGCAGAGAGCGTCTCCATCACCCGCTGGCTGTCAGCACTCACTCAGTTTGTTGATGTTCGGCATCAGAGTGACCCACGTTTGTAAATACTCAGCCCTAAAGCCATCCATGGAGAACAAGATAACAGGAGGCAGATCAAACCTGGAGATGGAAAACAGACACTTTAACCACCATCTTGGGACTAGTCAACCATTCTCTACGTGAGAAAAACATTTAAAAATACGATAAGAAAACAGTTCTGGGTCAAGCAGGGGGTCACTGAACCCCGGCGTCTTTTGGATGCTTCCATGACAGACTTGGTAACTAGTATCTGATGTGTTCTTTACTCTAAAGCTTTTTTTTTTTTTTTATACTCATATCTTAGGGTACTAACATGTATCCACACATTTTATTTTTATTTTTTAATTTTATTACTATGTATACAGTGCTCTGCCTGCATATACATCTGCAGGCCAGAAGAGGGCATCAGATCACATTATAGGTGGTTGTGAGTCACCATGTGGTTGCTGGGAATTGAACTCAGGACCTCTGGAAGAGCAGTCAGTGCTCTTAACCTCTGAGCCATCTCTCCAGCCCCTAGCCACACATTTTAAAGCTCTTTCAGACCAGTATTTAGCATAAAATGATCAACTGTAATTTTGGAGTCACAGCCATAGGCTGTAGTTTTAAAATTTGTTATATTTATCTTTGCTTTTTGACTTTTGCTTCCATGATTATGCATATTTATGTGTGACAGATACATACACACAGACATTTTCTTAGCCGAACTCTGCCATGTAGCCATCACTGACACCAAGAAACAGAACGTGACTAATACCCCCAGAAACTGCCCTGATTCCCACCCCCACCCCAACCCCACGCCCCCACCATCCCCTTTACTGAGCTCAGCAAACCTTATCCCCAACAGAATGAGCAGTACCTTGACTTTTAAGAATAATTGTTCCTACTTTGATACAGAGATTTACAAATTAAATCACATAGTGTATATTGTGTGGGCTCCGCTATCTTTTGCTTGCCATTCTTTGCCTTTGAGATTTATCTATCTTGTGACTTAAAATTATAAAACATCTCTTGTAACAACAGTTTGGTTCCTCCCAGTGCATGAGTGAATCACAACACAGGCATTTGGGTGTTTCTGATGTGGGTTTCTCATGAACTATGAAGCAAGTATGAAGACAGTAAATTTGCTTCTCATTATATAGTGCCTTAAGAATGGGCATGACAAAGCAACTTTCACATCTGTGCTCAAGCAGCTGTGTACTCCACCGCTGTTAACAAAAAACATACCTTTTAAAGAGATTTGGTTAGGGCAAATCCTTAAAATTCTAATAAATTACCCAAATGTGACTGAAAACAAAGGTAGGAAACCTGATGCCAGGTGAAATAAGAAAATGGCAGCCGAGCAGTGGTGGTGCAAGCCTTTAGTCCCATCTCTCGGAAGGTTGAGGCAGGTGGATTTTTGTGAGTTCGAGGCCAGTCTGGTCTACAGAGTGAGTTCCAGGACACCCAGGGCTACACAGAGAAACTCTGTCTCGAAAAATCAAAAAAGAAAGAAAGAAGGAAGGGAGGAAGGAAGGAAGGAAGGAAGGAAAGAAAATGGTTTCCACTTCCTCAATATGGCTAAGTAAAGCTAGAAAAGTTACCAGGATGACTGACTATTGCTCTGGTGTGGTGAAGAAGCCATAAAGGGAATCTAGAAAGACAGAGTGTTTGGCTGCTTAGAATAGTCATGTATTGCACAGTAATTAACAACAAGTTTTCAAGTAAGATATTGTGCCAGATGCTGAGTCTAATGGTATGAAGGAGTCACAGTTGTGGGAAGTGAAACTGAGAGAGGGATGACACTCAGTACAGAGTCAGGCACACAGAAGGACGCCAGATTAAATCACTGTAAAATGAGACCGGAATTTCTAGGAGGCGTGGCTGTTAAAGAACCAACAGAAAATACACAAGAGAAAGGACTAGGGTCCAAACAGGGCAGGACCCTGCACACATACGTACCAGACACAGCTGATACCTGCAAACACATGCATGAGGCTCGAACACATTTCCCTCAACCATGAAAAGGCAGTGTGAGAGGATGTACATGTCGCCATTGGTGGGAAAGTCCAAACCAGGGCTCAGTGGGGAAATATATCAGCTCACCTCTCATTATGTACATTGTATTACAGTAGCAAATGTTCTCCCCTTCCTTAAATCCTTTAATTCTTACAGAAGGCCTTCTGAACTTGGAATTGCCATTATTTTTCAACATTCATATTTTTATGCTTATTTATGTGTACATGAGTGTTTTGCATGTTGCTGGTGTCTGTGGAGGACAGAGAGGGCATTAGATCGCTTAGAGCTAGGGTTACAGGCAGTCTTTGAGATGGACAGATGTGGGTGCTGGGCACCAGAGTTGGGTGTCCTAAAACAGCATCAAGTACGTTAGCCACCACAAGTCACCTCTCCTGCCTGATATCATTATTATTTGGCTTTATAAGAAAAGCTCAGAGAAGTGCCTAATGCAAAGGCCCATGGACAAAGTCAGTACTTAAACGTGGCTGTACATCCTTGCTGTTCTTTCATTGGCTGCTGAAGAGAGCTAGGGAAGCTAAGAGTTGGCATGACATACAGTCAGACTCTTTATCCCTCAGTGAGGGTCTCCCTAAGCCTAATCACGAGAAGGGAGAAGAGATGGGGATGTTAACCGATGTAGCAGGCCCAAAACAAAAGGACCGTTGGTCTTTCTGAATGTAGGGAAAGGTGATGTTTTTTGTATAAATGGGCATGACACGTATATAAAATCATCGTCTTAAGTAGGCATGTTTATGTTGTCCATAGAAAGCGCTGTTATCAGTTTTGGTCAGAGAACCATCTTTTTGCAGTGGTCAGCAGTTAACTCAGAGACTCATAACTGGTCAAAGTGCTGAGAATAAATTTTCAAATGCTTAGTCACAAATCCCAAGGTTTAGGGAATATCATGGCAAAGAGGAAAGACAGTATAAAAGCCAATGAAGGTAGGTGTGTGTGTATGTGTGTGTTTGTGTGTGAGAGAGAGAGAGAGAGAGAGAGAGAGAGAGAGAGAGAGAGAGAGAGAGAGACAGGCAGGCAGGCAGGCAGGCAGGCAGACAGACAGACAGACAGAGAGAGACACAGACACAGACAGACAGACAAACAGACAGAGAGGGAGACTGACTTCCAGACATGGCTGTTGCAATCTTGAACTCATAGCAGACATGATGACCTTCACAAAAACTCTATAAGGCCAGGCCTGGCATGGAGGGTGAGCTGCTCACTGGGCCTCATTCCTCCCCTGAGGATAGATACAGATAATGGTTGATGGGAAAGGAAAGGCGTTTTCTTCAGTGATGTAGGCATAAGCGAGGGCAAGAGCTCTTGTGAACCAAGTCCCACCTACGCTCTTACAAACAGTGCGAATGAGACTGGGTCACAGGCATACACACAAAAGACATTGAAACCTGGCTTAGCAGGAGGAAAAGGACAAGAGGGCATGGATGCTAAGGGAGACTCTGCAGCGAAGCAAACCGTGAAGAAGTGAGAATGAAAACTCCATTCAGATTGGCTCTGTCCACCTGGGTCAAATTCCGGGAGGCTGTCTGATGCCAGGCGGCTCACTGATACTTAAATTGCAGCATAATTTCCGGCAGGGGGTCGTGGGGGGGGGGGAGTTTCAGGCAACAGTCACACTCCAGGTTTCCAGGCAAGAATTGTTCCAGCTCCTGGTGTGCAATAAAGCTTAAGGCACGACTACTTAGAAATTCCTTCACAAAGAGGAGTGCCCTATAGTGAAAGGCACTAGAATCTGGTGGTCTCTGACTAGCAAAGAGGTCAGCAGGCTATAAGGAAGAGGTGACATCTCCCCATAATGACAGATTCTCTTAATTGGGAGCTAAAGGGTGAATCAGGTCTGCCTCCTTAGATAGTAAAAAGGTCACCGGGTCATTAAGAAATTCCACTTCCAGCCTTATGGGCAGGAAATCAGGTCTTGTATCCCCTCCAAGGAGGAGAGGTCCCTCTGTGTTTAATATTCCTGCTTTCCCTAGTGATCTGTGGACGTGGGACCTTTGTGACCTCAACAGAATATGATCCAAATACAGTATGTCTATGTATGGAAACGTCAACATGAAACCTATTACCATGGTTTTTTAGTATACTTAATAAAATTTTATAAACTTAACTCAGATCCTATCTCTGCCTCCTCCATTTTTCTGTGTTGTTTGTGCGTTAGTTAAATATATTGTATATTAAATATACCCTGCTCCCTCCTCTGAACCATTGAAGTGTTTCAAAATTCTACCTAATTTTGCTGCTGAAAGCTGTGGGTTCTTATCCTAGTACCTGGTCTTTCTGGGCTCGTAACTACCAATGTAGACCTTTTATTTCCAAGATGTCCATCTGAAGAGCTGTAATTTAGTATGATGCTTGGTTATTGTTTCTTTGTTTTGTTTTGGTTTGGTTTTGGTTTTTTTGGTTTTGTTGGTTTGTTTTTAGAGAAATACATCATCTCTCTATGTTGCTCCAACTGGCCCAGCTCCTTGGCTCAGGTGATTCTCCTGCCTCAGCCTCCCTAGTGGCTTGGAGTACTTATGTTGACATACCATGTGCCAGGATCTATAAATATTTTTAAATGAAATGATGATTTTTTTTTTTTTTTTTTTTTTTTTTGGTTTTTCGAGATAGGGTTTCTCTGTGTTAACCTTAGCTGTCCTAGACTCACATTGTAGACCAGGCTGGCCTCGAACTCACAGGGATCCACCTGCCTCTGCCTCCCCAGTGCTGGAATTAAAGGCGTGTGCCACCACCGCCCGGCTAAAATGATATTATTTTAAAATGCTTATTCCTCATAAAGCCAGGCATTCTTTTCATCGTTTGTCACCCTACTGCCACCCTAACTAGTGGGCCCAGAAAAGTGAGGGCAGTGGGGCGGGGGCATGGGGGAAGGAGGGGAGGGAAGTTTGTTCTGATGGGGAGTAACAGGAGTCACGTATGGTTTTGCACACCAGCAGAGCAATGGTCATCCACATGGGAGGGGAGGCATGCCCAGCTAAGATCCTCCTGTCACCGTGAGCCTCTCCTTCCATGAATCCCTTCCCCCCCCCCCCCCCCCTCAGTTGGAAGATGCTTTTACTGTAAGGATGCTAAGTGGCTGAAAAGCATCCTGGCAGGAGCCAATTTAGTCTGAACTCCAGTCTTGCCCATAGGATCCTGGGAAGGTTGGTATATGCCAGCAAATAGGGCTAAGTCATTGTGAGGCATGAACATAACACGATAATACACAAAGGTAGTTTGCCAACAGCAAAGCAAATAAATGTTGACTGCGACTCTGCAAGGAGTCCAGACTTCTGTTAACAATTATATTTTGAAAGGAAAGTGTGGAAATTCTATTTGGCCTCCCCACTACAGCATCATGTTCCTCCTATTAAAGGAAGATGAAGCCTCACTCATGCCCTTGGTGCTTACCCTTCTGGACACTGGGGCTCCTGGGATGTAGCACAGGCTTCTGTCACCCACGAGGCTTCTCCTGCAAAGGAGACCATACTGTTTAAGACAGCTGTGCCACATCAACAGAAAGAAGCAAGCGTTTGCTGGGTGTGTCTTCTCCAGCTGCTTAACTGTTGCCACTCTGATGACTTACTCCTTCCAGGACACAGTGTGTTCCATCTCACATGGTGACAAGGGCAGTGTCCTCTAAAGACATGAGATCAGTGATTGCACTGCAGAGTGCCAGGAAGCGAAGCCACCCCATCCAGAAAAACATAGTTCTCGAGGGAAAATAATATTTCTTTATTAATGGGTTTGTTTTTCTCACACTCTCACCTCAAGGATTTTTCACAATGGCTGTAATAATAATAGATAGAATAAGCAAAACCTAGAGACGAGAAAAAGAAAACCAGGAAGAAAAGAAATGGCTAACTGGAATGGTTGGTATCAAATGGAAAATACTGAACTAAAAATCTTAACAACAGGGCTGGAAAGATGGCTCAGTAGTAAAGAGCACTGGCTGCTCTACCAGAGGTCCTGAGTTCAATTCCTACCAACCACATGGTGGCTCACAACCATCTATAATGTAATCTGA
This sequence comes from Acomys russatus, assembly GCF_903995435.1. Lineage (NCBI taxonomy): Eukaryota > Metazoa > Chordata > Mammalia > Rodentia > Muridae > Acomys > Acomys russatus. The sequence continues at coordinate 29,561,882 of NC_067157.1, read as the reverse complement.
TGCCCTCTTCTGGTTTGAAGGTATACATGTACACATAATAAATAAATAAGCAATTTTTTTTTTTTAAATCTTAACAAAGTTTGCAGCATGAATGGTTTCCTTCACAGAACATTCTAGCTAACTAACAAAGTAGAAGTGACAGAGGATACAGGAGGAAACTTCTGGTGACACCTCCACAGAAGGTACAAACCAACATGACACACATCATGATGAAGGAAACACCATTCATTAAAAGTAGAATTTGCAATAAATAAATAAATAAATAAATATTATTGTTTCAGAAGTGCTATGGCTCTGACTTTGGAATTTCTGGAAGTATATAGAATTATAAATTACCTAAGTCACAAAAGACTCAGACAACAAAACCTAGACTAGGAAACTCTCTAGAACAAATGACCTCATTTCTCCAGCATATAAGATGTCAGAGGCACAAACAGGAGGAACACAGCTTTTTACAAGGCTTGAAATATATCAATCAGTGGTAACAACTAGCACCTACTGGATTTTGCTTCAATCCTTTAAAAACTATTATGAAACAAAGAGTCAAAATTGAACATAGATTTGAGGATTAGAAGTAATTATGATTTTTATAGTTAGCATTATAACGTTATTAAATCTTTATCTTTTTTAGACACATATTGAAAGTATTCCTGAGCAAAATGCAAGTTTTGAAATAATCTAAACTCTTGAGAGGAAAAAGTAGAGGGAGAGGCAGAGACAGAGAGAGACAATGATGGAGACAGAGAGGCAGAGACGAAGAGAAGGAAGATGACAAGAAAATGATGTGTATAGTTAAAAAAAAAAAAAAAAAAAACCAAAACACACAAAAAAGGAACTAGGCCAGGCATGGTGGCACACTCAGGAGGCAGAGGCAGGTGGATCTCTGTGAGTTGGAGGCCAGCCTGCTCTACAGAGTGAGTTCCAGAACACAGAGAAACCTGTCTGGAAGGGGAAACAGGAAATACAAAGCTGGAGAGATGGCTCAGCAGTTAAAAGCTGCTCTTGAGGAGGAGCAGACTTTGATCCCCAGAACCCACATGGAGGTTCACAACCATCTTTAACTCCAGTCTTAGAGGACCTGTCACTCTCTTCCGGACTTCTCAGAGAACAGGCACAGACATGGTATGTGGACGTACATGAAGGCAAACACTCATACATACAAAACGACTTTAAAATGAAAAAGAGAAGGAAATAAAAGATATGGAGATACACAGATCATGGTCCTAGACTCCATGCCAGTGTCACACTGGTAATCATCTAAGAGGCCGGTCTATGCCTCAATTACCTAGATAAATGCAAATCTATCTGGGTCTCTCCTTTTACAGCTCAAGATAACAGTCAACTAGCAGAGAACAGATGGAGATAACATAGAATTCTTAGCTAATAGCAAATAAATAAGAAATTGCCCTGTAGGCAGATGAGTAATTTGAACCCTACCAGAGGCTACAACTTCGGTGATTTTATTCCAATACTCTATGCATACGCTCATCTCTTTGAAGCAGGTTTACAATCCAGTTGCTTATCTTCCTGAGTCAGCAAACCTGTCCCTTGCTCAGTCTGCACTTATCTGCAGGTCATGCTACCTTTATAAAAATTATGCTTTGTCAGCATGAGATGGGATTGGCCATGAAATGATACGTGATGAAAATAAGTGATGGACAGACATGAGGAAAACACCAGTTGATTTTCTCTACCTCTGCTTGACAGAAATTAATCCTTGTTTTTAAAGCTTTCTAAATTTGCCAACATATAAAAGCTACAAGCAGGTTCTTACTCCAAAATCACTCAAACTCCTTCAAACTTTTCTCTGAAGCTACTTTTTTTTTTAATCTAAAAATCTATATCTTTAGAATGAGAAGGAATTAAATTTAATTTGAAAATAAACAAGCGGTCAGCCCCAGAAGGCTAATGAATGTATATAAGGCTAAACTTCAATATATTTGTAACAACTGCTACTCCTGTTACAGTCAAGCAACAAACTCAGATAAAAAAAAAAAAATTTACATGACCTCAGCACAAGCCTTTCGATAAAATATTAAAGTTACAAAACAAGGTCAAGGGGCTGAAGAGATGGCTCAGCTGTTAAAGGCTAGGCTTACAACCCAAAATACAAAACTGGGTCAAAAGAAAGGAGAATATAAAGACAATAAAAAGTACACTCAGTGGAATTGGAAAGCTAAGCCAGCCAGAAACCATACTTGCTTTTCTAAATACAAAAACAAACAAACAAACAAACAAAAAACTTTATGACTCAATTGTCACTATTAAGAAGTATTTGGAAACTGTTTCCAACTCAGGCCAGTTTTTTTAGTAATCCTGGTTTTGGTTACTTTAAATCATTTTTCATATAAAATGACTCATATACCAATACAATACCAATACTCCTGGACTGTACTGAGTAATGTTTCTAAGACAGGTAAGAGTCACATGAATGAAGGACAAAATGGTCATATGCTAGGACGGAGCCCCAAGGATTACACGCCCCCCTTTTTATTTTATTTTTTATTTTTTTGCTTTCACAGAAAAGCCATGAATAAGGACTTAATTAAGGGTCCCGGGCATGGCTCCATCCCCTGTGTTAAACACACAACAGTTACAAACATGCCCCACTCGTGGAGAAACAGAATACGCTTCTTGGAACGTGGCTTGTCCTAGAAGTCACTGCTGACCAATAAGCTGCCTAAAGCTGAGCTCAGCCATGGGCCAGTGGGGACCAGGCGCTCTACCAGTCAAAACCCCTTGCTCGCCCAAGACATCTAGATGGGAGCTTCTCTGGTAGCCATGCTTTTCTGCTTGTAATCTGTCAGAGCTATAAAACATCACGACGAAGACGGCTTCAAGAAGAAATGATTCATTTGGGCTTAAAGATCCAGAGGGATACGGATTTGCTGTGGCAGGGAGGCTTAAACCCAAGTGACATGGCAACCAGAGCAGAAAGCTGAAAGCTTACAGCCTTAACTATAAACGCAAGGCAGAGAGAGCAATCTGGAAGTAGTAAAGGGATTTTAGCTCTGAAAGCCCACCCACAGTGACATACTTCCTCCAGCAAGGCCACACTTCCTGACATGCCTCCCACCACCACCACCACCAGAGCACTACAAACTGGGTTTGTATTCAAATTCCTGTGGCTATGGGAGACATATTTTGTTTCTTCCATCTTTAGATTAGAGAGCCCAGCTGTAGCAATACTTACACCCTGACTTCTATCTCTTGCTTCAGAACGTGGGATCCAATTTGATTTCTCTCTTTTTGTTTAAGAACATAAATTCAGGAAGCCAGGCAGTGGTGGCGCACACCTGTAATCCCAGCACTCAGGGAGGCAGAGGCAGGCGGATCTCTGTGAGTCTGAGGCCAGCCTGCTCTACCAAGTGGGTCCAGGACAGCCGAGGCTACGCAGAGAAACCCAGTCTTGAAAAACCAAACCCAAAAGGATTAATTTTTTGCCTTGTCCCAGGTTAACTAAGGCTATTTTAAAATATAGCAGGTGTCTGTCTCTTGATTGATTGCTAGGGGGGTTGACCGAAGTAATAATAATTATAGGCCTGATAATAAACAATTATTAGGCCGTCCTGGTAATTTAAAAACAACACATTTCATCTCACCCCTGTGTGGACTATGAGCTAACTATCCTCTCCTGCCTTAAGATAATCGTTGTAGCTCAGGATAGCCCTGAGAAAGCCAGCGTTGCGGTAACCAGCACCTCCCCCGCTTACCTTGGCAAACGGTCTTGTAGTTGGCGCAGCAGTCCATCTTCTGTAAGCAGTCTTCCGCGCAGGAGCAGAGGCTGCTCTCCAGCCTGCTCTCCCCACAACGAAACGAATTGCACGTCCACACTTGAGCTGAAAGAGCGTGCAGTGCAGTTCTGAGTGCCGAGGCGCACAACACAAAGACCACAAATGCCTCGTATTCCTCCCTGTGCTGTTCCAATACGGTCAGACCCCTGATTCATCTGATTGAATACATGAAAATACACTGCACAAAACAAAAAGAAGCTGCAGCCCCCTTTCCTTGTATGGGTGGCAGAAAGAAATGTGGCTACACATGTTGAACTTGTACTCTGAGTCTGCGGATGGTCTGAGCCTCGATCCTATTCCCGCTCAAGTGTAGGAACTGCACACGGTGAGGCTTCACCAGCACTAACGCAACCTTGTCTAAGGACAAGCCAATAAAGAAAAGAAAGCTGTGGCAGAAGTGACAGGAGCATCTTAGAATTCTATGGAAACCCCATTTCACTTTCTGTACAGATAACCCTCGACTGCAGTCAAACTAAGTGGACTCCTGTGTTGTGCACTGTTAATTATGATAATAATTTACCTTGTGTAGATGTCCAGAAAGATGCTATGTGTCGAACTGTGCATTCTTCCCCCCCGCCCCCCCGAGACAGGGTTTCTCTGTGCAGCCTTGGCTGTCCTGGACTCACTTTGTAGACCAGGCTGGCCTTGAACTCACAGCGATCTACCTGCCTCGGCCTCCCGAGTGCTGAAATTAAAGGTGTGTGCCGCCACACCAGCTCAGAACTGTGTGTTCTTAAGAGATCATGAAGACCTAATTTCTGTTCTGTGCAAATATGATTCTATTTGGAAATATGTGCAAATTATTCACAAAGAATCAAGAAAAGTGAAGTAGGTAAGACAATCCTCAATGCAATGGCTGGCTTTTTTTTTTTCCCCTTCCTTTTCTCTACTCTTTTCCCTTCTTCTATTTCGTTGCTGCTGTTGTCCTTTGATAAGCCTTCACTGTAGAGCCCAGTCTGGCCCAGTCCCTCTTGCTTGGCCTCCTGAGTCCTGGGATTACAGATACGCTCTCATCTGATTTGCTTATACAAAAGGGAGAGAGGGACACACAGAGAGAGGAAGGCTATGTGAGGAGATGAAAATCCTGTGACACTAAAGACAGAGTCTGAAGCTGTGACACTGCCAGTCAAAGAATGTCAAAGCTTGCCAATGACCAACAAGGCCCTAGAAACGAGGCTGGAGACCCTTGTCCCTCAGTCAGTGCTGCCAATGTTAGGATCTTGGATTTCTAGCTTCCAGAATTGAGAGAAAGGACGTTGTTTGGGGTTTTGTTGTTGTTGCTATTGTTATTTTGTTTTGTTTTGTTTTCAGCTACCTGGGCTGTGGTACTTTGTTACGGTAGCCCTGGAAACTAACACGTGGTGGAAGGTCATGATGCCAGCATGACGGCTGCATAACTAACACACTAGTGAACGGACAGTGAAAACCCATACTTGACTTCACGCAGGTTTCTTCAAAGTCCCAGCAGCAGTCTCCTCGGCCCGAGCATCCTGTGTCACACCTGCAACCCTCCAATCCTCTGGGTGAAGAGTCGAAGCATTTCCTTCTGCAGCTGCCTGTCAAAGGAAAGGCAGACAACAGCAGCACTTAGAGGTCGGCCAGCCTTTCATCCCTGGAAGGTGAGAACCACACGGAAGCAGTTCGTGCAGACTAAGACTAGATGGAGGATGTCTACAGATGGAGGATGTGTGGCTGCTGCTGCTGCGCTGAATTAGAGACATGAGTGTATAAACACAAGTGTGATCGCCACCGGGTAGAACAAAACTAGTGAGGGGGAGGGGAAGAGGGGGAGGGGGGAAGGAGTAGGATGACCCCACAGAGTATCAGGAAAGGGGCGGGGCATTTGCAAATTAGCAAAGCAAAGGAGGCCAATGTGTAGTTTAGAGCTGCTAACAGGAATAGTTCTAAAGGTCTGAGGACAGGTGCTCTTGAGGCCCAGCTGCGCTAAGGGGAGGTCATTACAGGGCACGCAAAAAAAAAAAAAAAAGCAACTTAGATTTGCATTTTAGAAACTTGCTTCAGATAATACGTGCCAGAGAGTGAGTGGATGGAAACTTTCAAATCCAGCAGGAGATTCGAACCCAGACAGACAGAGTCTAAAGGAAGGAAGGAAGGTAACAGCAGTATACACAAAGAAGACACAAATACAATCTAGAAAAAGTAAAGAAAACTTTGAGAAAAGATTTTTGGTTTTGTTTTTTGTTTTTCATGAAGAGTTAAGAAGGACTCCCAGCATGCAGGGCAAGGGTTTTGAACACCGTAAGCCCTCCTTATCAACCATCAGTGGTCAATAATTTCTCAGCTGGGAGTGGGGACTCACACCCCCTCCCCAGCGCCTCCCTCCCTTCTGTAGCCCATCCTGGCCTGTTGACAGTTGTGACTTTGCTCAGCTCTTAGGCAGTTCAACAGCCACTGTGGGTCCAGAGGACACTTTCCCCACAGTCATCCCCGACCTTGATTCTAACGACTCTTCTGCCCCTCCTCCTTGAAGTTTCCTGAGCCAAGTATGTGACAAGTTATATATAATTTATCTTGACTGTAGATTGAGTGTGGACTAACTAAATGCTTATTATCTACAATTTCCTTATCTGCTTTTTATTCCCAGAAAGTCACTTGAAGGCAAAGAGTACATAGTAGCATGTTTGGGTGAATTCAGTTCTGCCAGCATTATCTCCATTCCTTGGAAACCATGACATAATTTTAATTTTATTTATTTGTCACTCAAAATTATATTTTTGAGACAGGATCTCATGTGGCCCAGACTGGTATCAAACTCTAAACAGCCAAGGGTAACTTTGAACTCCTAGTCCTCCCAACTACTGGGGCATGTGCCACCATACTTGGGCTTAAACCCCATGGCCGTTAGCATACAAGATCAGCAGTCTACCAGCTACAGCCCCAGCACACAAAAGTGATCTTTTAGCTTTGTTATCTTTCAAACATTGTAATGTGTATCAGAGTAAAATGGTGGGAAAAAGAGACATAGCCATAGATATATTACATTAATAAAAAATTTCTATTTTTTAATAAAAGATTTCTAAAACAAATGGTGCTGATGAAATAATACTGAGCTTCTTTATGTTAGGACAACTGATCAGTTGCAGAGGGAGAAATGAAGCCAGTTGTATATAAAAATGAGTAAATGTAGAAGTCAAACAATATAAATGCCTTGGTAAGTCAAGGGTAGTATTCTAGACTACTCATTTAAAAATGTATCCAAAAAAAAAAAAAAAAGTTTGAAAAGGAAGGAAAGTAGGAAGACAAGATGATGAAGTTCATTTCCTCCAGTCATGTGACTGGAGGAAGCTGATATCACCAAAAGTGTGTGTCTAGGCAAAAGTTTCCCCTGAAGCCAGTCTCACATATCAATGCCCTTCTCAATGCCTCCACTCAGATATCTAAGTAAAATGTCAATTTTAACATGTTCAAAAATGAGCAACTGAATCTTTTTATACAAACTAGTGCTGCCCAAAGCCCCACCTCCACCCAATCCCCAGCTCAAGTATGAAAGCTTGGTATTTCCAGATGTTCATGCAAAAACAGAAAACAGACAAACAAACAAAACAAACAAATAAGGTCATTCTTGAGTAAACTCATTTTCATTTTATACCCCATTTGTTAATATATGAGCTCTAACCCATGCAAATGGTTCCAGAATTCAAATATACATTGCCACTGCTTCGAGACGAGGTTTGGGAGGGTGGTAACTGTCCCCTCTGCATCTACACTCACTCTTCCATGTTCAGAACACAGCAGCCTTAGCTCACGATACAGCTGGGAACAAATCAGCTTATTTCATTCCTCAACTCGAACTCTCCGATCCAAATCCAAGACCAAGCTTTGATATGCCACTCTCTATGGATTCGCTTTTCTACCTGGCTGATCCTATCCCGTGGTTGCCTCCCTCTGGCCCTGGTAGGCCCAGCTCATGCCCTTCCTCTTACCCCTTCAGTGGAGCACAGCTGCCATTCTCCTGGTTTAGCCTCTTTTTCTTCTTCTTCTTTTTAAAAAAATGTATATGAGTGCTCTATTTGCATGTACACCTGCAGGCCAGAAGAGGGCATCAGATCACATTATAGATGGTCGTGAGCCACCATGTGCTTGCCAGGGATTGAACTCAGGACCTCTAGAAGAGCAGGCTGTGCTCTTAACCTCTGAGCCATCTCTCCAGCCCCTAGGTTTAGGCCTTTTTATTTGTTGTTTCTGGTTACCTAAAATATTCTTCTTGGAGAGTGACCCAACTTGTTCACTTCCCTGAGCTCCTAATTCAGGAGTTGCTTCACAGCCACATGCATTCTCACATGCCAGCCTGACAACAGTTCATTTCTTTTTTTCTTGGTTTCTCTCATTATCGATTCCTTGAAACTCCCCCTCTCCTCCACCACACTATGGCCTTCAACATCTGATCTCTCCACCTACTCCCTTCTCAGGGCAGGGACCATAGTTATGCCCTGTCACATCCAATTAGTTCAGTCCTGAGGACCAACTCCTGGGCTTTTCACGCATGCTAGGCAAGGACAGGACCAACAGGACCAATGAGGCTACACCCTCAGCCTAGAAATGTACACTCCTAAAAGGACTTTTGTCTGTCTCCTTCATCACTAGATACTAATTAGAAAAGCACAGAACACAAGTCAACATTAAATTTTTAATGAGCAAGTTAAAAAGAAGTGCACACATGACAATAATTTTGCAAGAATACGTATACAATTTAAAAATCCACACATTGCAATTTTACATTGCAAATGAGTAAGGGTTTGGGTTCAGCAGAAGAGATGAGGCACAAGAACGGATAATAAACGGGTTGAGTATGCGACATGCCAAGGAATATTGAACACGTTGAACAAGGCTGAAGAGGCCCTGATTGGCAGACAGAGGCTGAGCTGCTGCTAGAAGAGCTGAGAACATGAGATGAAGGGAAGAGAAGGAAGAAGAGTGGCTCTGCGAAGCCAGCCAGTCGGCGTGAAGAAATAAGGAAAGGAAGAAAAGATTGAGACAATCGGAGATTTTGTTCAGAGATTAGCCTTTTGAAGTCAACTTATGCAATTTAGAGAGTAGGATAGTCAAGAAATGCTGCCCACTTGTATGCCTCAACCACAGAAGGATACCACTAAAACAGCTTGCCAACATTCACTCCAGCAGAAACAGTAATGGCCCCCAGAGATACAGCAGGCTATGACCACAAAATGATAGGAATTGTCCAGCTAATACTAACTTTTAAAAAAAAATCTCTGCCATGTTCCCATATTGCATGGAAGAACTGTGTCAATTCTTAAATGGATGTGTGACTGGGAGTTTGAATGAATTAAAATCAGAAGAAAGAAGAGACTGGCTTGGGATTTTTTTTTTTTCTTGGTTGGTTGGTTGGTTGGTGTTTTGTTTATTTGTTTGTTTGTTTGTTTGTTTGTTTAAAACTGCTGGGGTATATACCTTGTTCTTCAGGCTTCCTGAGTCCGAGTCCCAGGCCTAATCCAAGCGACATAATCACCAATAAAGCAAGAAGAACCTGTTAGAGAGAAGGAGAAGTCATTCATTCTGTGGCTTTTTAAAACTATAAACAAAATAACAGGTAAGTACTTTTCAAGGGCAGGCAACATGCTAATTACGAACTACAGAAATACAAAAGGGACCAGATGCAACAACTGTTATACTTAATGTCGGATAAAAAGAGATTTGGGGAAATAATTATTTAATTTGATTTGTATCTGGCTTTTGAAACAAGTTCGCATGTAGCATAGGCCAATCTCAAGCTTACTGTGTAGTCAAGGAGGATATTAAACTCTGTTCCATCCTGCCTCCCCACGGGTGGGATTCACAGGCCTCTGCCACCATGCCTGGAGATCAAAACCAGGATATCACGTGTGCCAGACAAGTGAGTGACATGCATCCTAGCCCCATGAGAAAATGTTTTATATCTCACTTATTATAGACATCCAAATGGACACATTTTCATAATTCAAATGCATTAAGTTTAACTCCAAACTAAGACAGAGGCAGGAATTAAACCCATGGACGCTGTTTACCTTCATCTTTCCCACTTTCCCCCCTTTTCTTGACTAGGCTTCCCTTTGGAGAGTACTTGTAGGAGATTACTCTGACATCCAGTAGAACTGTGCAATCCCTAAATGTCTTATTGTTAATTAGCCCAAAGACCAGAAAAATGATTAACATTTGTCAACATACAGTGTACGAGCAATTAACTGAGAGAGTCTACTTTGCTCTTCGGTTCACACACATGACGTCACATGATTTGGAGGCTTTTCTTGACCAGAGACTGTTCTGGTCACTGGGGTCACTACTGTCTGACAAAGCTGTGCAGCAGGGAGACTCGGTGCTTCAATCAGATCAAATGTGGGGTGACCAGATTCTCTCTTTTACCTAAGCCATGAATCCAAGCAATAAGAATACTAGCTAGTGGGGCTGTGTAAGCTGTACAGACTGGTAACAGGGTGTGTGTGTGTGTGTGTGTGTGTGTGTGTGTGTGTGTGTGTGTGTGTGTGTGTGTGTGTTGATAGCTGCCAAGCCTAATATCCTGAGTTTGATCCCTGGGTCCCAGAGTAGAAGGAGAAAAACAAAGTCCCCAAAGTACTCTGTCTTCAGACTTCTGTGTATGTGCTGCGGCAGGGATGTGTCCCCCTCCGTAACTTTTCCCAAGAAGTCTCAAATTGCACCCAATTATCAGTGAGAGATCTTCGAATGCATATTTGCTCAATGAAGGGCACTGAGTGGAAACAACTACTTAAGAACAGCATTAGAGGGGAGTGGTGGTGCACGCCTTTAATTCCAGCATTTCCGGAGGCAGAGGCAAGTGCGTCTCTGATTTCAAGACCAGACTGGTCTACAGAGTGCATTCCAGGACAGCCAGGGGTACACCAGAAAACCCTGGCTCGAAAAGCAGACCAGCAGCATCAGAAAAAGATCATTAGTAGTTAACTCCAGTCACAGTGGCCAGGATCCACAGACAGCCCCTACCAGGATTATTAGAAAGCATAAAAGGCGGCTTTTTTATGGTAAGCCAAGTGTATTATAGATTTACAGACTGTTACACCTCGTGTGCTTTCTTCTATTAAACTTGCTAAAAGTCACTGTCTATCCTTACTATGCTTTAAATGTTTGTAATATTAAAATTTATATTTTCTCAGGCTTTTGTCCTTATATCAGGTGTTTGTGTTTTCTTTCCTTCCTTTCTTCCTTCAGTGTGTAATTTATTTAAACCTTCTTGATGTCCACATGCATCTTAAGTTACCTTATGCTGAACACAAAGTAGGAATAAAAATGTTCTGGACTCCGAAAGGTTCTGAGAACCCAACATTTGGCATCAGCTGGACTGTATAAAGTATAAGAGGAATGTATAGAAACCTTTAAATGTGTTTTGTTTTGTTTTTTGTTTTTGATTTACGGTCTTCTGGACATCAGGCCAGCCAGCCTTAAACTGCATCTGTAGCTGAGGATGACCTTGAACTTCTGACCCTACTGCCTCTACCTTCTAAATATCATAATTATGGGCATGCACCACAATACCCACTGAAACCTTCAAAAATTTAACTGAAACTTGTTAAAAAAGAAAAGAAATGGAACCATTAGGGTTCTTTTTGAGATCTGGTTTTAAATTAGCAAACTTCCTAATACAAAAGGAAGAAGAAAAAAAAAAAACAAAACAAAAAACAAAACAAACAAAAAAATGACAGAAAGTTTTTTTTTTTTAAATCCCCAGACTAAAGAGATAGTTTGGTAAGCAAAGGATTTTACCCTATAAACACAAGGACATGAGTTCAATTCCCAGAACCCAAATCAAAAGAATGTGGCCTGCTGATGTGCACTGCTAGAGAAGACAGGGAAATACCCCTGTGGCTGCAGCATCTGTCTCAAGGAGAGGAGGGAGGAGGCTGGGATCAGACCGGGAAGTGATTGAGTAACTAAATAAATAAATAAATGGAAGAGAGAGAGGGAGGAAGGAAGGAAGAAAGGAAAAGAAAAGGAAATGAGGCAGACGTGTCTATGAGATAAAACCTAAGCTTGTGTGGGTACCCACGGGTATCTCAGAAGGAAAAGGAAAAGAAACACAGAAAAATACACAAAGAATCCAAGTTTGGCTCCCAAGGTGTTTTGATTCTTTGAGTTGACAAGATGACATAGATAACAGCACGAAAGCGGCAAGGAGTCTCTGTAATTCCTAGAAAGATAAACCACTGGGGATTTATTGAAGGTTTAGTTTATTGTAGTCCCTGGGCTCAAGGCCCATGCATTGTTTGAGGAGTAGTGAGATGTGCTAGCCTGGTGTAGTCAGAGGAAAGCTGCAAGCAAAGCAGATGTGAAAAATTACTGCATTTGCTTTGGGCTTGAGATGCCGGTGAGTAGTCAGGCAGGAGACAGCTGAAGTTAAGGATGTCCCAGCAAGAAGTCAGAGATTGTGCCTTGGGCTGGGGGAAGGTATGACTTAGTGATACACGAGAGCACAGAGATTGCCTAAAGAAAAGACCATCAGATAAGATGTCAGGAAATGAGAAACATTCAACGAAGGTAAAGGTAAGTCAGCCAAAAGGCAAGTAAGTCTTAGATATGAGCATTTCAATATTGTCAAGGAAGCAAGGGGAGAAAACATAAAAACAAGACAAAACAAAAAACACAACCAAAAACAAAACAACAACAAAAAAAACAAACCAACTCCAACATCCTTGTATTGTTATTAGGGACATTCAATTGGAACCTGGAAGGCAGGGAGAGGTGGATCTGCTGCTAAAGGAACTCGTCATTATGGGGAAAGAAAACCAGAGCACACATTTGCATGTGCCATGAGAAATCAGGGTGCTGGACAGAGTCCCCCAGTTCTCCTGTTTGATGATGAAGGATAAAAACAGACTAATAAAACCAAGGAGACCTTTTTAACATTTATATTTTGAGACAAGGAAGATAAACCACAAAAAAAGACGAAAAGCAGGAAGGAAGCAAAGTAAGATAAATGCAAGTGGAAGGTTAATAAGATAAAAATCAACAGTTCCTTAAAACATAGGTGCCAAGTGATTTCCGTCGGTAAGCCTTGCTCTTACAATCAAAAATGTCTTGAGCTCTAATTATAAACACATGGTGAAAAAAAAAAAAAATCAGCAAAGCGTCCTCATAGATTTCTGTCTAGCAGAGTACGAACCTGTTATAATTAAAAGTTCTGCTGGAATGTAATTAATAATGTTAGCTTGCATTACAGTTAGAAATGATAAAGTCACAATTACTTAACATTTTAACCTGAATAGCAACACAAACAAACATTGAGTGGAAAGGCGTGCACTTCACATCTGCCACCAAGCTTGTAAGACTAAAATTAACAACTGCACTCACCACGCACAGGATTTTGTATTTCTTGAGACTGTCTTTCTTAGTGGGCTCCTCCATGGTTAACGCTAGCCTGGAATCCATTCTTCCCTTGGCTTTGCAAACCTGTTTAGCCAGAAAACAATAATGGTCTTTTCTTCCCTCTAGTCAAGGAAAAGGAAACTGTCCTGACTGCCACAGCTGTGACTGCCTTTTAAATACAGGCGAAAAGCGGAGCTGTGTAGCGATTGGGCAATCGGTAGGGACACGCCGTTGTCTAACAGTATTGTCCACAGGGTAAAGTTCGTTTCTCAGACGTTGTGGACAGCTGATCTTTACAGCCTTAGAAGAAATCATCTGTAGGAACCAGGATATGTAGATAGCAAGAATAATACGTTAATCAAACCTTTTAAAATCTGGTTATTTGTTTGTTTGTGGCAGGATGTCATGTCACTGCTACCTCCTGAGCACGAGGATGACAGCCAGCGTGTGCCACCATGTCCTATTTACGAAGTGCTGGCAATTGAACCCAGGGCTTCATACCAACTGAACTCCACCCCAGCTCGATATTTTCTGGGTTTTGTTTTTGTTTTTAGGCAGGATTTTATACCATAGTAGCCCGGGTGGCCTCAAGTTTCCAAAGCTCTCCTTTCTCAGTCTTCCAAGTGCTGACAAGAAGCCCTGTGACACGGAGTTTGTACATTTATATAGATTTCATGTTGCAGTTGAAAACTAGTGCATTTAATAAAGTGCTTGGGGGGGGGGCAGAGAGATGGCTCAGCAGTTATGACTGTGTTCTGCGGCTGCAGAGAAACACTTCAGATCTCAGCATCTCAGGCTCAGGCTGCTCAGGAGGGCCTGCAATTCCAGCTCCAGGGGATCTGCTGCCCTCCTCTAGCTACCACGGGCACTAGCACCCATGTATGCACACAGCTACACACTCACACACACACAGTGCTCCAAAAGCACTAGCACCCACATATGCACACACACTCACACACACACACAGTGCTCCAAGAGCACTAGCACCCACACGTGCACACACACTCACACACACACACACACAGTGCTCCAAGAGCACTAGCACCCACACGTGCACACACACTCACACACACACACACAGTGCTCCAAGAGCACTAGCACCCACATATGCACACACACTCACACACACACACACAGTGCTCCAAGAGCACTAGCACCCACATATGCACATACACACACTCACACACAGTGCTCCAAGAGCACTAGCACCCACACGTGCACACACACACACACACACACTCACACACAGTGCTCTAAGAGCACTAGCACCCATGCATGCACACAAATATACAGACACACACACACACACACACACATGCAAACAAACACACACAGTGCTCCAAGAGCACTAGCACCCATGCACGCACACAAACACACAAATAAGAGTCACAGTCGTAGGGAAGGGGTGAAAGCAGGAGGGGGGAGGGAGGAATGGGAGGATGCACAGGATGGGATAGCAATTAAGATGTAATATGAATAATTTTATTTTTTTCAATTTAAAAAAAGTGCATGAGAAAAAAAAATAGAAAGAAATATTTGTCCCAGTTAGGGACACAGAAGAAAGAAGAAGAAGAAGAAGAAGAAGAAGAAGAAGAAGAAGAAGAAGAAGAAGAAGAAAGAAGAAGAAGAAGAAGAAGAAGAAGAAGAAGAAGAAGAAGAAGAAGAAGAAGAAGAAGAAGAAGAAGAAGAAGAAGAAGAGGCTAAAGAGAGGGCTCAGCAGTTAAGAGTTTATACTGCTCTTTCACAGGACTCCGTTAGGATTTCCAGAATGAACTTCCTGCTTCGGTAGGCTCACAAGTGCCTGTAACTGCAGCTTCTCGGGGATTTTCAGCCTCTAACCTCCAAGAGCTCCTGTGGTCATACACACACAACACCCACACACACATATACCACACACATACACACATACACGTATACACAAGTAAGTAAAGCGCTATGCAATGCTTAGAAGATGACACTTCACAACTCTTCACCTTGTCTTCTGGCTCACACTTTCTGCCTTCCCCTCTGCAATGTTCCCTGAGCCTTAAAGAGATGGTACAAAGGTATAAGTGGGTGGCCATTGGTCTCTACCTTCATCTCCATTCACTGCAATCAAAAGATTCTCTGGTGAAGGCTAAGAATCGCTTTTGCTTGCAGGTATAGATGCAGATATTTGTAAGGAAGATTGATGCTACACTGACTTAGCCAAGTAACACTAGTTGACTTCCCCCTACAGCCTAAGAGCTCTGCAGTCATGAGTTCTTCACTGGGTTTACCTACAATCTGAGCATGGATTCCCTCTTGTAGTGTAGGTCATTAATCAAATCAAGGAGTAGTTAATTACCACCATAATACTTGTGCCACTATTGCACCAGTGGGCATATTAGTTCACAGTGTTGAGAGCTGTGTAAGATAATTTATACCTCCAGCCCCACCGCGCGCGCGCGCACACACACACACACACACACACACACACACACACACACACACACACACACACACACACATACACACACACACCAACAGGCTATATATTATCATCAGATACCATGGAAGCTATCTAACAAAAAAGGAAGTTAGTTCATTTACGGCTTGGTTTACTTATATTTTGTATTCAAGATATTTCTGGCAACAGACTCTTCTCATCTATTTCCAGTGGACAATCAAGTAAAATTACAAAAGCCTACATTTGAGGGAGGGGCCTTTGGAGCCTCCCTGACCAACAATTTCCATGGAAGTATTCCATACTGGGCACTGGAGTTTTAGTTTGTTTGTTTTGGGTTTTGTCTGTGTGTGTGTGTGTGTGTGTGTGTGTGTGTGTGTGTGTGTGTGTGTGTGTGTGTGTGTGTGTGTGTGTGACCCATTAATTATAGGATCAAAATTATCTAGTCATCTGCCATCAAACTGTCTGTTGTGTTTTTTAATTCGTTAACAAGATAGTAGATGCCCTATTTTGCTTCCCATTGTTGTGATAACACCACTATCAAAAACAACTTGGGGAGGAAAGGGATAATTTCATCTTACCACTTTACAACCAATGCTTAAGGAAAATCAGGAAGGGAACTCAAGGCGGGAACTGAAGCAGAGGCCCTGGGGGAGTGCTGCTTAGTGGTCTGCTTTTTCATCCTGGCTTCCTATACACCCAAGAGCACTTGCCCAGAGATATCTCATAAATGAGATACAATATAATGATTTGGGGAAAGATTGAACCTGTAACAGCGTGTGCCTTAAAAATGGGGAGCAATTGAGTGTTAATACATAAGCACTTGCCATATGGCCTGAACTTTTGCAGGCTTCAGAGTTCTGAAAACATCAGCCACCTGTGGCATTCTTGAGGCTCTTGCTTGCATCTGTGATGGTTAATTTTAATGTTCAACTTAGAGAAGCTGTAAAGTCCAGTTATCGGATCAAGTCCTGTTCTAGGATGTTATTGTGATGGTATTTTGTAGCTGTGGTAACTACTATAATCAGTTTAGTTTTTAAAGAAATCACCTTCAGTGGCGTAAGTAAAGGCTGCAGAGGTGGCCAAGTGGCTAAGGGTGGCTGCTGATGTCTCTGGTGGCCAAGTGGCCAAGGGTGGCTGCTGCTCTTCCTGAAGACCTAGGTTTGCTTCCCAGCACCTGTATCAGGCTACTGACAGACAACCATCTCTGTAACTCCAGCTCCGGGGGATTCAGCACCCTCTTCTGGCTTCTGTGGTCTCCTGCACACACTTGGCATATGCTTGCATTCATAAGTACACATACACATAAATAAATAAACATAAATATTGAAATTATGATGATGATGATGGTGGTGGTGGTGGTGGTGGTGGTGATGTAAGTGGTCTTAGTTAGGGTTTTATTGTTGTGAAGAGACACCACAACCAGGCAGACTCTTGTAAAGGAAAGCATTTAATTGGAGCTGCCTTACAGTTTCAGAGGTTTAGTCCATTATCCTCATGGCGGGAAGCATGGCGGCGTGCAGGCAGACATGGTGCTGGAGAAGGAGCTGAGAGGTCTACATCTTGATCCCCAGGCAGCAGAAGTGAACTGTATGTCACACTGGGCATAGCTTAAGCATAGGACACCTCAAGGCCTCCCCACCACCACCACCGTGACACATTTCCTCCAACAAGGTCACACCTCCTGATAGTGCCATTCCCTATAGGCTAATCATTCAGACACAGGAGGCTATGGGGGCCATTCCCACTCAAACCACCACAGTGGTCCTTTGTTCATCACTCAGAGGTGATCAGGGTAAAACCTAGGGACGGAGACATACCTCACTTGGTAGAGTGCTTACCAAGGGTTTGTAAAGCCCTAGGTTCATTTCTCAACACCACATAAAACCAGGCATTGTGGTGGCAAACACTCGTTATAGTTCACTAGGGAAGTGGAGTCCAGAGGATCAGAAGTGTTCTCAGCTACACTGGGGCTTCAGAGCCAGCCTGGGCTACATGAGACCTTGTCTTCCAAAACCAAAATAAATGGGGGAAAAGGAGTAAAAGCAAGAATTTACTAGATAGGATATTTGATCTCGAGATGGTAGCTTCAGCTTGCTCTCCAGCAGGCCTGTCTGGTCAGTTCTGTGGGTTTTGGACATACCACCCTCCAGGACAGTGAACCAAGTCCTTGACACCTGTATTTCCCCTGCTCCCAATTAGTTATTTTTTATTTTTTTTTATGTTTAAACGAAGCAAAGTTGTCTCATTAAACATAATGAGGATTTGTGTTCCAGGTTTCTCAACCACTGCCTTGATTTTAGTTTCCAATCTTGGCACTCCATACGCCTTTGCCCCCAAGTGCTTGCTGATTCTGAGACCCCAGCAACGTCTTCGGATACTACTTTTCAGTTCCAAAGGACCCCACTGGCTCCGGCTCCATGTTTTCATAATGCATTTAACTACCACCACCACCCCATGTTGCAGACCCCTCCTTTCTCCTTGCCAGTCTCATCCTCTCTGTTAGCTCTCTGCTACTGTCACAATGTACCTGAGATCACCTCAGGAGGAAGGGTTTATTTTATCTCCTAGTTCCAGGGGTTTCTGACCATGCCAGTCAGTCTTGTGACTTTGGGTCACATAAAAGATGCTTTGATAAAAGAAGCTCTTCACCTCCTGAGGCCGGCAGGGAAGCAAAGAGAGGAGGAGGAGCTTTTTATATTCTGGAAGCGTAAACAATACCAAACAGATGAGGGAGTCCCTGCAGGTGTCAGACGGGGAAACTGAGCCTGCAAAGACATGGGATGGAAACAGCCGAGAATCTGATGTGGTCCCTGACTGAGATAGCATATAGGCCAGCAGGCCATAAAGTACACATGACAGCACCCCTAAGGATGGGAAATAGCTCAGGGAGGGAAGAGTCTGGAGGATGTGGGTGAGGTCTGCCTCCACAGATGACAGAGAGGTCACCAGGTCATTAACAAAATCCACTCCCGTTTTTCTGGTCAGGAAATCAGGTATTATACGCCCTCTGTTGAGATGAGGCCCCTGCGTGTTTAATATCCCTGCTTTCCCTAGTGATCTGTGGACATAGAACCTTTGTGCCCCCAACATCTCCTCTTGTCTCATTTTTTTTTTTAAAGAAAAATTAGTGGTCATGATAGAGGCCAAGGTTGAATGTGTTGCCTCTCTAGCAGGTCTAACTAATACAGTCAAGCAGAAGAGAACTGTAAGAATAGCTAACCAAGGACCAAGGAAGGAAGACCATCCTCCATTCACATGTCTCTTAATTCATTTTTGCTAATATTTTTACTGTGGGTGAAATGAGTGTAATACTGCCTATTCCACATAAAGCTTTATAAGCAATCCTTTATCATAGCAAGACAATATCATACTGTCTCCTATCACAGGTATGAATGACCCAAATTCTAGTAAAGTCTCCTAGAGAAATAGTCTAGAGACACCGTGTTGACTGAGTGCTCCACAGTACTGGAGAGCAGTCCCCACCCCCACCCAGGGCAGTCCATGCCGTGGTTTAAGGTATGGGCCACATACAGTCACACCTTTGAAACCTGGGATGAGCTGAGTGGTTCTTCTCAATCCTGGGACTTCTTTCTGGCATGCCCACTATTTGGTGACAGGAATCAAATCACTTCTGCTTTTCATTTGTGGGGCTGCCTCCTACCTACACAACTTCCAAGGAAGATTTATTTAAAGTTTTAGTAACAGCCAGGCATGGTGGTACAGATCTGTAATCTCAGCACTCAGGGAGGCAGAGACAGGAGGATCTCTGTGAGTTCAAGGCCAGCCTGGTCTACAAAATGAGTCCAGGACAGCCAAAGCCACACAGAAAAACACCATCTCAAAAATAATAATAATAATAATTTAAATTTTTTTTTAATTAAAAAATATTTTTAGTAACAATTCAGAGATCTAAGCCCCCCCCCCCCCACACACACACACAAATGTCTAATGAATGAAATTGCAATACATTAGTACGTATAATTTGGTCAGTGATCCAAATCTTTCTTGACACCCAGAATTCTAGAACTAACTATTACTTTGGAAGAAGCTATGTCAAAGAAATAGAGGGACATTGAAGGCTTTTGTGTTGTCTAGAGTAATGAATAATAAACATGAGAGCCACTAAGCCACAGACGTTGCTCTGGGACTTAGCAGGAACAAGAACGTTGACCTTCTGAATTTACTTACAGAAGAAATGAGTAATGTAGGCTATAATATAATGGGCTGTGTTAGGGGTAAAAATGAGATGGCGTGACACTGATATGATACAGAGAGATTTATTTAAGGCAAGGGAAAGGAGTTAGGACCTGAGTGGGCCATGAGGGTAGAGACAGAGAGAGGAAGAAAAAAAAAGGGAGCGCCCTTAGAGAAAGTGCAAGACAGAAGCACAAGAGGAAAGAGACAAAGTAAGAGAGCAGAGTGACGGGTAGTGGGGTTTGTCCTTTTATATCCTGGGCCCACACCTGGTGGCAGGCAGGCGATGATGTCAGAGGTTGCTAAGCAACCAAGAAGCAGGCAACTTATATACCAACATTCCTCCCTTTTTCTATAATTAAAAAAAATGAGGCTGTTGGACTGCCTTTCATGCAAGGTAAAGTTAAAGTATATAAACGTAGGTTCATTGGAAGCAGCTCTTGGCTCCTGCCCTGGAAAGTTCAGGGTAGAGGTCGGGGTATGCCAGCCATGTCCTGCAGCAGATAGGGACGGAGGAGTGCTGGGAGAACCTGGAGCTGTTTGTCCCGGGTCTGAAACACTCTCTACCCTTATTAGTGATACGTATTCATGTAATAAAATCCTAAATGTACTAATGGTTGCACAATTTAGCAAACACATGAAGAATTAATGGATTCTTGGCCGGGGATGTAAGTTGCTTGGTAGAGTGCTTGCCTAGCATGCACTTAGCCCTGAGTTCAATGCTCAATACCACATAAACAGGGTGTGGTAATCAATCACTAGGGATGGAAAAAAAGGCAAGACACTCAAGGCAAGATAATCTTCAGCTACATGTTGAGTTGAGGCCAGCATTGGCTACATGATCCCCTGTCAAGAAGGAAAGAAAGAAAAAAAGAAGGAAGGAAGGAAAATACAAAACAAGTATAGGGAGGATTTTTAGAGAAAAAAAATTTAGTGTCTTTTAGATACTTGGTACTCTGATTTGCTTTTCTACTGCTGCAATAAAACGCTGACCGGAGGCAATTTGGTGAAGATGTTGGTTATTTCCTCTTACAGGCCATGCTCTGTCACTGAGGGAAGCCAAGGCAGCAACTCAAGGCAGGAGCTCGAAGCAGAAACAGCAGGAGAACACTGCTTACTGCCTGCTCTTCACAGCTCACTCAGCCTGCTTTCCTTTACAACCCAGGCCTATCTGCCCAAGGGTGGCCCTGCCCACAGTGGGCTGCACTCTCCCACATCAATCATTCATTGGGAAAATGCCCCCTAGTGACATGCACAGGCCAATGTGATGGAGGCGAGTCTTCACTTTAGGGTCCCTCCTCCTGCGTAACTCGAGTTGGTGTCCAGTCGACAAAAACTAACCAATACATATGATAACAAACATCGGGAATTTTAACACACAGAGTTTAGCCTCTATCAGAGTAATAAATGTTGAAGTGAGACAGAAGTAAAAAGGGGGAAATCACCCACAAAACAGCTGAAGAAAATTCTCTAGAACCAAAGGAAATGTGTTTGATGGCTTTGAGGGCCACTGCATGCCCAGTTAATGAATAAAATACAGATATCTACCAAAACACTGTGTAGTGATGTTTGGATTTTCCAAGCTTCTGCCAAGAATAAAAGTAGGTACCTGTAAAGTATCTAGAATCAAGAGTTTAGGATTCCCCAGTAGCCATGACAAAAGAAAGAGGACAGTAGAACAGTGCCTTCTTAGAAGATAATCTTCAACCTATACATGGAGCCCACACTCTTGTGTAGAGGAATGTTAATTCAGAACATGGCTGTTCTGGCAAGAGATCACATCCAAAGATCTTCTAGACCTGTGTGATCCAGCTGGAATACAAACATACCTTTAATCCAGGAGACAGAACAAACAGATGAGTTCAAGGCTGGCCTGGTATAGAGCAAGTACCAGGTAAAGAAAAGCTTAGGTCCAGACGTGGTAGTACAAGCCTTTAAATCCAAACAATGAAGGTAAAGTTGGTTTGTAGAAGGAAGCACTCATGTTTGAAAGTGATGTCTAATTGAGTGGGAAAAAAAAGTGACAAATCAGAGAAGAATTCCAAGAATAGGATACACCCAACTCTTATGAGAAGAAAGAGGAAAGAGAATCTATTTAAGAGCCAGTTTTGAGAGATAGGCTGCAGAGGCAGAACTCAAGTGAAGATGGAATGAGCTAGAAAATGAGAAGAAGCCAGAAGATTACAGTAGATTGCTGAGTCAGTTTGAGGCCAAGCAGAACAATCCTGGGCCAAGAGAGAAGCCAGATTGAATAAGTCAGCTGGGAGAAGAGTTTGAGCCAGTACAGCTGAGTTGAACCAGACAGCCCAGAGCTCAGAAAGAACAAGTAAGGGTGAGCTCATTAAGCAGTGAGTCTCACAGGCTGAAAACATTCTAGGCCTAGGTTAGATTGTACGGAGGTTAGAAGCTTCCAGGACTAGCAACAGAAGGAGATAAAGCCTCCCAGACAACAATTGAGCCAAGAGAATAAAAGTTGCTATTACACTCTTATTCAAGATGAGAATAAAATAAAAACATTTTGAGACATGGAAATGTTTTACTCTATTCCTTCATTTACACCAAAACAAGATGGCAAACTATAAAACAGACTCCGCTTACAGGAAGCTCATGATCTGACATTTGATGAAAGCAGAACAGCCCAGAAATTAAACAGGCGGATAACAAAGGAAAATACAGCACAGCAGATGTGCAGGGACAAACGAAGAAACCACTTCAAACTGGCAGAGTGACCCTTGAGTCCCATAGTGTTGCCAGATGCCCAGGGCTATTGTAATTTGTAGTTTGAGTACCTCTGCTTAACCAAGTTCTTAGGAAACTCACCCGTGCCTCTGAAGGGCTCAATGCTTAAGTAAGGGAAGGACAGTCATTTCATTGCACAGGAAATCTGCCTCTGGGATCTAGAGGCAGCTATGTGAGATTAGAAACTGGGAAACACAATATAGTTCACGCTAATGCCTGTATTCACCCTAACTATCCAATAGGCAGCTGGAGACTCCCAGTGTGCAGCACACTCTCTTTATACTGAGTCTTGCTCTCTTATCTCTGTTCCTCTGACTTTTTCCATAAAGCAAATTACCATTGGAAACCTCTGGGAAATTAAAGCCAGGCTCTGACCCAGACCTTTGGCCAGCTTATGTTTGCCTGGGAGATTTTATTAGCAATAGTCACACCGTCTTTACTTTATACCTCGCTTTCCCCTCACTATTCACCTTAGGCAAATGAAGACACGTATATCAATGGATGGTTTTAAGACAGTGGGGACAGTGACCAAACTCTAAGAGTCAGGACAGTGTTGCCACTGGAACAAGCCCGGGGATAGTACTATGAAGTGAGACGGTGGGGTGTTGGCAATGTTCCATCATGCTAGACATTTGTCCTGAACTACTTGCTTTATTGTTACCACTGCTGTTATTACTTGGGGTTTTGTTTGAAAGAGGCAGTGTCTCATGTAACCCAGATCAGCCTCAACCACCTGAGGTAGCTAAGGATGAGCTCAAGTTTTTGGCCTTCTGTTTATACGTCCTGAGGTTGCAGTGCAGTGTACCACCATGCCCAGGTTCTGCAGAGCTGGCCACTGAAAGGAGGGGATTTGTGTGTGCTAAGCAAATAGTCACTTCAAATAAAGCTATAAGCCTCGTCCTCCATGAGGGACTGTTGGTAGGCCGTTGACCTGGTGATTATTTTTAAGTGGTACATGTGTTTTCTGTTTTCTTCCTTATGGGTGACTGATTTTTATTATTGAAAATATAATAATCCTAAAAGGCAATGTCCACACCTAAAGCTAGGACATGAAAGTAACAAATCTGAGTTCTTAAAAAACTCTCCCTGACAGAAATCATATCCTTCTCTTAGTGGTAAGAGACAGATGCCACCACCTTATTTTTGTGTATTTGTCTGTTAAGGCACAGTCTGACCATGCAGCTCCAGATAGTCTTGAGCTTGCTATTGTCCTAGCTCTGCCTCTTGGATGCTTGAACAGTAGCCATGCATCGCTATGCCTGGCTCACCACCTGTTGTTGTTGTTGTTGTTGTTGTTGTTGTTGTTTTGCCTTAAAAACCTCTACTTGAAGAAAAGAAGATGGTACCATTTCGTTGTCTGTCCCCATTGAATGTAAAATGGAGGGTGCAGTTGTCACTGAATGATCTATACTTGGCTCTTAGGAGACCAAATGGAAATGGTAAAAAGTGGTAAATAGACTCCTAAGTAAAACATATGGCTAAGCTTAGTTCCTAAGCAATGTAGACATTTTTATACGCATTATAATTAGTAAAGACAAAAACAAAAACAAGGATAAAAGAGAATATAGCTGATTTCTAAAATCCTAATGTCTATGATGCCAGTAAGATCTTAGCATAGTCCACTAGGAGATAAGACTGAAGCATGAAGTGGGTAATTTTATATGAAATAGAAATATGAAATAGAAATAGTCAATGAAGCCACTGATTTTTTTTTCTTTTTTCTTTTTTTCTTTTTTTTTTTTTTTTTTTTTTTTTTTTTGCCACAAAAGGCAATAGAGGTTAAAAGGCAAATGATTTCTAGGACAGCTTATAGCCATAACACCTGTCACAGTGCATAGCATGTGTTAAACACAAACACACATACAGGAGAGAGAGAGAGAGGAGAGAGAGAGAGAGAGAGAGAGAGAGAGAGAGAGAGAGAGAGAGAGAGACAGAGACAGAGAGACCAGAGAGAGAGAGACAGAGAGAGACAGAGAGAGAGACAGAGAGGGAGAGAGAGAAGCAGACAGAGAGAGGCAGAGAGAGATACAGAGACAGACACAGAGAGACAGAGACACAAAGAGAGACATACAAATAACATGTTGGTGGGCAGAGTTGATCTAATGCCCTCTGTGTCCACAAGGGCAATGAGTCAACTCAAAATGAGACACTAACATATTATGAAAAGCCAACTGAGAGAACATTACACATGATGTTCTGGCCAACTTTCCTGAAGTGCATATTTGTAGATAAAAGAATGCACAGCTTTTATTATTTAGTGACTTCAAGGTAATATACTAATGATCCAGCTAAAATTCAGGAAGCCCCAAATTGCTTTTATGGGGGAAAGAAAGAAAGGAAGAAGTAGGTATAAAGGAAAAGAGGGAGAGAAGAAGGGAAGAAAGGAAGGAAGGAGAAAGAAGAGTAAGATGAAATGAGGAATGAGGAGAGAGGGCCTAAGGGAGAGAGAAAAAGCAGGAGAAAGGAGGGGGAGCAAGAGGAAGAGGAAAAAAAAGGAGAAAAGAAAATCCAAAACTCAAGCATTAAGTCAACTAGTCTCCAAACCCTACCATCTGAGTTCTCCCCAGAGAACCGTGTGGTGGAAACAGAGAACTGACTCCTGCAAAGTGTCCTGTGCAGCGGCATGAATGCACACACACACACACACACACACACACACACACACACACACACACACACGCACACACACACGCACACGCACGCACACACGCACATGCGCGCACACATACCCCAACTCCAGAATTTGTTGAATAATTATACATTCCCAAGGTGCGGTGGTTTTCATGGTAGCAGTTGGCCAGGTGATCACACTTGGCCTATTCAAGCCCTCCTAGTCTAATCTTAACTGCCCATGTCAGCCTTCATATCACACAGTAAATATGGATAGTGGGTCCATCTTAACTGATGTGAGGTGCAGAATGAATGCACGTTAAAGGGGCTGAGACAGGGGTCTCAGAGGTAGGCTGCTCAGAATACATGTGTTGTTTGTATTGATAAGATAATGAGCCCAAACCAGTGGCAGGAAGAAGCTGCTGTCACCGAGACGGTATAGCAGAACTGGGTCCCCAGCCAGAACTGCTGGTCCAGTCCCTAATGGGTGAGCAGACAGACTTCTAGTAGACCACATCCACAGAGGCACAGAGCTGAGCTAAACCCTCAGGATGGTTGAGAGAGCTCTGTTGGTCCCAGACACACACACACACACACACACACACACACACACACACACACACACACACACACACACACACACACACACCCCTGGTATCAGATGACAGGTGGGTGTGGGACCATTGCCGTGCTGTGCTAGTTGTTTACTAATTCGTGGGGCCGGGAAGAGGGAGTGACAGTGACGCCCTTTTCTTGGTCCAGCATGTCAGATAAGCTATTGGGCCTGATATGATTTTACTATGCCATATGTCCCTACAATATCAACTTAGTATGAGAAGTTTCTAGACTGTCATCCTTTCTACTTCTAAGAATCAGTCATTTATCAGTCTCTGATAGATGGTGCTGGATGGATTGGGCTGTTTGTGCATCCACCCTGGTTTACAATCACCCTCCAGTGTGGAAACGGAGCCCAGAGCTGCCTGAAAAGTGGAGCCCCTCGGGCCAGTGCATAGCCCGAAAAGCCTTTGTTTCATGTGAAGTAGAGAAACTTGGCATACAGCACAGCCCAAGTTCAACAAAGGAAAACAGTGTTTTCCGCTACTGATGTTGCTAATTGTCATGGATATATCTAAACCACACAACTTTATTACTTTATAGTTCTGTTGATTGTAAGGACTAATCACAGCAGGCAAAAGTCCAGTTACCGACAGGCCCAGAGTCCTTGCTGCATTTGCTAGGAAAGAGTTTGTATTATGGCCTCTCTGGCTTTGTTGGAAGCCGTGCACATCCCTAGGATAATAGCTTCCTTCCTCCACCTTCAAGTCCAGAAACCTACCAGACTTTTCTAAGCCCTTTTTATTTACATCCCTTTATGACTCTGGGGGAAGTGAATGCTCCAATTTAGCCCAATAGGTTTTTCCTTTCTTCCATTTTGTTTGAAAACTACTATCTTTTCTCGGCCTATTAATGCAAAGGCTAAGCTCTGTGTATTAAACGCAACCAGAAGTAACATTTTACCAGCTCTCACAGCATCCCTTAACCCACTCAGATTGACATAAAATTAGCCACTTCAGTTAACTTGGACCTAGTACTGGGGGCTGAACCTCAGAAAGTTGTGAGGGGATGGGAACTTTCTTCAGTAGAGATCGGAAATGCTGGAAGCAAAGGATTCCTGGGATTTGGTGTGGGAAGTAAAGTGAACGAATGTGAAAACGTTTCTATCAAGGTAAGAGCTGGTGGGGAGATTAGGAAACAGATTGAAATGACACAAAGATCTGCACAAGTCTCATACTCACCATGGTCAAGCTTGCTGAACGACCTGAGCAAACTCTAGGCATTCAGGTATACTTGTACACACACATACATAAGTATATGTACATATAGATACACACGCACACACACACACACATGCACACATACACACATGCGCATGCACAAACACACAACCATAGGCCCGGAATGTGCCGTATATGAAAGTTCCTGGACCAAATCTGTGACTACACACAGGTGATTGACTACTAGAACTTTAGTGCTGAGGAAAGATTAGAGGGGTGCTAGGCCCAGGGCCAGATGCTCTTGGGCTGCCTTTAGCCCTCTTACTCTCCATTTATTATGGACAATAAATCTGACCTCATATCTCTGTGGCTATTTGTAATGAATGAGCAGAATGCTAGCTTCCACCAACTCCAAAGCTAAAAAAGTCCCCAGGTCGCATTGGAGGCCTGCAACAGGGATGTGCCCACTCTGCTGTAACCCACCTATCTGACAGATGCACTAATGTCCTTAAAAGGGGGCCTTGATATAGCACTGTTTTTGTTCTGTTACTGGAAAAATTTTGCCAAACTGTTACCTCATTGGAACATGGAACTTGGCATAACCTACATCTGCATTCCTGGACTTGGATCACTAACATAACAACTCCAAAATATACAACCTTCTATCCCCTTCAAGGTGAGAGCTATGTTTCTTTTGCTGAAAATGCATACAAGTACACACGTATAGAAAACTGAACGTGTATTCATTAACAACTGGACTTGGTCAGACTAGCTCCACATCCCAACACGATACATCAATGCACGCAACAAGCTCCTTAAGGCTAACTTACCATTTGAAAAACAGCTAACTTTTATGAAAAGAGAAAATGTCTACACTTAAAAATACAGTCTAAGGTGGGTATGGTGGCACCCACCTATAAACCCAGCACTCAGGAGGTGAAGGCAGAAGGATCTCTGTGAGTTCAAGGCCATCCTGGTCTACAAAGCAAGTCCATGACAGCCAGGGCTACATAGAGAAACCCTGTCTCAAAAAACCAAAACCACCACCACCACCAACAACAACAACAGTTCAGTCTAGTATCAGACATAAAGTAAAGGGCCTCGAACTGAGCCCTTTTGCTGTGAGTCAGCTGTCTAGTACCATAACATAATACCTGAGGTAGGAAACCTGTAAGGGGAAACATGTTCATTATGACCCATAGTTTTAAAGACTTCAGTATGTGGGCCATCTGCTCTGCTTTGTTGATTCCTATGGTGAGGCAGAGAGCACCGAGTTAGGAAGAGTGTGATAAAACAAAGCCACTCACCAGAAAGTAACAGAAAGAGCCAGGATTCCAATATGCCAGGTAACATGACTTCCTTCTACCAGGCCCCACCTCCTATAGAGTCACATTCTAGAGACCAATGGACCTTTGGTGGACACATTCAAACCAAGCACTATACTTTGCATTTTCAAAGATCTCTTCATCCTCTAAGATGGCTAATCCCAGTTGCGTAATAGGACTATGATACACAGAAAAAGGAAGACAGTCCCTAATTTGGTTATAAGACATTCCCAAGGGTAATCCAAGATTTTAATTTTATGAGTGTTTAAAATGAGAAGTCATGCTAACAGTTGTGATGTTGGAAAAGACAAACTGGAAAGCCACTCTGCACAGCCTTGTATAGGAAGATTATGTTGCCAGTTTAGTGTCTGTGTGTGTGATAGCCAGTGTGGCTTGAGGCAAGGCGTGTTCCACAGAAGTACTGAGTGAACTTGTAAAGAACTTGGCTTTGACCAAAAAGACCTAGCCGTGAGCTCGATTTCTAGGAGGTCATGACCTTGGGAGGTCACATCTCATAGAAGTGCTTTGACTTCCATGGGTGGGGGGGGGGGCATGGGTAGCTTAGGTGGTCCAACAATAAGAATCAGGGGTAGATCAAGAAGTTTCAGTTTAACCTCCAGAGAAGCTGAAAGTGGAGGTGTGAGTGATACAAGGTATTACATCGTGTCGATGTGAGGTCGAGAAAAGTGTTTATTTGGGTTACAGTTCATCATTGCAGGCAAGACAAGGCAGAAGCTGAATGCATCTCACTCACAGTTAAGGACAGAGAGAGTGAATGCTTGAATCTTTCTTGGCTCACTAGTGCTCTTCACTCCTACATGGTGAAGAGCCTAGCCTAGGGAATTATGCTGCTTGCCCTAGGCTGGCTCAGCGAAGAACCTCCCTTGTTAACTAATGACCCACAGGCCAACGTGGTCTAAATAACTCCTCTTTAGGATCCCTTCCCCAGGAGAGTCTGAGTTGTTGATCCTTAAAACCAACCACTATGAGGCCCAGTAAAGCCTCTGGGCACTGAGCTTCAGGTAAGCTTCCTTGGTTGGCAAGGTGTGTGTGTGTGTGTGTGTGTGTGTGTGTGTGTGTGTGTACGTACATTTGTTGGTACCTGCATGCCATATCATGTATACTGGAGAACAGAGGACAGCTTTTGAGAGTTGAGTTGTTCCTCTTTCCATAATTTGGGTTCTAGGGATCAAATTCAGGTCATCAGGTTTGGCAGTAAGTGATTTTACATGCTGACCCATCTTGCTTGCCTACACTATTGTATATGAGAGATCTGAAAATTTGTGGGTTCAGTTATTGCCCTTTTGGGGGAGGGATGACTACATTTGCCAAGTGATAAATTCTAATAGTGACAGAACATGATAAATTCTAACAGAGATAGAACATGTGTCACTTTTCACAAAATCATTTTGGCTGCTCATACTTGGTTGTAGCGCTGACAGATTGATTCTGCATATCTTAGGTACTTTCTCACTGTTGCAATAAAATCCCTTAACAAGAACCTGTGTGGTGTAAGGACAGAAGCAATTTCCATATGTTGTCCTCTGACTTACACACATGTACCATGGCATGCACATGCACACATACACACACATAAGTAAATGTTACAAAAACTGTTAATACCGGAACTAAAGAAACTTCAGGGACAAATGATTTGTTTGGCTCCCAGTAGCTGGCCATCATGGCAGGGAAGGTAGGAGCAGTAGGAGCAGGAAGACGGCCATATTGTATGTCCACTTGGGAAGTAGAAAGTGAACATGAAGTGAGGCAGGCTAAGCTGTAAAGTGTCAAGGCCTATCACTAGTGACTCACTTTCTCCAGAGGGGTGGGACAAGTGTCAAGATATAAAGTCCTATTGGGAACATTCCACTTTTAAACCACCACCACAACATAGTGTTTTAACTGGTTCCCCAAAACTTCTGACACAACTCCAGCCCTGAGGTGCCACAAGTTGCCAACCTGTTCTTAGATTTTTCTCAAAATAACTTTAGTGTGTATACATTCTACAGATAAAGGCATTTTCTATATTGCCACAACTATCAAATGCAGGGCCTCAAATTGCCTGCATCTCTTGTCTGTCTAATCTTCAGTTGTCATTTAGGTCTTGTTAACTTTCACTTATGGTATGAGGAATTCTGTCGAGAGCCATGTTTTGTGTTCAGCTGTTGTAGAATAGTTCTTTCCTTCTTGAAGCCTTTCTCAGCCATTCCATAGCACTCTTGACTCTGGTGCTTTTAAACTGCAGACCAGTTGGTTGGTAGAATGCCCATCAATCTTAGCTTTATATTTCTCCATGAAATACCCAGTTGCTTTGAAGAACAACCATAAACACTCAGCTTTATATTTCTTCACGAAGTAGATAAAGATTGTTCAGTGTTTGTGGGAAGCTGAAGCTATCGCCCTCGCTAAGATGGCGCCTGGCAACCGGCCAGGCAAAATGACTTGCAATTCTGCTCCTGGTAAACAAGTCCTTATTTGGGTTGTGGGCCGTGCTTTGCTCTGATGTATGCATCCCGCCTTGTCGGGAACCAATTGGAGCTACCGACGTAAGGGCTGCTGATTGGGTGAAGCCGAGGATATAAAGGGGCGCTGGGGTGTTGGGGGGAGGAAGGAAAGGGAGAAAGGAAAAGGAGGAAGGAAAAGAAGAAGCTTGCTGAAAAGGTTCCTGAATAAACTGCCTGGAGAAGAACGTTCAGGTCGCGTCCTTATTTTCCGCTGGTCGGAAGGGTCGCGACAAGTGTTGACAGAAAAGAAAAGAAATGCATGATGCTCTCATGACATTCTTCCTATCAGGATGGTACATGATTGATATTTTCTCATTGCTGATAATGTTTGATGACCTGGTTAAGGTTTCTGATGAGAACTCCTGTTCTCCTTCCCTCTCCTTTTCTCTCCTTTCTTCCTCTCTCCTTTTCTTCCTTTCTTCTTTCTTCTTTTTATATATGAAAGGCTTGGTGGTTGAACCCAAGACCTTGAGCATACTTGGCAAATGCTCAACTACTGAGGGACATCCTCAACCTTGAAGTTTCCTTTTGTCCTTTTGTATTAAGAAATGCTGCTTACTTGTCTGCTACCAGAAGTGGCCAGGACAAAGTTCCTGGGTGGCCAAGTCTCTGTTGTGTTATCTACGAGCTGTCAAGTACATAAAAAAGATACCCAAACGAAATTTCAGAGGCTGGGATGGAGTGACTGTACACAGTTATCAGTGGTGGTAGGAATGGGGACTTATCTCCATACTATCATCCTCAGCAACTTGAGTATTCCCTTAATCTTTCAGGTACTTTTGACTGTGATAAAACTGGGCCCCTGCATTTAACCCAAAAACTATTTTCCAGAAAAAGAAAGTATGAAGTAGAGTTGGGGTTTATTTGAAAAGATGGCTAGGAAGATGGCAAATGCTGATGACCTGAGTTCAATCCCTGGAGCCCACAAGCTGTCCCCCGACCTCCACACCCATGCCATAGCACTTGCACACAAATACAAAAATAAATGTAAACTCTCATCTTCAATATTTTGTATTTTTGAGAATTTCATATATGTATGTATTGAAATGTGATCCTATTTATTCCCATTTGCCGCTCCTGTTCTCCTCATATTGCCCCAACATGCCCCCCTCCCAACTTCATGTCTTATTTTTTTATAACCCTCTAGGTCTAGTTAGGGCTGCTCACACATGCATGGATGTAGTGCAATCCACCAGACCAGTACTTCCCAACCTTCCTAACACTGCGACCCTTTAGTACAGTTCCTCGTGTTGTGGTGACCCCAATCGTAAACATTATTCAATTGATAGTTCATAATGGTAACTTTGCTACTGTGATGAATCACAATGTGAACATCTGTTGTGCAGGATGTCTGATTTTCCACCCCTGTTGACAAGCACTCCACTAGAGCATGGAGATCTACCAGTGGCCACATCTTCAATAATGAGGGAGTCTTCCTGCCCTCAAAGCCATCCACTACTCAGTAAGGGGTGGAACCTGAAGACCACTTAGCCTGTTTACACCAGGGTAGTGGTATCTTCTCTGACTAAAGTATATACACTGCTGACAGCAGTAGCGGTCTATAAGCATAAGCATACGTATTTAGGAGACAATTTTACAAAACGAACTCAAGACCAGCCTAGGAGACATGAGACCTTATCACAAATTAGAAGAAGGCAGAGGATGAAGAAAAAGAGGAGAAGATGGGAGAGCATTAGCATCAGCAGCCACACAAAACAAAGTCAATGAGAAAACTCAAGATGTCCGTCTACCACTCAAGGAGAGAGGCCACAAAAGAAACCAGCCCCCGAATGAATGTACCTTCACCTTAGACTTCTAGCCTTCAGAATTGTGACAGCATCAACATAAATTTCTAAAGTTTAAACCACCCAGGCTTTCATATCATGTCCCTGGCAAACTGCACACTGAACACAAGTCTTCAGGCTATTATTCTCCAACAGGAAAAGGGAATAATGGTTCGTTTCTGGATTTAGTAGCTGTAGGACAGTAAACAATGGTATACACTGGTTGTATGTGCTCTTACTTTGCTGGGAAACTATGTTTCTGCCAGGCTATGACCGGGGAACCATCAGCTTCTTGCCTAGCAGCTCTCAGGAAATAGTGTATGCTCAGCAATCTGCATTATTCCATAGACAGCCCCCACCCCCCACACCCCCCACCCCACCCCCAGTCTCACCAAAGTTAAAGGAAATGTAGCAGGCTATAGCTCCAACCAGTGATTTCCTTCACAAATTAAAGAAAGTTAGTTGATCATCTAAAAGACCAAAGAGATGAAAAAGTAAGCATTTGACAGATTTCCACATGTATTTGCAGTGAATTCGCGGTAATAACGCCATGCATATAAAGACAATGATGCATGTCTGTAATCTCCGTATTCAGAAGGGTGAGTGAGGCAGGAGGATTAAGGGTTTGAGACTAGCTTGAGCTGGTGGTGATTAACACCACCACTCACTTGTAAATTAATCATAATGCGCTCCTTCCTTCCTTCCTTCCTTTCTTCCTTCCTTCCTTCCTTTCTTTTTTCCTTCAAAGATGGGTACGTGCCAATTACTGTGGTAACAAGCAAGCTACCATAGAGAAGACATGGATCCTCGTGGGCAAGAATAATTAATGTGGTATCAACTGCTTCATAAGATCAGCCCTTAACAGACACCCAGTGTTCTGGTGACAACCCTGTGGTTTAGGGCTGCAAGGCTGCAAGTGAACTCCAAATGCGACGCAGCTCCTCCTCCAGCCAGGAGGTGGTGCAAAGGAGAGTTTGTCAGCTTGCGAGCAACCTTTGCACACGGAACCAAGTGACAGGGCTACAGGGATCGGAGGGACTTGTAAGCGAGTGAGCACCACGCCCTGCTGAGCTTCCGGGCGGGTTCCGTAGGAAGCGACGGAGAGAGCAGCGGCTTCCTGCCTGTGGCTCCGCCCCTCCGCTCCATTCTTCCCGAATCTAGGGGCTTACCTGCGCCTTGCCCGGCACCCCGGGAGGCCGGGGCTCGACGGTTCCGATGGAGACCCAGCTGCAGAGCATTTTCGAGGAGGTGGTGGTGGGTGCAACTGTCCGTAACCTAGGGCGATGGCTCGGGGAGGGGGAGACTTTGGGTCCAGGCTCTGGGCCTGGGCCGGTTCCTTTCCCGCCCCCTTTGTTTTGACCGGACTGGAGATCCCAGGTCTGCTGTCAGATTCCAGGGAAAGTATTCTTCCCGCCGCGGTCCCGATAAAAGTTCCTTGCCCTAGAGTATTTCTTTAGGGGACATCGCCCACCACATCTTTTGTTATTCGGGTCGTTTACTATTTTTTGTTTGTTTGTTTGCAGAAAACTGAAATTATAGAAGAGGCTTTCCCAGGGTGAGTATGTGTCGGGCAGGTTCTTGTGATTTTAGTTTGTTCAGATTTATCGTGTTAAGATTTTACTTATATTGGTTTGGGAGAGTTGCGAAATCTGCAGGCTGTGTACCCTTTAAAAACTAGTAGCAAATAATGTAGTTTTTGTTTTTCAGGATGTTTATGGACACCCCCGAGGATGAAAAAACAAAACTAATTAGCTGTTTGGCAGCCTTCCGACAGTTTTGGAATGGGCTTTCTCAGGTGAGAGATTTCATGTCTAACATGCACTTAATGACTTTTGGTTCTCCTTTTTTAAGTTTTGTTTGTTTGTTTGGGGGTTTGTTTGTTTGTTGTTTGTTTTTCGAGACAAGGTTTCTCTGTGTAGCTCTGGCTGTCCAGGACTCACTTGTAGATCAGGGTGGCCTCGAACTCACAGAGACCCTCCTGCCTCTGCTGGAATTAAAGGCATCCACCATCAATGGCCTTTTTTACTTTTCGCATCTACTTTGATCCATCTCTTAAGATCATTCAGGAAAGGGAAAAATAAAACTGCCCATCATTTTACAGTTGTGTATTTGCTGGAGAACCCATGTTGAAAGTTCGAGGTAGTAAGATCACAGTGGGAGGATGTTTTTTCAAAGTTTCTTCCATATTAGATTATATAAGGTCATTTTTATCCTGTTTTATATATTTGTTCTTCAAATGGAAGTACATATGTTAACTTTTTCTTGTAAAAGAAAAATGTCTTTATTTAAAAAAAAAAAAAATGCCGGGGCTGGAGAGATGGCTCAGTGGTTAAGAGCACTGCCTGCTCTTCCAAAGGACTGGGGTTCAATTCCCAGCACCCACATGGCAGCTCACAACTGTCTGTAACTCTCAGATCTGACACCCTCACACCAACGCATGTAAATTAAAATGAAATAAAACATTAAAAAAATGCCCAGGTTTTGTATAAATGTGCCACCATAAAGATGCTGCCATAGAGTCCTTGTTAGAGGTGTATATTGTCTTCTGGCGGTGCACCTGGTAGGGAGTGAGCTGCTGAGCCCTCTTTGCCAGCAGTGGGATTTGCCACCCAAGTGTAGATCCTAAAGACAGAGTGTTCAAGTTTTAAGCTTTTTCTTAAAAAAAAAAAAAAATACTTGGATGCGAATCGGAAAAACATAAGGCGGAAATGTGGTTTCAAATGCTGGCGCTCCTCCTGCCTTTCCGGTCTGAAGCCAGCAGCCTGGTGTGTGTTCCCTGAACCGTTGTTTGCCTGTCTGCCAAGGTCTGGGATTAACAGCGTCATATCGCTGCTTCTCTCTGTGAACAGTGCTGGGGCATTGAACGCAGGGCTTCACACGTGCTAAGTACATGCTCGTCTCTGAACTACCATGTCCCCACATACTAGGCACACACTGGTCTCCGAACCACATCTCCAGTCTCAGAATTATTTTTGCAGAATCACCACATGGCATTTGTAGTGTTCAGCAGTTAGCTCCATGCTTTTCTTGCCCTTACTAATAAGGTCTGACGGTAATTTGTTGAGTTACTTTTTCTTTCTTATTTCTAATAACAGTCTAATATGTTCTTATATGTGTCTGCCACATTCTTTATTTACTAACCGCCTACTTACTTTGGAATTTTTCTATCTTTTTTCCAGAGTTTTGCTGTGTAGCCCAGGCTAGTCTTGAATTTGCAGCAGCGCCCCTAGTCTGCTTCTTAGCATGATAGGCATGGACCACCAGGCTTAGCTAGCTCTTTCTCTTAACTTTTCTACTTTAAATACTGTGATAGTGAATAGTGTTATTGGTTAGGTATAGGATCAGTTACTGGACATAATTTTGCTAAATTGACAGTCTACCTTTTTTTTTAGTTATGGAGGGTAGATGCCTAACACACATGATTGGCCTTGAACTCATGACCCTCCAGTCTCTGCGTCCTTGGTACTGGGATATAAGTATGTATAACCACCCAAGAATATTTATAATTTTATGGAAATTACCTAATTGTTTCTCATAAGGGTTATCTACTTACACTCCCAGTGCTAACACATGAGTCTTCACTCCTTAGAGACATACAATAGAATGGTATCAAGCACTGAGTAATTTTATCTTGGTAAAACTTTACTTTGTACTTCTTTCAATATTTAGCATCTTCCATGCTTTTTTAATTTTTCTTGGACTTTTTTTTTCACTATTATTATTATTATTATTGTTATTGGTTTTGTTGTGTGTGTGTGTCACAGCACTTGTGTAGAGGTCAGAGGATGATTTACAAGAATGAGTTCTCTCTATTTACTCTGTGGGTTCTGGGAATCAAAGTCAGGAAGCTAACCTTGGCCATAAGGTAGCAAGTGCCTTTGTGTGATGAGCATCTCACCAGCCATATTTAATTGTTAAAGGAATTCCCTAGGCATTTAGTAAGTTACGGTGTGACCCTTCAAGTAGCTTATATATGAAGAGAGAAAGCTAAAAATAAAATCGACAAGTCTAAATCGCATGAGGGGTAGTGATCATGTGGAAAAGGAGGCGTATACATTCTTCTGGGGTGTTCTGGAAGGCAGACTTCGATATGAGCATGACTTTTGGTATCATGTTTAACTTATAAAAACTTAGACATTCGATTTGTCATGGCATTCACAGTGGGCTCTGATTTGGGTTCATGGGACTTAGATTCATTTAAATTTTCATCAGACTGAGGTACCCATCTATATTAGGTTTTTTTCTTTCAACAAATGGAATAGTTGCATCACCCTGTAAAGATGCTACTTATAGTAAATTAAGTGAGCTTTATATTGGCAATGAATTTGTTAATATGATCTCATGGTAGAAGCTTAATCTATGTAATTGCAAGATTTTAAAATTAATATAACAAATATTACATTTAATTAGTTTATTTACTTGGGGACAAGGTCGTGCTAAATATACTGAGGCTGACTTAGAACTCTATACATAGCCCAGGATGGCCTTCCCTATGCCTCAACCTCTCAAGTGTTGGGTTTATAGGTGTGCACCACCATGCCTACAGCTAAATATGACTTCCTTCATCTTGCTCTTTTAGGAATTATCCGCATTTACTGATGTTCACAGTGAAATGTTTCATTTATGATATTGACACATTCTCAAGCATAATATCAGCCATTTATGTTAGTCAGAAATTGTAACTTCAGGCCGCAGTAAGAGCGCTCTCTAATTTTTAGGAGTCACATGAACAGTGTGTCCAGTGGATTGTTAAATTCATCCATGGCCAACACAGTCCCAAAAGGATCTCCTTCCTGTATGATTGCTTAGCGATGGCGGTCGAGACTGGTCTCCTTCCACCCAGGTACGTGTGGGTGGGATGAGCGTGGACAGACCTTCAGAGACACAGGCTGGAGAGGGGCGTGTGCACAGCCCATACGTAAGTCGGCTTAAGAGGCAGGTTTTCTGTCTGAAATGTAATTTGTTTGTATGCACATGGTCTGATCGCCATGTATCTGGTTGTGCCTGAGGAGGCCAGAAGAGGGTGTGAGATGTTAACAGCTGGTGTGAGCCACCTGCATGGGTTCTGAGAACTGGACTCAGGGTTTCTGTGAGAGCAGTGTGTGCCCTGCACTGCTGGGTCACCATCTCCGGCCTTGCTTTTGCTTTATTTTCAGAGTGCTTCATAATTACAATCCAGTGTAGCAAGGGCTGAAGTCCTTAAGAAGCTTTCCACACCCAATCATCTACTGGGACCCGTTTTGGGGCTTTCATCCAGGGTCTCCAGGTGTTGCCTGCTGTGACCTGCCTTTCTCCTAATTCCGTAGAGTTCGAAAGTCTGCAAAAAAGAGTACAGTCAAGAAGTAGCTGTGCTTCCTTGCCATAGCCCTGCCCCTGCCCAGACAACACAGACTGTCCCTCTAACTCCCTTGGGGGGGTGTGTCAGTGTCGTATCTCACAGAAGTTTGTGGAGGCGAAAATGTAATGTGGTCACCTGCTGCCACCTGATAAACGATAAACATTTAGCCAAAAGCTTTTGACAGTGTTGTGTTTTCTAGTGGAACTATGGCATGGTGAATAGCATTTAGGTGGACTTCATGTTTGAGCTTTCTTCTAAGTAAAACATAGGAAGTGTTCCATGTTCCTGGAACACTTTCACAGAATGGTTTTAGAAAGCATGCATGGCATGGCACTTAGAATACCCAGCATCCACAGTCCATGTCCATTAGGGAATCTGGGGGAGGCTCTCTTGTAACTGGAATCTTTTCCCACCCCAGGATGGTGTGTGAATCGTTGATAAACTCTGACACACTTGAATGGGAAAGAACACAGCTTTGGGCCTTAACTTTTAAGCTGGTTCGGAAAATCATCGGAGGAGTGGATTACAAGGTATTGTTTCCTAATTGTAAGAAGTGGCTGCTTTCAGACATGGTTGTTTTTTCACAGTGTGCATCTTACTTCACATGAGGGAAACAACACAGGAGTATTCCTAAGTTAGCATTTGCTTGACTCACAGTCTCCTTCCTCCCAACACTTTAAGATGTACACAGGACTAATAC
Organism: Acomys russatus; assembly: GCF_903995435.1. Classification (NCBI taxonomy): domain Eukaryota; kingdom Metazoa; phylum Chordata; class Mammalia; order Rodentia; family Muridae; genus Acomys; species Acomys russatus. The sequence continues at coordinate 29,523,343 of NC_067157.1, read as the reverse complement.
GTGTTTATGTGAAATGGGAAGTCTCAAGACAGAATCCATGTTTGATGCCAGAAGTCTTTCATTGCTTTGTGAAATGGAGAACACAGCAGGGGTTTGTGGACCAAGAACTCTGCCTTGGTCTCCTTAGAGTCCTGTCCATCCTTACTGGATGTCTTCAAGAGTCTGCTCCCCGCTGAAGCAGCAGCACAGTTTCTCTTGTATCTTACCGTCTAGCTCAGGGGTCTTTCCATGTCACTCATTGTTGTCACTGTCCTTCATCAAGGAATCGCCAGTGCATGGCCCTGTGCTTCATGTCTACATGCTCTTCCATCTGAAATGACCCAGCAGTGACAAGTAGATAGTTGTTGTTAAATCATGGCTACTCTAGAGTCAGTCACAGAAGACTTCCAGTTCTGTTCTCATTACTCAGACTGAATCTTGTTACCCAGGTTCCCAGCTCTTCACACTGGTGGCAAAGCTGTACCTTCTTAGCCTCCGTAACAGCAGGAGCCCTTCAAGTGGTTTGAGGGCCAGCAAAGACTGCCAGAGTATAGAAACTTCTTTTTATTTTTAAGTGGTTTTGTTGTTCATTACAAGATGTCCTGTGGAATTCTGCTCCATTGTGGAGCATTATTCTTAGGTTACCGTTGGGAATGTGTCATCTCTGAATGGGAAAATGTGTGTGTGACCTTGAAGCAATGCACACTCCTGAAGCCTGGCTGTTTTTTCTCACAAAGGATTTTATGTTTACTTTTTTTTAACCCATATTGTCTCCTTACTTATTAGGGTGTTCGAGACCTCCTAAAAGTGATTTTGGAGAAAATCTTGACAATCCCGAATACAGTAAGCTCTGCTGTTGTCCAGCAGCTTCTGGCAGCAAGAGAGGTAATTTAAGTTTGAACGTGCCTCTGTTTCTAGGTCTGGTTATGTGCTTTTAAACTCAGTGTCTTGTGCTGGGGAAATGGCTCAGTGGCTGAGAACACTTGCTGAAAAACAAGGGAAACAGTTCAGAAACCCAGCACCCATGTGACAAAGCCAGGCATGATCCCTCTGCCCCAGCGGTAGCCTGTCATTATGGTACTGTGTCAGAGCCAGGCATGAGCCCTGCTCCCCCAGCGATAGCCCACCATTGTGGGACTGTGTCAAAGCCAGGCATGAGCCCTGCTCTTCCAGCGATAGCCTGTCATTATGGGACTGTGTCAAAGCCAGGTATGAGCCTTGCTCCCCCAGCGATAGCCCACCATTGTGGGACAGTGTCAAAGCCAGGCATGAGCCCTGCTCTTCCAGCAATAGCCCGCCATTGTGTGACTGTGTCAAAGCCAGGCATGAGCCCTGCTCTTCCAAGCGATAGCCCGCCATTGTGGGACTGTGACAAAGCCAGGCATGAGCCCTGCTCCCCTAGTGATAGCCTGCCACTGTGGGACAGAGCTAGGCTGGTCAGTGAGCCCAGCAGAGAACAGCAGGCTGACACCTGATCCTCACCTCTGGCGTCTGTGTGCACACGCATAGGTGGGGACAGCTACATACATGTGCACATAACTCACACAGCGCACGCTCACATAACTGGCAGTAACTGTAGAGTATTCCTTCCACTGAAGTCAATCCAGCTCTAGTTTTAGTCAGGTGCTCTGCCACTGAGCTACATCTCAGCCCACGTAATGTTTAATAGTGCTGTTGTGTCATAGCTCTTGTATTTCAAAAGGAAATTAAAGAAAAATTTAATTTCTCCTAAACAGTTATGAAAGAAGTATAGGTACTAAAGTATTTTAAACCATTATAAGATAGACAGTGGCCACTTTTATCTTTTTTAACTAATAATAGTATTATAAGAATTTTCTGTTACTGTCTTAAATCTATGAATATTTAAAGGATTTTAAGGTATTAACTACCAACAATGCATTCTGTGGTTAATTACCCTTCATTCTTATACATTATTTAAGAGAATTCCTCTGTTAATATTTAAAAATAAAAATTCTGCTTTTTTAATTGTGTGAGCGCATGTATACGTATATCCTATGGAACGGTTAGGTCAAGCAGTTCAGCATAGTTTACCTCACAGTCTTTTGTTTTTTGAGGTAGGGTAGCATGTAACTGGCCTAGTTCGGAACTGATATGCAGCTGAGGTGAGGATACATCTTAACTCCTGATTCTCCTTTCTCCACTTCCCAAGTGTTGGGACCTCAGACAGACATTTAAGATTTGCTTAGCCTCTGACTAACTGGAGTCATGATGCATGGCTGACCTCTTGAATTTACCCGTCCTGTCTGGTTACGAGAAGTGTGTCTTTTAACCTGCATTTTGTGGGCATCCACACAGATACATCGCTAACTGAGCTGTTTGCCCAGCCCTACTTCCTAATTTTTAAATTCTTTTTTGTTGTTGCCGTTGTTGTATTTAAAGGTTTTATGTGTGAGTCAGGAGTAATGTTGTCTTTTTGGTTCTTTTAGGTTATAGCTTATATCTTGGAACGAAATGCCTGCCTGTTACCAGCCTATTTTGCAGTCACAGAGATCAGGAAACTATATCCTGAGGGAAAACTTCCACACTGGGTACATTTTGCATTTTCTAAAATTTTAAATTCCTATACAATTGTATTGCATGCGCGCATGCGCGCGCGCGCAAACACACACACACACACACACACACACACACACACACACACACACTGTCTTAGTTAGGGTTTCTATTGCTATGATGAAACACCATGACCAAAGCAACTTGGGAGGAAAGGGTTTATTTGCCTTGCACTTCTATCACTGTGCATCACTGAAGGAAGTCAGGGTAGAAATTCAAGCAGGGCAGGATCCTGGAGGCAGAGGCCGTGGAGGGGTGCTGCTTACTGGCTTGCTCCCAATGGCTTGCTCAGCCTGCTTTCTTATAGAACCCAGGACCACCAGCCCAGGGATAGCTCCACCCACAATGGACTGAGCCCTCCCCCATTGATCACTAATTGAGAAAGTGCTCTACAGGCTTGCCTACAACCTAATCCTATGGAGGCGTTGTCTCAGTTGGGGTTCCCTCCTCTCAAATGACTCTAGCCTGTGTCAAGCTGACATAAAATTATCCAGCATAATATGTATGTCTGTACACATGCCGCAGCATGAGTGTGAGTCAGGACAGCTTTTCAAGTTGGTTTTTTTCCTTTGCCAGTTGTATGCAGTATTAAAACATAGGTTATCAGGTTCGCACGCAAGGTAATTTCACCTGCGGAGCCTTTTCACCTCACTGGCCCTTTTGAACATAAATGACTTAGGTATCCAGGCAAACACAGGAAAAGGAAGAACAATTCCCCAGAGTGGAAGGGAGGGCTTCCAAAGGAAGGATAGTGCCGTGTGCATGTGTCCAGACAGCTACTGCATCCTTAGATAGTACATATTTTTATTATATGTAATACCTATTTGTGTGTGTAGGGACTGGACACACTTTGCCTGTGGCTACAGACCCGAAGTGACTTTGTAGAAGTCAGTTTTCTATCCATGTGTCCCAGGGATCACACTGATGCCATCAGCCTTAGTGTCTAGCACCTTTACCAGTTGAACCATATTTTTAGAATAATATATTTATTTTGTGTCTCTATTAACCCACTGAGACAGTTTGTTTGTTTTTTGAGACAGGATCTCTCTGTGTTAGCCTTGGCTGTCCTGGACTCCCTTTGTAGACCAGGCTGGCCTCAAACTCACAGCGATCCTCCTGCCTCTGCCTCCCGAGTGCTGGGATTAAAGGTGTGTGCCACCATGTCCAGTGACAGTTCTTATGTGCTAAAAAAAATACCCAGTTTCATTGACTGTGTAAGGATGTAGTGGTGTGACTTGGCTTAACTCAGGGACACGTGGAGTGACAAGTGTTTGGAAGAAAAAGAAAAGCACACTAGTCATTAAAAAAATTGTCCATGCCAGGCCTTGCACTAACTCTTTATGTCTATTATCTGAATTTTGATAGATGATCACACTGTGCAGAGTAATCTTGATATTATTTTTATATTCATTTGTTTTCTTTTTCTTTTAGTTACTAGGAAACTTGGTATCAGACTTTGTGGACACTTTCAGGCCCACAGCGAGGATAAACTCCATTTGTGGTAAGAGCACAACTTAGTAGATTGGAAAAGGCTTGATCCTTAGTGATCTTTAGGAGTCTTCTGGGCATAGCTGAAGGCTGGCCTCCTATGAGTGGCTTGCCACTTTGTATCACTCTAGGAAACTAATAATGTTTATTTTCAGGGTTTTGGATAAGGCAGAGGCAGAACTCATAGAATGGTGCAGCTTTCCCATGAGACCATTGGAGAAGTCCTGTTATGGCTGACTGGAAACACTTTATCCTATTTTTGTATATTTTAATATAGCTAGACACACCTTTCATTTATTTGGTTCTGGCTAGCCTGACACTGTGTAGGCAAGGGTGACCTTTAATGTCTGATCTGCTTTTTCCACCTCTAAATGCAAGGATTACAGACATGTGCTGCCACACTCCGCTATGGGGATCAGACCCAGGGCTTCATGCCCTCTCAACAATCTACCATCTGAGCTCCACCCCTGGAAACGCCTCCTACACCAGACAACTGGGAATGTCAGCTTTTTCTTCTATTGCCATGGTATTGAGAATGCCAGACTTCTGGTCTGTGTGACCACACCTTTGCCATTCACTGGCCATTTTAGTATGCACTTTCTTATGTTTGGTATGATATTTGATAATCCTTGCAATGCCCAAATATTCTTCCAAATTATTTCTAGGAATTATTGTAGCCTTATAACTGTCTGGGAATACAGACCATTGGTTTTTTTTTTTTTTTTTAATGATCACATACTGAGAATTTATGAGTCAGTGCTGTTTTAGACTCTGGGAATATAAAAATAAACTATAAATTCTGGACAGAAAATTCTGAGCTCTCTAGCTTTTGTAACTGAGTGGATATTAATATCATTAAATGGATTGCAGAAATGAAGCAGGTTTTAAGAAAGACGATGTTGAGTTTATTTCAGGTAGGTTGAGCTTGCGCTCTCTGTGCGTTATCTAAGTGATGCTGCTGTTGAGGCATCAGGCACATGCTACATCAGAGTCTTCTAGGGACGTCCTGAAAAGAGTTAGCCCTAGAGAAGACCTCAGTCTGTATTTGGACAGGTCCATCTCGTGAGCTTGGTGTTGTGTGCAGTCTGTAGTGGCTTTGCAAAAGCAGATAGCCAGGAAGATTTGGCTCAAGGACTCTACTTTGCTGACCTCCACCTTAGACACTTAAGCAAAATGCACCGGTTTTGCATTTGGAAGCCTTGTACAGATTTATTGTTCAGCCATCTGGAAGAAATACAGGGAATAAAAATTCTCACACTTCAGTTTCCTGGCAATGGCATTGCTAAAGGCATTTTAAACCAGTGCCTGGCTTGGCGTGCATATTTAATAAGTATTAGAAGGGGGTGAACGACCTGGCATTGCCTCGGTCAGATTTACATAGAAATGTTTTTGCAATGCATACAGGCCGTTGCAGCCTTCTGCCAGTTGTGAACAACTCTGGAGCCATCTGTAACTCATGGAAGCTGGACCCTGCAACTCTGCGCTTCCCTCTGAAAGGCCTTTTGCCATATGATAAGGTATGTATTAAATTCAGTGTAACTTTTGGGCATCTAAGAGCCACCATCTCATATTGTCTAGTGTTCGATATCAGATTGCCCTTTAATAGTCTAGAGAAGTAAATGTTTTAAAGAAACATAGCTTATGGCTTACATATTTCATGGTGTGTGTTTTGGTTGTGTCTTTGGTTTCCATCCCTTTTGCTAAGGTCTTGCTGTGTAGACTTGGCTGGCCTGGAACTCTGTAGCGTAGTCCAGCCTTGAGCTTGCAGTGGTCCTCTTGCCTTTGCTTTTTAGTGCTGCCATGGCAGTTGAGTGCCACCACATGTGGTGTGGTTGTTGTGTCATTCCGTTACCCCCACATACTCTGTGGTGTGTGGATTCACCCCTGGCAAAGTAGTTAGATAAAGAAAACTCTTTAGGAACAGGTCTTGTCTAAGGCTATACATTAAAAAAAAAGAGAGAAAAAGAGAGAGCCTCCGGATTTGAACTAAGACATACACCCATTAACATTCTTCCATGGGTACTTACCCTTTTCACATTTGGAAATGGTGGTTAACCTCAAGAGTACGTTGGGGAATGGTATCTGTTCTCCTTTTTAGATTTCTAAGCAGAAGATTCTTTTCCTAACAGTGATGTTTATGACAAATACGATGTGTCTTAAGTAGTGTTTCTAAGTTTAATACCAAAGCAAAGAGAGTGGTTTTGTAGTCCCTGAAACTGGGAGACTTTCCTGCTAAGGAGCAGCAGTCGTTTAACTGCACTAATGAGCAGTCTTGCAGACTGTGCTGTGCTATAGTCTACTTGTCCTGAGAACCGTACTCACAAAGCCAGTTGTTGTGCCTCATGTCTGTTACTCCAGAACTCAGAGGAATGAGGCAAGAGGACACTGCTGTCCAGGCTATCCTGGGCTTCAGAGTAAGTTCTAGACCAGAGTGATATATTCTGTCTCAGAGAAAACCAACCAAACCCAAGTAAGCAAAACCAAACTGTGCCCTCAAACAACCCTTGCAAATAGCCGCTGTGTATAACAGACTCCGCTTATTGGGGTTTTGGGGTTTTGGTTTGGTTTTTTGAGACAGGGTTACTCTGTGTGTCTTTGGCTGTCCTGGACTCGCTTTGTAAACCAGGCTGGCCTCGAACTCATAGCAATTCACCTGCCTCTGCCTCCCAAGTGCTTATTGTGTTTTAAATGACCCAAGGAATCCTTTTTTATTTAGTTTTTTGAGATTTTTACTTATATTTATTTTATGTCTGAGTGTTTTGCATGTATGTCCAAATGCCACATGAATGCAGTGCCTGTGGAAGTCATAAGAGGGCATCAGATCCCTGAGAACCAGAGTTATAGGCTGCCCTGGGGCTGCTAGGACTCGAACTCTGGCTCTGGGCAGAGCAGCCATCACTCCAGCCTCACAAGGAATCCTTGACGGTTACGTCTTGATGGGCAGTGCATGCCTGTCACTTTTGCAGATGTTTGCAGCACCAGTGGAGAAGGAGCAGCAAGCAGAGGCATGGGGCACCATTTAAGGGGAAAAACTTTATGAAGGCAGCAATTGCTGTTCACTTTTGCCTCACAGTTCCATGAGCACAGTTTAAAGCATAGCTTAAAAATCAGCTTAACTGCTCCCCGCCACACATCATTTCTCTCAGAATTCTAAGAGATCTATTAAAAAAAAAAAAATCAAGCAACCATTATACATATAGTATCTGAAGTAAACTTTGCAGTGACATCAAAGTGATGATGGCTCTGGCAGCAACGCAGAATAAAAGTGATCCCTGTGTAGCAAACTGACGACTCAGACACTCCACAAACATGCAAATCCAGAGTAAGGCAGCCAGAATCTGTCTGTCTGTGTTGCACATGCCCCAGCTGTGCTAGGACTGGGTGCTGTCAGTGAGGGCTCACTAAAGTGAAAGACACAGTACTCCTTTCCTAAAACTGTGTGTAAGTGCTTAAGTCACTTTGACAATTTCACCAGAGAAATGGGACCCAGCAGCTAATATTGAGGGGACAGGCGAGCCACCTGGTGATTGTTTAAAAGTCAGCCAAAAACTCATAAAAGGCTCTCATGGCTGATGTGCCTTTATAACAGTGCTTCTTCAGACTAGAATCAGAAGAAATCGTGTGCTTGGAGACATAGAAACTTGTGGGAAATTACCAGTTTTGTACAGAAAGGAAACAAAAACCCTAATGATGATGTTTCATTACGTCTGCCAGATGTCCCAAGAACAAAAGGCTTTCTAAACTGAGAGCACGAAGTTGCTGTTTAGGTACACACTCTAAAATGGAAAAGTATAAGTGTTTTGTTTTCAGGAAGAGGGGGAATGAAAATCTGATTCTACTCTTGTCTTGACTTTTAACCCTTAAAAGTATATACATAGGCTTTCACCTTGGATTTTAAATGAGAAAATTAAACTGGGAACATATAACCCGTAAATGTTAAATATCATTTTTTCCCACTAGATTTTGCCTACTGTGGGAAGGTAACAAGTGCCATGGGAGACTTTATTCTTAATTCCGAATAATTTGAATTCACATTTTGTTCATCTTGATGCAGTAATTTCTTTTTTGTTTCCTTTAAAGGATCTGTTTGAACCACAGACTGCTTTGTTGAGATATGTATTGGAGCAGCCTTATTCCAGGGATATGGTCTGCAATATGCTAGGTTTAAATAAGCAGGTACTGTATTATGCTGGAAGCCAATAAAGTCTATAGATCTGCGCTGTTCTTTTCTATCTTCACTGTAGCTGACCGAGCAAAACAGTTAAGAACTCTTCGATGACCTTTTCAGTATACAGTTTATTCAACAGTGTCTTCTACTATCATTTATATATTGCATTAAGAATGTTTAAATTTAAACCAAAATATTTTTAAAGTTGGTTTGTTTTGCATTGCTTTTTTTCTATAAGGCCAGCTTCAAGTTACCTTTTGCCAGAGAAACCTACACATAACCACATTTTTTTGACTTTTTCTTGTTGTTGTTTGGGTGTATTTTTACAACCCTTGATATCTTCAACGTGGCCGCCTTGCTGAATTTTTCCACTTCTTTCCTTCCTTCTTTCTTTCTTTTTTTGGTGTGTGCTTGTTTGGTTTTGGTGGTCTGACATGTGGGCGGGTTTATGCTGACTCGGGGTTCCTTGAGGCTGGCCTCATAGTCACTGTTTTGTCTTTTCTTTTTTTCTTCCTTTATTTTTGTTCTGTCCTGTCTTGTCCTGCCCATCCTCCAATGCTCTAGACCTTGAACATTGCTCAGGTATGTTCACAACCTTACTGCTGTATTGTGACTAACGATACGCTGGCCGCGTGTGGCCACTGATTCAGTTAGACATACGTGTATGGTCGGGGCTTGAAATTGGCGGGGCCATGCTGAGACCAAGGCCACTGAAAAACCTTCTTGGGATATGAGAGTTCTTTTTGGTGGATGGTTTTTGTTTTTGTTTTTTGTTTTTTGTTTTTAAATATACATTTTTTTGGTTTCTTGTTTTTTAAGAAAGAGACAACACTTGGCACTCAGTAAACCTGACACTTTTTGATGGGTTTTCCCCCGACTCCATTTTACTCTTTTCATTTTAGGGCTAAAGTTAGCCTGATGGAGTTTTCAGAGTTGGAAAGATTAGTGGTAGCCTCTTATCTTTCCAGACTATTAATAAAAACAAATAACAACAACAAAAATACTTGGGTTGATTTGCCTAAAAAAAAAAAAAAAACAATTTTAAAAAGGAAAGAAAAATAAAACATTTTCATAGAGATGCCTTGCTTTTAAAAAGTCGGAGTGGTAAACTTTAAACAGGGAAGGCGTTTTTGGAAACATGGGGATTGACTAAGAAATGTCACACTCTTAGGTGACCCCACACCTCTTGATGAACACCCTTCTTTGTCAGTCTTTGCCAGATGTGTCCTTCTCTTGGCGTGGTCTCCTCAGTTGAGGCCCACCCGTGACAGGAGAAAACCACTATGGCTGCATTTGACAAGCCAAACTTTTATGAAGTCCTAAGTCTGTTTCAGGACTTTGTACCTTTGAGATTTTAAGCAAAATAGTGGTTCCGATTATTTTTGTTAACAATTTTTGAGCCCAGCATATTAAAGTAGATACCAGCGTTTTGATTTTGAGACGACGCTCTTTCTAGGCTCCATAAGGTAGCGAGCGTTGCTGTTTGCAATACTATAGTGAAGGTTGTGCGGTGCTTCCATTGATAAAGCCCTATTTTTACGGACATACGGCTTGGCCATAAAACTTGCTCAGTGTTGAAACTGCATGCCAAACTCACCGCAGTAGCAATACCTCTTTTATTTTCCGGTTTTTTTTTGTTTTTTGTTTTTTGTTTTTTTTTCTGCTAAAAATTTTACCAAGTTTCCTTGTTTGGAGGAGCCTTTGTACATGTGAAACTGAAATTCCTAGACCACTAAAGTCCCCAACATCACCTCCTGCAATCTGTCACATTAACATTTTACATCTCAAGTTAGTAACCCTGCTTCCCTCTCACTTGAGCTAGAGGTAAGTATTAGCTAACTTTGCAAGAATACTTTGTTTCAAAACTAATTTTGCAGTGAATGTTAAGTCACACGTACTCATTTTTTTTTTTTTTTATACTTCGGTGGCTACATGTCATCTGAGCTGCAATTACACCTCCCAGGTATCTTTAGCTATTTATGGCTCTGCACCACCACCCCTTGGGGGAAGGAGGTGGCTATCCTCAAAAATAGAAACTGACAAAATAATTTCAAGAAAAGTATTTATGATCTGATCATTTTAATAGCAAGTTTCAACCTATAAAAAGTTTATGACTAAGGCATAAATCCATAAAAAATAAAATTTATAATGGAAATGCTGATAGAACATTTATTAGTATTGGTCCCACCATAGTGTAAACATTGTCAAAAATTCACAATTCATCAGTAATTGTTGTCACAGGCAACTCTGTAGTAAGAGAGTCTCAGATGCAAGATAATATGCCGAAGTGCCTTGGTATATTATTTACCCATGGAAATAGGGTATGAAAGGAGAACACGCAATATAAATCCATACGAATACAAAGGATCAAATCATCTTATTGCATCTTTTACCGTTATGGAACTATATATCCTGTGCTGTACTTTCTTGTCCTTTCTCTAACAGTGCAATAATTAAAGCTTGAAAACTTTATGACCTGTCTGTATTGCATTTTCCAGTAGGAATTGGCCTATGGTTAATCCTTAAGTTGGTCAGAGACAGGTCATAAATAGCCACAGGGTGGTGTAGATTGCTGAGCTTAAGCACATAGGAGGAAAAGAAATGTTGTGTTCTGTGTTCACATCAGTTTCTATCTTTTTTCTTACAACTAAAAGCATCACAACTCACTTAGAGTTCTTAAGCTTTTGTATGCGGTGCGAAGGCGCTGGCCACCGGCTCTGAAGTGACTCTGGGAGCCATTAACCAGCACAGGGATCTGGTTCGAGATTTGTCCACTCAACTTGTTCTGAGTAGAAAGTATTAAAACTGATTTAAATTACTATTCAGAGTTAACTTAAGACCTTGTAAGTTTAATTTGTGGGATGTTTAGTGCAAAAGCAAACTGTTACGTTAAAAGTGTCACTTACCACTCAGAAGTGGATATGAGTGAATGCGGAAAAGCAGCATCGTGACCAGCAAGCCTGGTGGGAGGAAGGAAGGGAACAGGATGCAGCGCGGCTGAGGGTAGACGGAGTCTAGTTCAGGCTGAACTATTGGATAGGAAAATGATTTTAAAATATTGAATTTGGATATTCTCATTGTTAAAACAGATTTAAACTAAATATACATACAGATATGATATAAACTAAGGAATCAACATTTATGCTAGAGATTTACAAATAAAAGTATTAAGGTGCCTTAAAAATGTTCACATTGTCCACTTTGCAGCATGAGGCAGACTTTTTGTTTTAACCTACCTATTTTATAGTAGTGGAAACTAGAGCAAGCTAAGTGTGGTGGCATACACCTGTAATCCCAGTGCTCAGGAGGTTGAGGCAGGAAGATTACCTCAAGTTTGAGTTCACCTGGACCTCATAGTGAGTGCTAGGTCTGCCATAGCTATATAGCAAGTCCTTGGATTTACAAAAAAGAGAAAAAAAAAGCAGGAAATTAAAGCATATTTATTTACATTTGGGTTTTTGTTTTGTTTGTTTGTTTGTTTTTGAGATAGGGTCTTGCTTAGGTATGCTAGGCTGACCCAGAGCACTGCATACAACAGGCATACAGCTGCGCCCTTGTGGCCGCTCTGCTGCTCTGCCTCCTCAGTGGTAGGTAGTCTGGCACAAAAGCTACTTAACAGTAGGAGTACAGGCCATTTGTGTCTCAGATCGTCACTATTTTGATGCTGTCAAATTGGCAGATAAAGCAATGTGAGTATTCCTGTCTTTATGTTTAGATTGGCAATGTACCTGGTTTTATCCAAAATAATTAACCCAATACATATTTGCATCAGATACCAGGGCCTTAGGTACCACCTGGTGTATTTGATTCTCAACTGAAAACCTGGGGGTTATTCATGAGATGCGGAAAGACCATCAGCTTTAGCTATAAATCTCCCAATTGCTTTTATTTTGTCAAAATTCTAATATTTCTGGCATTCCTCTATAAACCATTAACTATGTGACCATCACAACATGCCTGAAAACATGTAGGTAAAAATCCAGCCTTTAAAGGAAAAAAAAAAAAAAAAAAGCTAATATAAGAAAGGGAAACTCCAAAGTGACTGAGGTGCTAAACACCAATTTTATTTGGTCTCCTCTTTTTTCCTGAAGTAGACTGATGGGAGACCACCATGGGTGGAGGGATAGTTGACCAATTGGCAAGTCTCCAAAGTAGAAGCAAATTCTCATCACTAGTTTAAAAAAAAAAAGGAAAGAAAAGAAAAAAAAAGAAAGAAAGAAATTCCTACTGGAAATCCTGGCTTTCCCTCTTTTCACAGATTTTTCTGACTCTTGCATCCTTTGAGCGATCTCACTGTACACGTGTGTTGTCTGGCCCTCTCTGAGGTTGCTGGTGGTTGGCGGAACTAGTAAATTTCAAGCCCTGGACACAGTAGCTGCATGCTGACTTGAGAGCTAGTCTGTAGTGTTGTCTGTTGCACTCTGCTCTGCTTCACACTGATAGCTACGTTTGGAGGAGGAGTACTGCAGTCTGAACTGGTGGTGTTAATCTCGCTTCCCGTAAGCCTGTAACGTGGTGGAACTGTGATCATGGCCTTGTGGTTTTGGAACAAAATAATATGAAACAACCATTGATGCTTCCTGTTCTGGGTAGATGTTTGTTTTACATGCATGCATCAAGAAAGTGCAGCTATATTGCAGCTTTACAACGTGGAGCTGGCAAAGCATGCAAAGAGGGGGTGCAGTGGATTGTTTTGTTTTCTTCCAAAGTTGTCCCCATTTTGCATTTTTCTACAAATTCAAGATATCCCTTTTTCATGGCAAAAGACACTGATAATTAAATCGAAAGTATAGGGGAAAAATCATCTATATTTTAGTAATTGTGCTCACTAGTAAGGCTTCCAACTGCCTGCTACTGAGTAATACAACATTCATAAAGAAAAACTGAAGTTGCTTTTAAAATATGGCTTACTTCTTTTGGTAAAAGTACATTTTAAATCACTTTTTAAAATCTTTTTGCCTCTAGAAAGGGAAGTTGCATTTTCATTGTTAGTGTTTAAACCAAGTCTTTCTCTCATTTTAGATTTTAAAATGGTCTAATTTAAAATTAAAGCTGCATTATGTTTGGCCTGCAGAGGTGGGAAGAGCAGGGCTCACTCATGAGTCTGTTTCCTGCTGGTTTGGAAGAGGTCTCTACTCTTTGTCAGCATTGCTCACTGTCAGCATCGCTCACTGTCCACACAGAAGGGCAGACGTTCTCACGGCTGCCTTACCTCTGCAGTGGCAGAGCTGTAAACTTGGAGTTGTCACTTTAAAACACACAGGGTTATGTCTTACCTCATTTACTTTTTCTAAATATTTAATATCAGGAAATGCAGGCCTTTCAGTTTTTGAGTTAGATTGCAAAAATATGGTATCTCCCTATCATGTCCCCTTTAACCTGCTGTGTTGACAGAGAGAGTAGTCTAGTATACTTTGATTACCTTTTGTCAAATTGGAATAATTCTGTATCAGAATCAAACACTAATTGGAAGCGGGAGACAAGAAAAGATGCTTTTCATGAGCCCCTCCTCTGTGATGACAGGACACAATGCAGCTCTAATAGACTATAGCTAACAGTAACCTCAGCTCCATCCTATGCTTCCTGGCCCCTCGTTACGACTACTGCCCACTAACTGGTGACATCTGGAACTGACCAAGAGGCTTTTGGAATACTGTATCTAATCTCTGCCCTACAGCACAAGCAGCGCTGCCCTGTGCTGGAGGACCAGCTGGTGGACCTGGTGGTATACGCCATGGAGAGGTCTGAGAACGAGGAGAAGTTTGACGATGGGGGGACCAGCCAGCTCCTGTGGCAGCACCTCTCCAGCCAGCTCATTTTCTTTGTGCTTTTCCAGTTTGCCAGTTTCCCACATATGGTCCTCTCTCTCCACCAGAAGGTATGACCAGAGTGCACCTCGTCAGAGCCACTCCACCTGTTTGTACTATGGCTCAGCTGTCTATCTCTGAGCACTGCCAGACTCTGGGTTCAGAGGGGACAGAAGTCAGGGCCCTAATTTTGATTTGGTTAACCTTTTAATTTCTTTGTTTAAGGCAGGGTCGACTGGTCTAGAAGTCACTATGTAGACCAGGCTGGCCTCAAGCTCAGAGACCCATCTACCTCTGGCTCCCAAGTGCTGCCACTAAAGGCTTGGGTCCCTGTGCCTGGGTTCTGTTTTTTAACTTTTCAATGTAATACCACCAAGGAGTTCTACACTGGAAGGGAAGGGATGTGTATGTGTGTATAATATATAACTAGTTAGGTCTCTGTTGCTGTGATAAACACCATGACCAAAGGTGATTTGGGAAGGGAAGAGTTTATTTCACCTCACAATTTACAGTCTATCATGAAGGAAACTCATAGCAGGAAACTGGAGCCAGAAACTGATGCAGAGGCCATGGGCGCGTGCAACTACCAGGCTTGCTCCTGTGGCTTTTTCAGCCTGCTTTCTTATACAGCCTAGGACCATTTGTCCAGCTGTGCTGCCATTAGTAGACTGGGACATCCCACATCAGTCATCAATCAAGACAGTATCCCACAGAGTTACCCACAGGCCAGTCTCATGAAGGCATTTTTGCCATTTGAAATTCCTCTTCCCAAATGACCCTGGCTCATGTCAAGTTGACAAGAAAAAAAAATAAAACAAACAAACAAAACCAGCCAGCATACCATGGCAGCATAGTTCCCTATAGAATGAGTGAAAGGGTGTAGACCCTAAATGAAGACTTCAGAAGTAGCTCTATCAAAGATTTTTAAGCTAATGCTTCGAAGATAAATCCAAATTTCCCAAGGGAAAAACATAGCAAAGAGCTTTCCTAGCCTTAGTATTTGGAAAGATAAGAAGTTGTATGAAAACTGGAAGGAAAAATATGTTCAGGATGACATGAGAAAGGCGGGAAGCAAAGAAGGGCATGGGCAACTTCATGGCCCACGAGAGCTTAGATTTTCTTTTGGCCGTAGTGAAGAGTTGGGAAAATAATCAGATTGGAAAAAGTACTGCTAATGGCAACATGGATTAAATTAACAGTATAGAGACAGGTGTGAGCAGCACAGTAAGAGAACATTGCAATGGGTTGAGTGAGGTATGTTGAAGGTCTGAACCAATATTGAGGAAGATAGATAGACTGAAAAGTTGTGTAGCACAAGATGACCAGCAGGTATCAGGGTTTAACAGGAAGCTAGCATTGCTTGCTCACAGGTTTCTACTTGGTAATGAGCAGAAGGGCAGGACGGTTAGTTCAGGAAAAGTAAGACAAGTAAGAAAGTGTCAGATAAGCTGGTTTTAGCTATAAGATCTTAGGCACATTGAGTGGAAATAAATAAATGTTACACCATAGCATCACTACAACAAGGATTCTTCTTTGTACACACACATGCACACCTGGTTAAATATGTTCTTTGAGGATTTCATACACGTGTATAGTATGTTCTGTTTGTTCTCAACCCGATTCTCTCTTACTACCCTCCCACTTGTGGTAAGCCAGAGTCTGTGTGTGTGGTAAGTGATTTTTCTCTGGCTTTGTCCACCGAGGAATAAATTGCAGCATAGGTAGGAGGTCCAGAGACTTCTGTTTTTCCTGGTTAGAGTGAGCACCCCAAATGGTAAAATTTTTATCTGAATACAGAGGCAGATCTCTCTTACCTGCATGGGCTTAAAGCAGAAGCATGGGAGGTTCAGCAACCTCTTACCTGCCAGGGCCATTGTTGGAGGGGCTGCAGCAGTGTACCACGCAGGCCCAGGGCCAGTAGGAGGGTCCTGAGAGTCCTTTGCTGGCTGTGTTGGGTACTCGTGAGGCAGGTTGTGTGCATCAGAAACAGTGCCCACACACAGTTTGCCTGCATGTGCTGAGTACTGGCTGGATGGTGGAGGTGTACACCAGGGCAGCTTGACTATTTACTGCAGAATAGAGAATCTTAACTTTATTCCCTGACAGTGCCATGCCCCTTTGCACCCAGTGGTTTCTGTTATAATCTTCAGTAAATGAGGAGACTTGTTTTAACTAGTCCTTGAAGGATTTCAAGGTAAAAGGTAATTTTGGTGAAGTTTTTTTTGTTTCTGTTGAGAAAAATTATGTAATACTGAGCTTGATTCTCATGTATATATGATCAATTTAATGTAGCAGGCTATGCATTGTTGTCTGAGTTGAGAGTAAGTAGTTACTGAGCA
Organism: Acomys russatus; assembly: GCF_903995435.1. Taxonomy (NCBI): domain Eukaryota; kingdom Metazoa; phylum Chordata; class Mammalia; order Rodentia; family Muridae; genus Acomys; species Acomys russatus. Next base: position 29,506,988 of record NC_067157.1, on the reverse strand, counting down.
CCCAGGTTCAGCACCGAGTGTGTTAGGGAGTGAGTGACACTTTGGGGAGGCACTCATGATGAAGGAAGGTCTGTTTGGCCTCATCGTTTTTTGAGGTTTTTGTCCGTGGTGGTTTAGCTAAGTTGCTTTTGACCTTGTGGCGACATAGGGCATCATGGTGAGGGATGCACTCAAAATGCATACATACCTCATAGCAGCCAGGAAGAAGAGAGAGAGAGAGAAAGGAAAGGACCACTGTCCAAATACCCAACTGGCCTCTGCCTCCTGAGCATCCCACCATCCTGCAGCATCACCCTGAGCTGAGGACCAGGCCTTAGCATGTGAGCCTTTGGGGGTCATGTGAGGTGCAAGTTATAACATAAGGCGCTCTGTTGAAGACGAGTTGCAGCTCTGTATACCCATGTCTCTAGTAGTGTGCACATCCATCCTTTAACACTTCTTACAGTTAGCAGGGCGAGGACTGATCAAAGGGAGAGACCACCTGATGTGGGTTCTGCTCCAGTTCATTTCTGGAAGCATTCAGAAAAATGCACTCGCCGATTTTCTTCCTGTCATGAAACTCTTTGATCTGCTGTACCCAGAAAAGGAGGTAAGTCTTACCGAGCATTGAATAGAGCAGTTACATTTATCCAATCACAGCAGACCGATTAAGTTTATCGAATCACAACACAGTGATTGAGTTTATCCAGTTTGTGTGGTCTAGGGGCGTACTAGCCCGGTTTTCTGTTACATAAGATGCTTGAGGGAGGCATAACTTATTTTGATGGTTGCCATTTTCTACAAACACTTTCTGGAAAGTTAAACACAGAGTACCATGGATAGAGCAGTAAACGCCTATCACCTGGGGACACTCCTATTTCATGTTGTCTCTTTCCTCATTATTTTGTGGTTGGTAATGCTGGATAATTTTAATTTTAAAGCAGATTCCAGATGTCTATATTTTCTATATCCACTACATCTTGGGGTTTTGTTTTGCTTTTGAGACAGAATCTGCATCTTGTTACCTACTCCAGGCAGACCTCAAGTGTGTGGTTCTTACACTTTCCTAGTGTTTCAGTATCTTCAAGATTTTATTTATTTATTTATTATTTTTCTTGCTTTTTCCAGACAGGGTTTCTCTGTGTTAGCCTTGGCTGTCCTGGACTCTCTTTGTAGACCAGGCTGGCCTCACACTCACAGAGATCCTCCTGCCTCTGCCTCCCCAAGTGCTGGGATTAAAGGTGTGTGCTGCCATGCCCGGCTCACATCTCTGGGGCCCTGGAGGGAGTTGTGTGCATGTAACTGCAAGTAACTGCAGAAGCCAGAAGAGAGCGTCAGGTGGCTCTGAGCTGTTTGTGTGGGTGGGTGCTGGGAACCAGACTCACTCAGGTCCTCTTCATGAGCCGTCCCTCCAGCCCTTACCCTCCTTTTTTAGTTTTGGAAAAACATTTTTTAAATTACATGAATTTCTTGTTTGTGGGGGTGGAGGACACACATGCCACAACCCATGGTGAGGCTGGAGAACAGCTTCCTTGGAGCAGTCCTGGAGCGCAAACTCAGGTTGCCAGGCTTGGTGGCAGGGCCTTTACAAACTGACAGTCATTTGAGTTGTGTATGTGTTGTTTTATAGTGAAACAGTGTCCCCCTGTACAGCTTAGGCTATAGTCAAACCCTTCTTCCTCCTGCCTCTTCCACCTATGTGCTGGGATTACAGGACTGTGTGACTACGATCATCAGTTTTTTGGTTTTTGTTTCTTTGCTTTTGTTTTTTTAACTTTATATCTTCTTGGAAATAGATATTCTTTGAAGAGATTAAGAGACAGAATGATGGGACTAAGTTGCAGTTGGGCAGGAGGAAGTCTTGGTGTGCTGCTGCCCGGTAGAATGTCTGTCCATAGCTATTGTGCACTAAAGAACAAAAGCTACAGGGAGGTAGAGTTTTTGAGGATTTTTCCATAAAGAAGTAACAAATGATGGAGGAGTAGGTGTGTTTGACCTGATTACACAATATGTACTGTACGTGATAACACATTAACATGTGAATTGTGTGTTTTTATTCCTGTCTTAAACATTAAAATGCATTTGTGAGAATTACAGACATTTTATTTTTGATATATTGTCAACAATGTTTTATGGTTTTGGGCATATATTTAATTTTTCAAAATTAAGCTTGAAATGAGTTTAGTTCAATACTTCGGTGATATGGAAAGCTTGGCTAAACATCTTTTATTTTGTTGACAAGTAGAAACATGCCAACTAGAACATCTCTTTTTTAAAAAGTCTTAGGCTATAAAGTCTCTCATTGTAATGTTGGATAGTCAAAGAGCTCCTGGAGCTAAACTAAGACGGGAGTTTTAAAGAGTTACACTGTAAAGGATTTCTAAGAGACATGACTATTTACTTCCCATTCATATGGAAGCTAATTATATTTTCCAGTGTATCCCAGTTCCTGATATTAACAAACCGCAGTCAACACATGCCTTTGCAATGACTTGTATTTGGATTCATCTTAATAGAAAAGCTCAAAATGACAACTCCAAGCTCCAGATCCCAATACCCCATTCCCTGAAGCTGCACCATGAGTAAGTGCCTGTCACCTGGAGCTTAGTTTTCTTGTTTCGTTAACAGTGGCTTGTAGACCAGTGCTGATTTCAGTATTTGTGGTGCTTGATAGCTCCCACGCCATTGAGAAGGCTGGTTCTTTTCTTTTCTTTTTCTTTTTTTTTTTTTATTATGTATACAGTGTTCTGCTTGCATGTACACCTGCAGGCTAGAAGAGGGCACCATATCTCATTGCGGATGGTTGTGAGCCACCATGTGGTTGCTGGGAATTGAACTCATGACCTCTGGAAGAACAGTCAGTGCCCTTAACCGCTAAGCCATCTCTCCAGCCCCTAGAAGGCTGGTTCTTAATATGTATGTTACAGTAAGGAAATTGTCCAAGGGCAGCATCAGAAGACAGCCTGAGTGGGTCTACTTATGTGGGTAGGTATTTTCCTATCCATTTTCAAGACTGCTTTGGGTTTTTATGTGTTTTAAATGATAACTTAAAGTATCTTGTCTCCTATCAACATGAGAGTATTTCAGGGTTTCCCAAGTGCTCATGATTTGCACATGATCTCTCTGACTTGGACTTCTTTTCCTCCCTGGGCTAGCTGGCATGTTCCTCGAGTGTGTCTCAGAGCTATGATGGCCCAGAGACATGCCTGCTTAGGTAGAGCTGTGTGTTAGTCAGGGTGTAGGAGTGGCTGAACTTCCTCCTTAGGACTGCCAGATTGCATCATAGGAGCCTGTGCATGGTCAGACTCTTGTGTCACTGGGCTTTTATTTTATGAAATATCTGTGATTTTCTTTTCAGAAGTGAAGGCATATGTTATATCTAAGCAGGTAATAAATAGAATCTTTTTCGTTAATTTATGAGTTATTTCTTCATTCTCTGAAACAGCCTAAAATAACGCATTATGTGTAGTGTATATACTTGACAAATATTCACTAATTGTTAACTTAGGATGAAGTTTCATCTGCAGTATTAGGCAAGCTTTAATCGCAAAAAATCTGTATTCACTAGAAACTGTGGTGTCTATAAGAATAGAGTGTATTAGTAGCTACATATAGTTGAAATTTTTAAAATGCAAGTTAACTTCATGGATATTGTTTGTGGTTTTTTTTTTTTTTTCTGTTTCATATATGTGGTACTTTAAGGTTCCTACAGCAGAGTCTGAGAAATAAAAGCTTACAGATGAATGACTATAAGATTGCCCTGCTGTGTAATGCATATTCCACAAATTCAGAGTGTTTTACGTTACCTATGGGGGCTCTAGTAGAGACTATTTATGGAAATGGAATTATGAGAGTGCCCCTTCCGGGAACAAGCTGTTTGGCCTCAGCGTCTATAACCCCCTTACCAATGAACCTCCTGGACTCACTGACAGTGCACGCCAAGATGAGGTGTGTTCTTTTGCTTATTTGGTTTCATATCTGCGAATTGATAAAAGTCTGGTATTTTTGTGTTGATTATAGTTATGTATGTGTACATATATGTGTATGATCAATACATTTAAGAATGATTTCTTCACTAAAATGAATATTGTTAGCTACAGAAATTACAGACTATACAGAGGAACGCGAAGCAGATAGTGACTATCCTTTTCATAAGAGATAAGCGTGGGGAAAATTTTGCATATTTTTTCAATGAGTAAATTTATGAATTTATTTTATATCTTGTTGACAAAAATGAGCTATTTTATCCTTTTTTTCTATAATAAACATCTTTTCACATGTTTTTCCCCAAAGCAGTTTTAAATAGCTACAACCAAGTTTCTTCTTATGAGTTATATAAGCAGCCACTCTACACTGCTGGGCATTGAGGTTTTGGTAGCATCTTCATAGTGAGGAGATGTTGGTGGAGGTCGCCTTTATAGCAGGCATTGTGCTGTCTGTAGTTGCACTGGCTTTCAGTTTTTTCTTACATATTTTACTAAACAGTGTACTGGAAGGAGAATTGCTAAGTCCTGGGATTTAACATGGTTAGCCTTTTGCTTCATTAAACCACACACAGGGACACTTGTGGGGATGTGTCGCATTCCTGGAAGGTAGAAAAGCCTCTGTGGGCACTAGAACCCAAGTGCCCAGAGTAGCCAGGCTGGGCCTGGAGGGGAGGCTGGCTCTGCATGGTGCGAGCAGGGTGTGTGGAGGTGAGCAACGCCACTGTGGCTTCCATCTTGAGCTGACGGTTCAGCTAAATGGGCAGTAGACTGCTGCCGAAGCGAGGTGTGCAAAATGAGTTTCTGAGAAGGACTAGGCAATGCAGAAGTTTCTGTTCTCTCAAGCTTTAAGTATTGGCACCACCTTAAGACAACACTGTGTGTAGGCCAAACAGACCTGAGTGGGTCTGCAGACACAGTGTCAGGGCTGCAGAAGCCATGCTTCCCCTCTCACATGGTAGGCATTGTGGCGCCCACGTAGTACTTCAGTTACACATGTGACAAATCTGAGCAAAGCCCTGCTAGAACCAAGCACTTGGGTCTAAGCAATATTTTACTAAATAACTTTTATGGTAAATGTTTTCTTCAAAGGCACCTCGTTACCCATTTGAGAGGAGAAGCCGGCCAAAAGCACTCAGGGCATGCTCTTATGGCTTGTGCAGAGCGTGCTTTCCCCTGAGCACAGGGATCCCTACAACACTCCAAGCCCTAAAGCATCATAGAAACCACAGCTCACTCTAGTTGTTCAGGTCGTCGTTACCAAGTGTCCGACAGCTCACACACATTATGTGAGCCAAGCCATTAGAACCATATCATTTCAGATTGATACGTGTTTGCCGCTGAGTAGAATAACTCCTGTGTTTATAGAGACGGCTTTTCAATTGGTTCTTTTTTCTCCTCAGCCTTATTCACAGCATTGCAACCAGAGTGATAAAACTTGCTCATGCAAAATCCAGTGTCGCGTTAGCTCCAGCCCTCGTGGAAACGTACAGCCGTTTACTGGTCTATATGGAAATAGAGTCTTTGGGCATCAAAGGATTTATCAGTAAGCCAAACTTCATTGCTGTTTCTAATGATTCATGCATTCATTAATTCCAGGAGTAGTCTCCAAGTGCTGAAGATGCAGCAGGGAGCAGATCACTGGCAGCATGAGGCCAGCCCGCCGAGTCAGGGCCAGGGAGTAAGGCAAGCAAAGGAAGGGTACACTGTGACAGACGTGTGCAGCAGAGAAGTGCAGAAGGCCAGAACAGGTGTCACTCTTCAGGAGCAAGAAAAGGGTGCTATGCTGGGCGGGCAGGTGCACTGAGCAGGACCAGGTCCTGACCCATGCAGATGGCTCTTAGAGGCAGCAGCCCCACTGCTGAACACATCTGTGATCCACAGCCTGGCAGTAGGGAGGGAGGTTTTGTACTCTGCAAAAGACAGTGTCTTGTAGGCTTAATTTTTTTAACAACTATATTTTATTATGAACTTATTAAATGAGCCTACCCCCCTTATAACCCAACTAACCCAAACAATAGGAAAAGGAGATTAAAGAACACAGTAATGAAACCTTAAGGATATCACTTCCGAGGAACGATTCTCCTGGCCTAGTCACCAGGACCTCAACAAACCCGCAGTTCAACCTGAGGCCCAGCTGAGCATCTCTTGAAGTGTAGGGACAAACAGCCAAAACAATCCCATGTCCTCTCTCTCAAGCCTCTTGTTTTGGGCTCATGTGTGTATGTATGTATGTATGTATGTATGTATGTATGTATCTTCTCAGAGTCTCTACTAGGATGTTTTAGCTGGCAGCATCCAAGCTCCCTCATGAAGTGGTTTAACTTCTAAGGGCATAAACATCCTGCTCTCTCACTAGTCTGTTCCCCATCCCACACTTGGGATCAACACAAAAACATGTTTATCCTACGGAGTACGGTAGTAGTCAGCAATTCTGAGTAATAGGTCCTTCTAGCTGGAAACATTTTTCTGATTCATGTAACTATTGTTTGAATTTTAATCATGGTAACTCTTTTTCCCAGATGTGAGTTCAGCTTTCTTTGGATAGAAGAAAGAATGAAAAAGGGAACATGTTTGTTTGTTTGTTTGTTTCTGACTTTTTTGAGACAGTGTAGGCTGGCTTCCAACTTTTTATATAGGCGAGTGGTTCTGACCCTCTGTCTTCCCACTGCTTGGAACTATGGGTGTATGCCGCCATGCCTGATCTTGTTGGCTTTTTTTGTTTGTTTGTTTGTTTGTTTTGTTTTGTTTTTTTTGGTGGTGGTGGTGGTAGGAAGTATTAAAACGTTTTAATGACGTGCTAGTTGCAATGGTGTATAGCTGTGGCTTCAGCTGAGGAGGTGGAGGTAGGAAAATGCCTTGCAAGTTCACCGCCAGCCTAGGTGGTGGAGTCCTTGGGTTTAGAGACCAGCACTCTAAGAAAGAGGAGCGAGTCTTCACACTCAAGAAGTTGAACCCCTTCACTCTATAAAGATAATGTGAAAGGTGACTGAGGAAGGAGGCCAATCAGAAGGGCTTTTACATTTTTGGTTGCTTTTTGTTTTTGTGTAGTTGCTTTCATTTTATTTTTACATATTAGCTCAAGCCTGACTTGTCAAATTCTAAAAAGGAAAGATAAATGTAATGCGTGTGTAGACTCTGCACTTTTTACCCCTACAAGTGGAAATATGTATGTACTTGTGTGTGTGTGTGTGTGTGTGTGTGTGTGTGTGTGTGTGTGTTTTATAGTCATGCTTTTACATCCTGAATGTGGCAGCCTTCAGATAAGTACAGGCATGTCCTTCTCCTAACTCATACCTGGAATTCATGCTCTTGTAGGTCAGCTTCTGCCCACTGTCTTTAAGTCCCACGCCTGGGGCATCCTGCACACGCTGCTGGAGATGTTCAGCCACCGCATGCACCACATTCAGCCTCATTACAGAGTGCAGCTCCTGAGCCATCTGCACACACTGGCTGCGGTCGCACAGACCAACCAGAACCAGCTCCACCTGTGGTGAGCAGGCCTCAGGCTGCCCATGCTTGGATGGGGAAGGAGCTGAGGGGAGGAAGGGGGGGCACGGGGAGGAGGGGAAAAATCCTTCATCTCTTTTTTCCTTATTTGCCATAAAATTAAAATCCTGCTTCTAAGATACTATAGTTCTAGCACAGAAGTGGAATCCAAGCCAGGCAGCAGAAGTGAACTGGCTTGAGCTTCAGAGACCTCAAAAGCTCATACTTACCCCAGTCAGGTACCTCCTCCAACAAAACCACACCTCTTCCAAGGCCACGCCCCCTAATAGTTCATTCCCTATGGACCAATGTTATTCAAACCACCACACTGAATTTGCAGGTGTGTGCAAAGTAAAAATGTAATTACTGAAGTGCTGTTTATCTAGGAGAAGGTTTTTCTTGTAGCCTACAAGCTCTCTTTCATGAAATGTGTAAAGTCTGCTGCTTCAAATTACAAAATTTAGCATAAAAAAGGGAGGGTTCTTTTGTGTCAAAGAGAAGGTATAATCTTCGTGTTTACATTTTAACAACTACAGTGGAATTTAACTGCGTGCATGTGAACTGTGCATTCCTGCTTTCAGTGTGGAAAGCACTGCGCTGAGGCTCATCACAGCACTAGGGAGCTCAGAGGTCCAGCCACAGTTCACGCGTTTCCTCAACGATCCCAAAACGGTGCTGTCAGCAGAATCTGAAGAGCTGAACCGAGCCCTGATCCTGACCTTAGCCCGAGCAACCCACGTCACAGGTAGTGACCCTGCACGCAGCATCAGCAAAGGGCGGCTCCTTTCAGATCGGCTCAGGAGTGTGGGCTCAGGAGACACCTTTCACTGGTTCAGAAAAGCAAGCCAGTTGCTTTGGTCTCTGCTCAGAGTCACTTACAAATGGAAGCTCATTGCCCCATCATTCTAATTACAGTCATATGTTTTGTGACTTCTTTACAAAAAATTTGAAATTCCCAAAGATTTTATGGATCTCCATGTATACGTAAAGAAGTATGTTAGTAAGTAAAATGGACAAGTTTTTAAAAATATTTATTCATTTAAAAATAATGCAGCATGTGACATTAGCCTAAGTAACGTTTATTTTAAAAAGCATTTTCCTCCTTTAAGCCCAGTACTTGGGAGGCAGAGGCAGACAGATCCCTGTAAGTTCAAGGTCAGTCTGGTCTACATGAGTCCAGGACAGCCAGGGCTACACAGAGAAACCCTGTCTTGAAAACAAACAAACAAACAAACAAGCATTTTCTTCAACAAAACTTTAATGAGAAGGGTGTTGTTTGTCTTGGTTTTTTCATTGCCCTTTAGTATCTGGTGTAAAGGAACATAGGTGTTTCTCCAGTCTGCTTCTGGGAGTTACCTCCTTCAATATGATGGTGCCGTTTTGGTTAAAGTAAATGAAAGCATGGCTTCTCACAAGCACAAGATAAGGAAGGAAAGGGTTGGATAGCTTAGTTGGTTTTTCAGATAATTGTGCGTGTCCTTTGTCTAGAGTTGGAGAGTTCCCAGTGTGACACCCCAGTCCTGTCAGTGGCTCTTGTATGCCTTGCTGCACCGTGTTCCATTGGTCCACTTTTAACATTGAGTACATGTTTAATGCATGTGTCTGGTGTACTTTTATGAGTTGATCACTTGGAAAATATTCCGAGTTAAGTAGTTGTAGCAGATGTCAACACATCTCATTAGTTTCATCATATTATATTTGTTGACACCACTATTAATTGCGTAAGAAAATGTTTACATCTTGGAAACTATCGCCCTCATGGTGGAAAAGGCTCTTTCCAGTGTCTAATTTTCACCTGAAACATCAAATTTGCCATCTCTAAACGATATTATCATTTATTTCTCTTAAAGCAACAGGCTGGGTTTGCTAATCTTCAAGAGAGTTTATGTTTAATTTACATAATTACTGGGTTTTCCCTCAGGTCTCTTTTACCTAAAATTGAAATTCCATGAAATATAGCTGTTGTGCCTCAGCTCTGCCATGCGCGCGCTTTCCCTCCAGATGCCCTGCACCCTGGAACGCCTTGTGCATTCCTCCACACTGAAACTGAGAATAGGTTCATATGTGAGCATTTTTGCAGCATCATTGACAATATTTTCTTTATTCTTTTTAACTGGCACATTTAAAAATCGTACATATTTATGGGATGCTCCATGGTGTTTCCATATATGTGTGTGCATTGTGTAATGTTCAAATCAACGTGATAAAAACATTCAAAGTCCTTTCTGATAACTTTAATATTTTTAGTTTATAGTACATGACAGTGATCTTAACTGAGACCAGCAGCGTTTGCTGTTGTTGAACTCCGGTGGTGTAGAAAAATGTGATTGCATTGTAGTCTGGTGCCTGCTTTGAGTTGTGCAGAGCAGGCATTTCACCATCACACCCTTGAGAAAATGCTAAGGATATCTTGGTATTGTTGTCTGCATATCTTTGAACACATCAAATCCTTGCAAGGACAGTGTGGCCAGGTAGAGTAGCATAAGCCTGTAATCCTGGCACTTGGAGGGTTTGAGGCAGGAGGATAGCAAGCAGAGGTCAACCTAGACTTCATTGCAAAACCCTATCTCAGAAAAGAAAGAAAGGTAGGAAGGACGCTGGGAACTGCTAGAGATCAGCAGACCACACTGGGAGAGCTGTTTGTTCAAAAAGGGAAAGAAAAGAGATGGCACGTTTATCAGTTTCAGCCAGATTTGTGTAGCTTATTTTGTGTAAGTAAACTTCTCTGATTTAGATTTACTCTTGTGACATACAGAGCATATATTTGTTTCAGTCCCTAAAGCCAGATGTCTGCTTTCTCAACTCCATTCTCTTGGCCCAGAAAAGGCCTTATTAAAAACAAAAATGATGCACACGTCCTTTGCTGCCTCCTCACTAACTATGCTCATATTTTCTAATAAAAAGCCAAGTTAGTCCTAGTTATCCTAGGTATGTGAAGTAAGAAAGGTTTGGTCCTGAGTGAAGTACAGGTGCACAGTGCATATACTGCACTGAAACCCTCTCAGTGGACGCGGCTGCCTTTTGCTTTCTTTGGCAGTGTGTATTTGTGGTCATAGAGATCTGACTCGTGTCTGTGTGTTTAGATTTTTTTACAGGATCTGATTCAATACAGGGAACTTGGTGTAAAGATATCCTTCAGACCATCATGAATTTTACTCCTCACAATTGGGCGTCACACACCCTTAGCTGTTTTCCAGCCCCTCTGCAGGTAATTCGGTTCTGAATTACATATTAAACACTGAGTGAATCTTCCTTCCAATCACAGTGGCTTTCTAAGGAATTAGTCTTGGTGACAGCTAAAGAAAATTGGCTATTTATTTTTTGGAAACACTTGCTTTTACTCCCAAAATCTCTTCAGTTGCTTCTCATCCTATTGAGGATTGAATGTGTTTCTGAAAATGTAATTATTATTATGGTTTTATTTTTTAAATGAATGGTTTTAGAATCTGACAAGAGTCAACCCATTACCTGAAAAATTATTTCCTAACACTAAAATGGAGAAAAATAAACTTTAATGAAACTTCATAGAGTACATAGAAACAAAATGTGACTGTGTTGATTTTTTTTTTTTTTAACCATGCAATAAAATTATAGCTGTGGCTTTATGAAAAAGAAAAAGGCAAGTCTCGTGTGTCTTGTACCTCTCACTGATTTTCCATAACCTCTAGTGAAGCCGAAGTGGTGGTTCTCTCATAGCGGATTGATCTAGAAGGTTTTCTAAGCTATAGATTTCTGGCTCTGAACCTTACAGTTTTGGTTGAGTAGATCTGGGGCAGGGCCTGGGGACAGGCTGAGACTGCCAAGCATAATAGATCTTTCTTATCAAGACGCTAAATACGTAACCCAAGAAGAAGCAGTCACATTTCCTTTTCTTCCCTTTCTCCCTTTTCTCAAAGATTAGCAAACAATGATTTAAGAGACAATGAAGTCAAGATTGCTTAGAGTTTCTGTTTAAGAAGTACAGAAAAAGAAACTAAGTCGCTAGACCAGCCTGTGCATTCCCTAGTGTCGCTAGTCAGGCTTTCAGTACTGAGTTACTCACTGCCAAGCAGGTTTCTCACCTCACGTTACTGTATCTGGTGGCATAAACTTCTGCTCTTCCTTTCAGGCATTCTTCAAGCAAAATAATGTACCCCAAGAAAGTCGTTTTAATCTTAAAAAAAATGTGGAAGAAGAATATAGGAAGTGGAAGTCAATGACTGATGAAAATGAAATCATTACCCAGTTCTCTGTGCAAGGCTTTCCTCCTCTGTTCCTCTGTCTTCTCTGGAAAATGCTCTTGGAGACGGATCATATCAGTCAGATTGGATATAGGTGAGCCGGAAGCCTGGGTTTCCAATCCGCTCGGCACACAGTGCTCTCCATAAGAGGGTTAACTCTCACCCTCTGCCTTTTAGAGTACTGGAGAGGATTGGGGCCAGGGCCTTGGTAGCCCACGTGAGAACGTTTGCAGATTTCTTGGTATATGAGTTCTCTACGTCAGCAGGAGGTCAGCAACTCAACAAGTGCATCGAGATCCTTAACGACATGGTGTGGAAGTATAACATTGTCACCCTGGACAGGCTAATTCTCTGCCTGGTAAGGATACACGCGCTTCTAGGCCTTCTCACCTCCCTTGTTGGGTCATGGGAGTGGGAGCCTGGTGCTGCGCTCTCTAGCTTCCTTCAAGAGTAAGGAGTGTCGAGTTCCTTCTCAGTCTTTACCCAGTGTTATAGTCCTAAGACACAGAGTGAGTAGATTTGTGTGGCCTTGTGATGCTTTAAAATACTGTGTTTCTCTGTAGAGTGCTAGCTCTTGTAACCATTCACTTTGGTAGCCAGAAGTCTAACTGTCTCTCTTATATACCCAGCATCCTCCAAGTGCTCCCTTGCCTTCTGCCTGTTAGTATATTTCAAACAAAGCTAGTTAGTTCAGTAGTTTTGAGGTTTATTTTTATTTTTTTATATTCATGAGTATTTTGCTTGCATTTGTGTTTGTGCACCACGTGTGTGCAGTGCCCATGGAGGCCAGAAGAGGGTGTCAGGGAAATATCAGAAAACAGCAGGCAGAACATGACCCTGAGGGACGCAGCATCAACAAAGCATACTGTTGGTTTGAAAACAGTAAAATCCCAAATCAATCGGTTTTACTAATAAAGACTCAGGAGCCAGATGCTGGGGTAAAGACCTGCTAGCTCAGAGAAGAAGAGAAAGCACCCAGCTGACCTTCCTACTCAGCTCACATCCTGAAAGAAAAAGCCAAAAGCCCAAAGCCAAAAGCTTGCTAGCATAGCTGATGGCTCGGGAAGAAAAGGCCTGCTAGCTCACTCAACAGCCCAGGAGAAAAAAGCAAAAAGCCCCCAAGAGCCAAAAGTCCAAGAGCTTAGAAGGCCAGACAGTACTTTCTGCTTCTCCACACTATCTTAAATACTCTCTCAAAGTCTCTCCTACTCTTTAATCCCTGTCAGCTGGTTTCTTGCTCCACCTCTTGACCTAGGGTTAACTTAATTAAATCCTGTGTACAGAAGGCTCTTGGATTAAAGGTATGTGCTAGGGCTGAGACACACCGAACAAGAAACAGGTTTTTGCAGCTCACAGTCTCAGGGTTCACAATGGGATCAAATATGCTGCAATAGATTAACTTTAAGGTGAGCATTCCTAGCAGAAGGAACAGTGAACCATAGCAGGACGGGAAGGATCAAATCATCTTTAGGATTTCTGAAGATTTGGTTTTGGGTAGATTTGACATTTAAGGAAATTATAGTAATATTGAGACTTTGTTGTCTTAAAATGTCTTAAGATGGCAGAAGCATACTTGTGGATAGATAGGAGAGTCTCCCTTAATTTCTGTTTATTTCCAAAGGCCATGCGCAGTCATGAAGGAAATGAGGCCCAGGTTTGCTATTTCATAATTCAGTTGCTGCTGCTCAAACCAAATGACTTCAGAAATCGGGTAAGCGACTTTGTGAAGGAAAACTCCCCAGAGCACTGGCTGCAGAATGACTGGCACACCAAGCACATGAGCTACCACAAGGTACTGGCGCTGACTGGGCTTGCTCACTCTCTGAAGCAGTGCTGGGGGCTGGGGGCATGCTTCCTTTCTGGTCTGTATAGAGCCAGTTGGCTGTAAGGTTATGCTAATGAGTAAGAGTAAACTGTAGCTGCACTTCTTATAGACATGGTTCCGTATATGGTAAAGTTAGCTATAATAGAGATTAGTATGGCTTATCTCTTGGGGAGCTGGGCTGCTACTGATTTAGGGAGCACATGGTTAGTGCAAGCCAGTTCTCAGTACCCCAAAACAAAACCAAAATATTTCTTCATTTATTAGAAAATTTATATTTTCAGTTTTTCTGTAGCACCTTTAAGTGAGCTTTTCTAAAGTACTCTAAAGATCTGTTTCCTCACCCACAGAAATATCCCGAGAAGCTGTATTTTGAAGGCCTGGCAGAACAGGTTGACCCTCCCGTACCAATCCAGTCCCCCTATCTTCCCATCTACTTTGGAAATGTGTGTCTGCGGTTCCTTCCTGTGTTTGATATAGTAATCCACAGATTTTTGGAGCTGCTTCCTGTGTCCAAATCACTGGAGACACTCCTGGATCACCTCGGGGGCTTGTACAAATTCCACGGTGAGCTCGTTCAAGCTTTCATCCCATCTAATGCCCTCATGAACAGATAGGCCAAGCCCTGCCATTGAAGCAGAGGTTCTGCAGGCTTTAGAGCACTCACTGTTAAATGCTGTGAGATGATGTCGTAAAGATGTCACAGGATGCATGGCATGGCGGTGTGAGCTCAGAGCAGGATGATTTCACTATAAACAAAATGTGTCTTGGCAGGCTTTGATATATATGATTTGTATGAGCAGGAGGGACATAAGAATTCATGAGTCATAAGGAGTCTTTTGGGAAAAAATGTGGAGGTTGGAAGAAAAGATGTATTTGAAGGAAAATTGCTTCATTGGGCTGAATTAAGAATGCTTACCTAGGAGTTTCAAAATAAGGCTGAGAAAGGAAAGCATACCTTAATGTAAGATCACATTAAGTGCCAGTTTGGGTTTTATAACCTATAGATGGTGGTCAGCTGGAGGCCATTGCATAAGGCGGGCACACAGGAACCGTCATCTTAGAAAGATGAGGTCAATAGGAGGATGGGTATGCCTTCTCAAAGCCAAGTCAAAGCCCTGATGTGTATTATCCTCTCAAAAAGCTGTGGGCCATGAATGAAAACAAAAGATCGAGGAACACGGGGTGCCTGGCCTCGTTTGTATCGGAGACCATTGAAGCTCAGGTCTTGAGACTGGATGTGGGAGGATGATGCCACCTGTTACATGCGTGGAGGCTCAGGGCAGCACCAAAGGGAAAAGGTCCAGTGGCAGGTGTTAGTCCCTGATGTACAGCATCTCCCTTGAAAGCAGAAGTATATTACTATACAGAGCAAGTGTCGGGTCAAAGGAGAATGCCTTTAAAAACAGTACCCTGGCTTAGGGAACATGGAAATAGAGTGTATAACTGTCTCAGCTAATTGGCAGTAGTCTCTGAGCAGGCACTATTACAGGAGCTCCGGCACCCTTCATAGATGCTGCTCTGGGTTCTTGTTGTCTTTCCTTACAAATGCAGTGCAGCACTCTGTACCAGGTTCTTTCCCGTCTCCTGTGTTGAGGTTTACTGATGTCAGCGCGTAGAGACCTGTGCCTCTTACTGTGATAATTTCACAGGCCTTTATCTATGGCTGCTCTAACAAAAGAATGGAGCATCAGTTGACATTTGTTGATTTCTGTCATTTTTGCGCAATAAATTTGCAGAGGCCAAGTTATCTACTCAGAATAATGACCGTCCTTAAATGTGTATGATTAGGCATCTTGTGCTTGACTTTGGAGTAAGATGTTCATCGCATGCAGTGGTCCAGAGTGTGAAGTCACATCATAATCTGGAGCTGTTCTTAGGTAGCCATGAAAGCACATGGTTCACTTATCACACTTGTCGGTAGCCTGATAAACACGGTGACCCATTTTCTTCTTGGCAGACCGGCCAGTGACTTACCTGTATAATACTTTGCACTATTATGAAATGTGCCTGAGAAACCGTGACCATCTCAAACGAAAACTTGTCCATGCAATCATTGGGTCCCTCAAAGACAACCGGCCTCAGGGCTGGTGTCTCAGTGACACCTACCTGAAGTACGCTATGAATGCGCGCGAAGACAACCCTTGGGTCCCAGAGGACTCCTACTACTGCAAGCTGATTGGCCGGCTGGTAGATAATATCCTTTCTTCTGTCATGTTTCTTCCAGACCCACCATAAGTAGCAATATTTTAGCCTGTAAGAACAGTTCTTAACGTAATGTTTTTATGTACTTCAGAACCTCATTTTTAATTTTTCTCTTTGAGTTGCTTGGGCTAACCTCAGACCCCTGGCCTCAGGCAATCTTTCTGCCTCAGCTCCCCCAGGAACTAAGACTGTGAGTGCAGACTACTGCATCCACCTTCGATTCTTCTGATGTTTTCGTTTGCCTGTTTGTATTTTTATCGTGAAACAATCTAGCTATGTAGTGATGGCTGGCCTAGAACTTGCTGTGTAGAGCAGGCTGGCCTTAGACTCTCGCAGATATGCCTCCCGCAGGCCGCGGTTAAAAGTGGCCGTGATAATTATTTTATCTCTAAAAATTTTGAAACCTTAAATACATCATCATGCTAGATACGTGAGAATTTTCTCTGTTGCTACTCAAGAACAGACTTTATAGACATTTTTTTTCTCGAAGGAAATCCTACTTCTGCACTAGTACGCTGTCTCCTACAATATAGGTGTCAGTTTGCTCCTGGAGAGCTTGAGTCTTGTTGCTTTAGACGGATCCTTTAAAAGCAGGTGTAGCAGCACGTACCCATAGTCTTAGCTCTGGGGAGGCAGAGGTAGGAAGATTTCTAAGAGTACCAGGCCAACCTAGACTACATAACAAGAGCCGACATCAATTTGATGAATTAAATAAATATTAAATCCTTCAGTTCTCTTAAAGAGAACTGCTGTTTAAAATAGTAGTTAACCTTTGAACTAAACAGCTATTGTGCTGATGTCATGTCAGTTAATTTCATGTGTACAGTTGTCAGCACAGTCTACATAACATGTCTGTACAACATACCACTATTGTTTTCAACAAGGAAGTGTATGGCCTAAGTTAAAAGGATTGCCCATTTAAAAGTAATTGTCATATGAAAACGTCCTATCTCTAAAGTTAATAGGATGAAGAAGCCTGGGGACACTCTGGTCCTGTCTTTTGCTGGCATACTGTGTGTTCTGAGAGCCCACCTGTAAGGGCAACCCTTTTTGCTTCGTGGGCATCCCTCAGTGTGCCTCAGTTATGCCGTGTTATCTTGTCAGAGTTAGCTTGTGTCTAGTCTTTATTGTTTAGCCTTATGTCTTACTGCAGTTAACTCACTTCTTGACAGCCCATAATCAGATAAGCTGATAATCAAATGAGACGCTTACATTGGTTTTGTTTGTTTGTTTTTTGGTTTTTCGAGACAGGGTTTCTCTGTGTAGCCTTGGCCATCCTGGACTCACTTTGTAGACCAGGCTGGCCTCGAACTCACATCGATCCACCTGCCTCTGCCTCCCGAGTGCTGGGATTAAAGGCGTGCGCCACCACGCCCGGCAAGATGTATTTTGTTTTGTTTGTTGGGCTGGAGAGATGGCTCAGCCGTTAAAGGCTAGGCTCACAACCATAAATATAAGAGACGCTTACATTGGAAGATTGTGAAATCTGTAAACACTATACAGATGTGGGTCATTAATCTCAGACTGATTAAATTGTTATTGCCTTAACCTTTTGTACCTATGGCTGGCAAATCCCCTGGACCTTTCCCAAACTGCGACTGGAGATTCAATGAGTTCCCCAACCCTGCTGCCCATGCTCTGCATGTCACCTGTGTGGAGCTCATGGCCTTGGCAGTTCCAGGCAAAGATGTTGGGAATGCCCTTCTAAATGTCGTCCTGAAAAGGTCTGTGTCCTTTTCATGAAGTAAGGGTCTGTTCACTTCTGAAGCTGTTGCTGTCAGACTTGGGCCCCAAATCAAGCACCATGCATTGCGCCCATCTTTTGCTTCCCACTTTTATCTGTGACATAGATGTAAGAGAATGAATATTGGTCACATTGAGAAGACGGAGGTTCGCTCGCATTGACCCCTATCCAGCTTGATAAGTTAGGAACAATGTTAACTTGTCACTAGTAAGTCTTTTTGCAGATCACCAGGAACAGGGGATATAGCTTCATTTTAGGTATAGCTTGTTTATATCTAGATGATGGGTTAAGTCCCTAGCTACACCCCTACCCCCGAAAAGTCTTTAAAAGCTCAGCAAAAAGTAGGGAATAATGATCAGGAGAAAGTATAAATAAATTCAAATAGTCTTTACAGTCCCACAACTATTATTAAAGGGCACGCACACCCAAAGAACTTATTTTGTGTCTATTAATTTTTTTTAATGTCCTTTGTTGTTTGGAGTTGATCAGTTGTGAATCTTAATGACATCTGTTTTCAAAGCAAGATCCTGGTCAAGTGTATAGAATGGTTTGATAATGTCGCCTTTTCCCCCTGTCTTCTCACAGTCAGCCCTTAGTGCCAAGGGAGAACATCACAGCGTGGATGAACGCAATTGGTTTGATCATCACTGCCCTCCCGGTGAGTTCCTGACTGGCTCGTACATATTGATGCAGTGCTTCTCACTACCCTCCGTCAGCCAGGGAGAGCTGCACACAGAGAGCATGCGAGTGAGGGGACCGTCTCACGCTTCAGCCTTTCATACCATCCCTTTTAAAAGTCATAATGAGGCTGGAGGTTTACCCAGTTGGCAGAGTGCCTGCCTAACACACGTGGAGCTCCCTCTGGGTTTGGAAACTTGGTGTGGTGGCACACACCCAATATCGCAGCACTTGGAAGGGAGAGGCAGGACGATTGCAGCCTATAGTCATCCTCAGGTACATCATCGGTTTGAGGCTAGCGTGGGCGACATGGGACCCTGTCTCAATCCATACACGTAATTACAATCACTATTAACATTCTTGTGCCATTCTGCTTCATTTCTAAATGTATCTATCTGCTAGGCTTGCCGATGTCTGCCTGTACCAGCTCACCTATCTGACCCTCATGTCTGTCAGAGTGTGCTCTGATGTACTCTTGCCCAGTTACCATGCTCTGTATCAGCCATTCCTCCCGCACTGTGCTCATTGAGAAACATTAGGAAATAAGGCGTGGCGCCAGAGGGCTGCTTCCCTGTTTCCCGCCAGCCTCTGCAGCCCATGTGATGTCTCCTTTCTCTGACTTCCTCTTCATCGTCCTTTGACCTTTAAATAATGTTGATTAGCATCATGCTCGCTGCTCTTCTTGGGTGGCTCTGTGATTCCATGTTTTGTTTATATGCTTTCAGGGCATAGTACAGGTGTTTATTTTTACAGGTGTCCCAGGCTTGTCTGTGTAGTAAATGCTAATAAAGTCAGTTTACTGTGTGGTAACTATCAGGCACTAAATAATACAACCTTCCCCCCAGGTCAGGCTGCTCAGTACTCTGTTGCAGACTCAAGCCAGATAAATGGGAACCTCCGCGGCTGTTGAAGCACAGCAGCATATGGGCTTTGAGGTTGGACACTAGGTACTTGGCTGTTTTTTAACCAGGCTTCCCTCTGATTTAAAGGAGCCATACTGGATTGTCCTGCACGACCGCATCGTGAGTGTTATCAGCAGCTCTAGCCTGACGTCAGAGACAGAGTGGGTTGGTTACCCCTTCCGCCTCTTCGACTTCACGGCTTGCCATCAGTCCTACTCCGAGATGAGCTGCAGCTACACCTTAGCGCTTGCACATGCCGTGTGGCACCATTCCAGCATCGGGCAGCTTTCACTCATTCCAAAGTAAGTGTTGGAATGTCTTTGTTTTCATAAGTCTCCCTCACAGGGGAGGTGTGTGTGCTTCACACAGTGGAGACCTGGTTCATCTTGTCTGCAGAATTGCTTGTGTTCGTTTCTTACATGTATAAGTAGTAATATCTGCTGTCTCACTTTTCCACTGTGGCTTCACGAGGCTTAATCAGATCTAGGCCTTCCCCAGAGGACGGCACACAAGTCACCTTTGGAACTGAAAAACTGGCCTCAATCTATTTTCAGATTTGTTGAGCATAAAATGCTATCAATTAGACCTAAATTTCATGAGAATGGCACTTTCATAAATTCTTTTTTCCTTTTAAAGAGTTCACCTGGCATTTAATACCTGTACTTTAAGAATTACTTCTAAACCTGAAGTAATTTATTTCAGTTGAAAATGAGAGTAGATGAGGCATGCAAGATAATCAGAGGTCCATTTGTTACCAGGAGAGGAATGTGCTCAGATGGACGGAGAATGTGGCCAGTCAGTCATGAGGACCTCAGTTAAAATCCACAGCCCACACATGGCTGCACACACCTGCAGTGCAACCTCAGTGCTGTGGGGAGGCATGGGATCAGGGGGATTGCTGGATGCCAGCCCCACCTCCAGATTCAGTGACAGACTCATCCAAGGGGATAGCTAGTGTGACAGAGCAGACGCCTGACTTCTTCCTCTGGCCTCCGCATACCCGTACACATCTGCGCACCACATCCACGTCCACATCCACATCCACGAACACAGAATGGAACTATATTGTTACCAGATTAAGTGGGACTTTTGAGAAAAGCGATAAGGCTTCTTAAATACTTTTATAAATAACATATTGACATGATTCAAAGAATTCAACCGATTTACCTCGATAAGAGGTTTACATTTTTATCTTCATCCTTCAGGTTTCTCACTGAAGTGCTTCTTCCTGTGGTAAAGACTGAATTCCAGCTGCTCTACGTGTACCATCTTGTAGGCCCATTTTTACAGAGATTCCAACAGGAGAGAACCCGGTGCATGATCGAGGTAGAGTGTCAGCGGCTTAGTCTCAACAGTCTGTTTCTGGACAAGTGTTCTTCACCAGGGAGGTCAGCCATGAGTAATGGCGTCAGTTTCTGGGGTCTGGGAGCCACTGGGAGCAGGGCTCAGTGTACCTGCGGGAGGCTTGGTGTGTGCTGTGCTGGGTTGGAGATGCAGAGAGAATAGGTGTGGTCAAGGATGAAGTTGGATCAAAGGCCAACATCTGAGGATGCAGTGTCATTTAAAATCATGAGGCTGGGTAAGCTCAAGCACTTCTAGAAAATGAGCAAGAACAGAACTTCTAAGTCACCAGCTACCACAGGGCCGGAGATGGCTCAGTGGTTAAGAGCACTGTCTGCTCTTGCTGAGGACCTGTGCTCAGCTCTCAACCCCTACATGGTAGCTCACAACCACCTGGACTTCAGTTTCAGGGGATCCAGCTTCCTCTTCTGGCATCTTGGGCAGCAGGCGTGCACATGGTGCACATACCAACACTTAAGATAAAGCTTTTACTTTTAGTTAGCTAGCAAATGGAACTAGGCAGCACACTATGGATCTGCGCATCCGTGGGATGCATTTATTGCAGAAGCCATATCTAGAAAGGGGATCTATATCTATATCTTATTTCTAAGAGAGGCACCAAACTATAAAGAGGCATTCTAGTTAGGCCAGTCTGTAGCCAGTGATTCCACTGTAAATTCAGGTTTGGTTGTAGCTCCTGTGTGCATAGAAATGCGTGACCCATGACTGTCCCTGTGCACACGTGCCATCCCATGTGCCAGTGTTGGAGACCAGACATGTTGTGTAGAATCATTTTAGTCATCCAAATAACCTGACATTGTTCGTTGCATAGATTGGTGTGGCATTTTATGACATGCTGTTGAATGTAGACCAGTGCAGCACACACTTAAATTACATGGACCCCATCTGCGACTTCCTGTATCATATGAAGTATATGTTTACTGGTGACAGTGTAAAAGAGCAAGTAAGTAAATTGTATTTTTTAATTTATTTATTTTTACTTTTAGTGATGTTTGTTGTTTTGTTTTTCGAGACAGGGTTTCTCTGTGTAGCCTTGGCTGTCATGGACTCACTTTGTAGACCAGGCTGGCCTCGAACTCACAGCGATCCGCCTGCCTCTGCCTACCGAGTGTTGGGATTAAAGGCGTGCACCACCACCGCCCGGCTTTTAGTGATGTTTGGCCTATCAAACTTAGTAACTGGTGATAAACATTTTTGGTTGAGTGAATGCTTTAGTTTGGGTTTGGTTTTGTAAGGTATCTGGTGTCAGACTTCCTAAGACCACAAGCGAACATCATTCTAGATACAGTGGTAAAGAAATGACCTCTTAGCTTTTCCCTGTGATGTTTGAAACAGAGCACCTGAAAAAACCCCAAGGCACCAGTGAGCAATTGTCTCAACTTGGTAGTCATCTAATCCAGGGAAATGGTGTTGTCTGGCTGGGGGAGGGGCATCTCAGTAAAGGAGACTTCCCTTCCCTGACTGGCTAGGGCACACTGTAGGACATCAAACATGCAGTGTCACGCCAGGCTGGGCAACAGACTGGTATTTGGAGAGGTTCTAAAGAGCACGGGGGTGCATACCCTGAAGAACAAAATCCCAGGGAACGATCTCATCTCCACACTTTGCGAGTGTCAGATTTGTTCTGTGTCATGCGGCACATCATAAGCTCTGTGGTGAAGTTGAAGGGAGACACTCAAACTCAACATGTAAAGAGATCCGTCTCACTAGAGGTGGCTGAAGTGGGAAGACCTCCTTGGCCATGCTTGTGTTCCCGTGTGTAAGAAGCCGTCTGAGCTGTTTTGGGGGGAGGGGGGAGGCAGATAGTTCCATTGGGCTTTTCTCCTCCTCAGCTCTGTGAAGACTGCAGAGCAGTGGGTTCCCACACTTGCAGGGTTGTTCCTGGTCACAGTCACCCCTGTGTCACAGAGAGGTGCTGCTGTGTCGGCAGGAGTGCCGGCCTAGTGCTCGCTCCTCGGAGCTGCTGCTGGGAGACTTACGGGGTGCAGCTTTAAGAATTCTGGACTTTGGTTTCTTTTAAAAACACAGAAATATTGTAAGAAAGAATGTGCTTTCATTTTAACCCCAGGTGTAGGGATGTGGGGCTGCTTTGGACTGTCTGCGCTCGTTGACTGTGATTTGCCTCGTGCTTGTAACTAACAGAAGCGTGGCTTTGCCAGCTGCAGATCGTTTCTGCACTTCTGTGACATTGGGAAATCTGGGAACTTTTCAGAGAGTACATAAAGCCAAGGGCTCTGAAAGGCATTGGGGATTGTTGGCCATTTAGGGAGGTTGGTTGCAGTTTGTTAGTAGCCACAGTCAAAGAAGAAACAAAAGGAAAGAAATTATATTCAATGATTTCTTAATTACTCTCTTCTGTCTATCCTTGTTTCTCTACTATCTAGTGTTAGGGCATGAAAAGGGGGGTGGGAGAGGGAACAAAGGATGGGAAAAAGAAGAACCCACAATGTAGCAAAGACCAGCTACAGACAAGCGCTTCTTTATATACCTTAGCAGTGTCAGAGCTAACAAATATGATCAATGCTTTTTAAAACCAAAAGGTATTCTTTGTATTTGGGCTTAAATTGGCACGAATAAAGCAAAAGGAGACACTGCTGACGGTCCCTAAGATCAAAGAGCATTCAAGCTAAGAAACCTGGCAAAGTGGTGCCTCTGTCTCCCTAGTACTGTGTGAGTGTGTGGCACTGTGGACCGCTGCTGCTTCCAGCTACTGTGTGTGATGAGCCCAAGTATAAAATCAAGAACATAGCTATGGAGATAAATACTGCTTCTGCTAGAACAGCATTCGGAGAGATGGCCACATAGGTAGGCGTTCGGCTTCTAATGGGCGCAGTTCTGGCTGTGGATAGCAGGTAGATGGGTGGTAAGACCTTGAAGTGCATGCATAGGCAGAGCTGCGGGGAAAGTGCTTGCAAATTGTATCTGTTTTTGTAAAACTTGTCCAGTGCCAGCCCCTCTCAATAGTACACTCTTGACAACTGAAAGTCACTCAGCAAATGTGGACTATTGGTTTTTTGTTTTGTTTTGTTTTGTTTTTAATTGTATTCTCACTTCTTAGGTGGAGAAGATTATCTGTAATTTAAAGCCAGCTTTAAAGCTTCGTCTTCGATTCATCACACACATTAGCAAGATGGAGCCCGCAGTGCCGCCTCAGGCCCTCAGCAGTGGGTCTCCAGCGCCTCAGTCTAATCAGGTGCCAACATCTCTGCCAGTGACTCAGTGAAGTCAGAGGCACCTGACGCTGAGGAGTGCACGGCCTGTGTGGGGACTCCGTCTAAATCTGAGCACTGCGCCAAGGAGGCAGGAGCGGCCAGCACGTTCAGATTGGTCTATTCTGATTCATATACTGAATCTTCACTCCCTTCTCCCTGGCTGTATTTTTGTCTCTAAGAGATTAAGTAAGCTACATGTTGTCCTATTTATAACAATCTATTAAAGCCCCGAGGAATGTGGGTGGGTCTATAATTAAGGGGCTTTTATCAGGCACTCTCAGATTGCCTGTTTCAGCCATTTTTAAATTATTTTAAGTGACCTCTTCATGTTTTCTATGCGTCATCATAAAGACACAACACACATAAAATGGTCATTACAAACTTTTGTACATAAATGTCCTTTGGTGTGTCTTCTGCATAGAGCCTTTTTATTAATTAAAAGGCCTTATGTTTCATTTGCATTACAGGAACAAATGAAGTTTCATACTCTTTTTTAACTGGCTGTAAAATTTTACAGTAAATTTTACATTTTCAAATAGTTCCAAATAAATGATATAAATTTTCTACTAAAGTAGATTGAGAATTTTGCCTTTGCTCTGAACTTTCTGTATAAACTGAGTTAGACACCATCCACAATTTATACATTTAAATAAAGCCATACTCAAGTGTTTGATTCCTGGTCTGTTTTTCTACCTACGTTGGCTGCCTTTCCAGGTTCATACTGGCCCAGCAGATGAGAGGGTTCTTCCAATTCTCTGAATTTTTTAGTAACTTCATAGATTTTAAGTATAGTACACAGCTAATTTGAAGGGAAATGACATTTTGAGAAATTCGAAAGCCAGTAAAGTCAACCCAATACACTGCCTGGGTCCTTACTGACCTAATACAAGTTCCTGCGGCTTGGAGACACAGGCTGCCCTTGTCTGCAGTGGAGACCTTAGCATCGTCTCCTGGGAACCTCGAGCTGCTCTTCGTAAAAGCTGATGATGGTAGATCTAGCTGCCAGAGTTCAGACTCTTAGTGTGAGGTGTGTTTCTCCGAGGCCTTTACTTTTGTAGTTCGTGTTCTTGCTGTCACTATCTTCAAATTATATAATGTATCACTAATATTTCTAGGCTAATAGTATGCTTAGTCTTCTCCCAAAACTCTGTATTAGGGATGATTCCAAGTGCTGTTTTTAACATAGTCTCTGTGCCTCAGGGACTAGATTGCCTTGCACTGAGACCCTAGAGGGGAAGGATTTGACACTGACATAGATATATAACTTGTATTTATTATATGTGTTTGACATTGGACAGAAGAATGAAAAGCAGTCATGACTCTTCTCAAGGACACATACATCCCAGTAAATTTGTTAAAAATTCAAATTTCCCTCTCTAGCTTAAAAAACAGAAATGGCTTCTTCTCTGAATAGGGTCTTAGAGTTATTAATCAGAGACATTAATAGGGGACAGAATCTTTGGGTTTATAGCTGTGAGAATCACTAGTTACTGTATATTAAAATTGGGGCTTGGGTGCTTGTTTTCATTGAGTAACTGGCTCTGCCGAACATGACTACAGCAGAGAAACAGCCTGCACCCATGCCCTGCAGTACAGTAGCTAATAGCTGCATGTGGTTGTTACACATTTAAAATTTGGAACTGCATTTTAATGTTTTATTAAGCTTTAATGTAAATACATGTGGCCACTGTATTGCACAAGGTACTTCAAAGACCATAGAGGCAATAATTAGGCTTAAACTCTAGGACTAAATATGAAAACCCAGATGGTCAAGCCTTAGCAACATGCAGCTGCTAAAACAACAATAAAAATTCTTCGTGGAGCCAGTTCCGTTACTAATTCAGTTCCAGCCTTTGCCACGTAAGCTCGGGTGACGGCAAACACACGTGACGCCACTTGTTCTGATGATTATTTTCATTTGTACGTCCCCTTTCCTCGTCTTATTTCAGAGTTGAGGTGGGTTTTTAGGATGCGTAAGGGATTTTAGCTAACCAGGCATGCTGCAGTTACAGTGAGGAGAGGCTGGGCTTCTCAAAGCCTGCGTGACATTAAGTAGGCTCCTAAAATGTGTTAGTAGCTCTTGGGAGGGGACGCTTTGATCTCTCTAGTTCCTGCATAGTTGTTGGTGAATCTCTTCTCTGAGGACACCTGCACAACGGTTGTTCCTAAAATATCATTGCTTAGGGGAAAAAAAGGTCATTTGATATCAGTGAACTTGGGGATGGTCTAAGCCCGTGATTATCAGTTGTACAGGTAAAACAGAAACCAACTTTTAACCACTTTGATAGTCTTCCATTGTTTTAGGGATAATCCCTTCTATGCCTTGTAGGAATCCTTAAGATATATATATTCTGTATGTGTGAATATATATGTAAACATGTATTCTATTTAAAATATAGTGACATATACACACACACAGTGGTATGGTGTGCACACGTGTGGTATGGTATGTACCATGTAGTATGTTACATGTATTTGGCAAGGTGCAAATAACAGAATTTTATTATAAAGAGTTTATTACAAAAACCGCCTCTTTTGAACAGCCTGGACGCGTGCTAACTCTGGATGTCTCTGTGTCCGGCTGTCTTAAGGCCACACTAGTGAGCTGGCGCTTACATCACGGTGTATCTTAAATGTTGGTGCGTTTTTAATTGGAAATTAACTTACACTACTTTTAAAGGATAACTTCTTTTAGGGGGGAAATGCATGCTTCCTAATTTCATAGCTGTTTGAATTTCCACACTCTGAGTTGCATACTAGGAAGAAAGTGCTGGAACATATACCGAGTGGAACAAGAGAAGGAGCCTTGGGAGGACCACTGTTTGCTTAGGTCTGTTCACTTTGCGGTCAGGTATCAGCAGCTGATCTTCATGTGATACATCCACATTTACTTAGGGGGATTAAGGTAGTCAGTCCCTGGCTTATGGTTACCCTCCCGAGTAGTCCCAAAACAAGCCAAGGTTAATGCCACTGCTGTGCTCACGGTACGCGTCACATCTTCTGGTGTCTTCCCAAGAGCTGGGTTTACCTCCATGATATCTAGTCCTGAGAGTAGCCCTGCAACAGAAAGCCGTAATGACATAGTGGGTAAAAGTAACTGCCATTTAAAACTCGGTGACAACTGATTCCAAAACGTATTTAGTGGAAAAGAGGTAGTAACCCACAGAAAACACATTATGTATTACATCACGTGATGGGTGTTACAGAAGGACCAGCAGGCTTGCTTCTCAGGTCAGAGAGGCCTACGTACACATTGGCCAAATACGCAGCTGTTTGTTTATGGCCTCAGACTTTTACCTACCTGTCTTGCAAATTTCTTCTGTGATGTAGAGACCTTCTCTGTAAGTAAGGCCTCCCATGACAGGTGTGCCAGTGGCTGGCGTGAACGCTGGGTCCAGCCCGTCGACATCAAAGCTCAGGTGGATTGGCCTCTTCTTTCTTTTAACAAATAGGGAAGGCTTTCAGCTTAAAGTGATTTCTGAATCAGTAACCAAATATAGGTCTTACCCTGCTTTGTCAAAACAGCCCATGCTTTTTACCTAAACTTTTATTTATTTCCTTTGTTTTTTACTATTGTAAGTAACCTACGTTGGCAAGAATGTAGGAGGAAGTGGCTGTCACACGTGCGCACAGAAGCACCTTACCTTCCCAGTAGGTAGCTGAAAGTCTCTTCCATCACTTTGCCAATTCCCAGCTTATCCACTTCAGTCATTGAGAAATACTTAATTCCCAGAGTTTTTATAATATAGCTACAAAAGAAGAGACTTGAGTTAATCTGCAGTTAATAAAGCTGACTTTTCTTTTGTTTCCCTTGGTGGAAAGATCACTATCATAAGAGACATAAAATAAGTCCAGCGAACTGTGTATATATGCATACAGTTGTGTTTTAAGAGTAAATCGCCCAAATAATATCTATGTGTATAAGTGAATATAAATATATGTACTGATAGAGTTGTATACACACATATGTGTATATATAGTGACAATTTAAAATAAGCTCTTACAGATTTGACCAGCAAAGCGCACCTAGCTAGCATATAAAAGAACATGGAATAAACTTACTGTTCCCCAGGATCTACGTCTCGCAAGCCGATGTACACGATATCTTTGGCAGATATGCAGGGAGTCACCCAGGAGAATCCTGGTACATCAGGGAACTAAAAACAACAGTGTTTCCATTTAGATAAATATGTTTCTCGTTGACAGATCTGCATTTAATGTTAACCACACTTGATTGCTTATACCTAAGATTTAGAGTGTAACTTTAGGAGAAGCGATTTTAAAATAATGTGAAAGGGGTAGCTGCATTGCTTTGGCCTCAACTGCTTTGCCTTGTGGACTAAACCTACCCCAGGCCCTTGTTGGTAGCTTGCTGCTCTGTGCCCCATTTCTACAGTGCTCAGACTCTTTCCTGGGACTCTGATACCTAGAAACGTGTGTTTCCATTTCTCTAGTAGCTGCTATCCTTACTCCCCTCTTTCACAAGGACTTAATTCACAACATTAAAGAAGTTTCTAAGGAAAGGTAAGGGGTTCTTCCTCTTGTGGTTCAAATAAGTGCTTCCCAGAGTAAAGATCTTAAGCCACTAAAAGCATGGGGACACACTCCTGTCTCAGCACTCAGAAGGCAGGCAGAGAGTTCAAGGCCAGCCTCCACCACCTAGCAAGGACCTATTACAAAAGCATTATTGTAACCTGCATGGCAAAGCTGCCCTTTCAACTAGGCTCTGATGTAGAGGGGTCACTTGGTAAAAAAAGGAAAACTTGTGGCACGTAGTGAATAGAGGGAGGAACCAGGAGAAAGGACCGCATGCCCTTGCCTCGCCATATACTTGGTATGATTCTGAGCAAGTTGGGTACCCTTTGAGTCTCTGCAGCCCTGTTTAGAAAGGGTTAATCTGCCCCATCTACTTAAAAGGGTAGTTTAAGAATCCAAAGAGAAGCCAGGCATGGTGGTCCAGGCCTTTAATCCTAGCACCCTAGAGGCAGAATCAGGCAGATCTCTGTGAGTTCAAGGCCAGCCTGGTCTACAGAGTGCGTTCCTGGACAGCCAGGGCTGTTAGAGAAACCCTGTGTCAAAAACAAACAAACAAACAAGCAAATAAATAAAATTAATTTTTAAAAAATCCAAAGAAGAAAGCATCAAACCTCCTCATCCATGTCCCCACCAGCCATAGGTTTAGAATGTAGTAAATCCGTAGTGGTTTGGTCTGCACTGAACATACACAAACATTCCCCCAAGACACTACAGTTTGTAACTGCAGGTCTATTTTCAAAGCATTCATATTGTGTGTAGCTATTATAAGTGACCTAGAGCTGAGCTAAAGGGCATGGGAGGATACACATAGCTTACATGCAAATACTGTGTCATGCTGTTTGAGAGGTTTGAGCACCCATAGGTTTAGTATCTGTGTGGCCATGGGACCAATCCCTCATGGATACGGAGAAACAAGTCCAGATGGAGTCAGTTTGCAAACTGTCCAGCAAGAGCCCTACCACCTATACCAACATATCTTCTACTTATTTACGACAGAGACCTTAGGGTTATACCAAGAATTAAATGCAGAAACACTCTCCTTATCTGCCTACTTCCTGAAGCACTACACAGAGTTCTCTCCTATCAGCGTGCTAAGGAGCCTGTTACCTTTCCTTTTAGTTCCTTCAGGAGAAAGGACACGGGTTGCCCATGCAGATTCCCGGTGTTGGTTGTCAGCGGAGTGTTGATATCAGTGTGAGCATCCACCCAGATGACACACAGGTCAGGGTGGACCCTGGCGTGGCCAGAGATGCTTCCGATTGCCATACTTGGGAGGAAAAACTTTGTGTGAACATCAAGTTTACAATGTCATCACATCATATCACTGGTTTACAAACTATGCCTATTTGGTTATTTTTTAAGTCCGTTTAGATTGTGCCTAGACCTCAAAAGTGCTGGTTAACCCACTATAAGAACAGAGAGGGGATGTTTTACCTATCAGTTACCTTAATAATGTCACTAAGAAAGTCATGGATGGTTTTATCTTTTAAAAACCACCTAATAAAAACACAAATTATAGCTTATAGAAAAAGCACCAGCTCCACAAAAAAATTCCTTAGCGCTTAGACACTCTTTAGTCTTGGGGGCTGCACTGTATTTCTGCACTCTCCTCACTCTTGCTAGCTATGTGATTATCAGTGTTCAATTATGGCAGAGTCCTCCATTTTTTTCCCTCAAAATGCAGCACTTTCATAATTGGGGAGAACCACTAGGAAGTCCCTCTGGCCCCTACAGCCACCGTCTGTCTGTCCAGCCGGCGCTTAGCTCCTCCACCTTCTCTGCTGACTCTCTTTCCGTGCAAGGGCCCGTTCTGATCACCAAAGTCCATCCTAAATACTCCTGTTTCCAAACACTAGGCCAGAATGGGAGAGCTAAGTGCTACCTTGCACAGAAGTTAACACACTAGGTCATATGCCTGTACCATCACACTTGTAAACATAAATGCCGCCCGGAGTCCTGAGCATCCATATTCTCAAAGAGGAAAAAGTCATGCCTTCCTGTCCAGATGTTGCTACTCATTGAGCCTGGTGTCTGCTGTTACATGAAGTTTCTTGCCTTTGGGCCGTCTGCACTCCTAATATTTTCACTTCCAAATGTTTCCACTTAGAAAAGAGCGGGAAGCCCAGTCTCCGTTGCTGCTCTCCTGGAGAAGCCCTGTTCACAGGTGCCACAGGGCACTGAGGGCACCGAAGGAAGCAGCTCCCACTTCAAGAGCAGCAGGCATGTTCTCACTCCCTGGCCATGCTCAGCTCCCTGGGCCTAACGTGATCCCTGAGTGAGAACAGTGAGCTGGCTCTAGGCACAACACGCTCTAATTCTAAATATCTGGCAATATAGATATGTTTATATATGTATATATGAATATATGTTTGTATATCTTTATGTATACAATATGTCTCTTTCTATGTGTGTATACATGTTAATATGTAACAATATAATAATAGCAATAATTGTTAAACTGATCATGTATTCATGTGTGTTCCTTCAAAAGTTTTCAATATTTTTGTAATGGAAAGCATGTATTTTAAAATTGTTCACCTAAAGGAATTGTGTATGTGATCAGTAATCAAGTTGAATAAACTATGACTTTCCCCAGTGGCTAATCACTATACAATTTAATGTTAAGCTGAAGCATTTTTTTGCTGTATGGATAATGATATTTTAAGGCTTCAAACAGAGCTTGATCTAGGTTTCCATAACCTAACACACACTATATCTCTAAGTAAATATTATTCACACGTACACACACACACACTCACACACACACACACACACACACACACACACACACACACACCCTTTAGTACTTTCTTGTCTGCATTTTCCCTTTTCTTGGGTCCCCTTATGCCCTTTGTGCCCAACCCCCAGGGGTGTGGCCCATTCACAAGACCTGTGGTCGCCACCCAGCACCAGGCTGACTCTTCCATTCTTCTGGGCCTCCTCCACCACTCCAGCCAGCTGCTCGTTGGCTTTCCCCACAGACCTTGGGTTCTTCACAATTTGAAAGGGGCTGTCACTAGGGACGCCAGCAAAGGTCACATCCCCATAGTCTCTCACATCGTACTCTACAATGAAAAGTTTGACATTACTAAATAGAAACAGACCTCAAGTCAGCCCTCTAGCCATCACCTCACTCTGGTGCTTGCAATATTACCAGGCCCTCCCTATTCCTGAATCGGTCCATGGAGACCGGATGCTAAAGGAGGCCAGTGATAAGTCTGTGATCTTGACCCAATTAGGAGCATCGTCCTGTTCTTTGCCCCACCCCACTCCCACATGCATGTGTGTGCACACCCATGTATTACATGCTTTTAAAAAAATCTTTCGGTAATAAGCATGTTTGGTTTTTAAATAGACATTTCATATGTTCCCAAATAAAATACATCAGAAGTAGTTAACATGCATTGGTGAAATACCATAGCAGTCTCCAACTTTTTTGGCCCTGCCTCAGCAGTCATCCTGGCTGTCTACCCAAGCTGTCATCTACCGAAGCCTTCGGCGTCTTGTCTTGCTACCCTTGCGGGCTGACTGCGGGCTGACCATGTTGTATGTGTTTACCACCAAACTCCCGACTCAGAGAGTCCAGGAAATACGCTTTGTTGTCACACTGTTTTTCCATTTAAAAAAAAAAAATGCAGAGAATCCAAAGTTCCTACGGACCTGGTTTTGCTTTCTGTCATAAAAGCCTTGACACAGTTTCTAATCTAGGATTAGATTAGGATGCTTGTGGCATCTGTTCCAGGCTCTGAACTAGGTGTTGTTGAAGAATTTACTCTATCTCTGGAGACTTGAAATTTAGCAACAAATTCAAGAAATCTCACCTGATATAACATGTATTTAGTTCATTCTACTTAACTAAGGACAAAGCTGCTTACTCAGGCTTTCTGTTCTCTAATGAGTGACCTCCCTCCCTCCCTCCCTCCTTCCCTCCCTCCTTCCCTCCCTCCACACTCCCTCATAGCCTAGCTCTAGTCACATCATCTCTTCCCTTCCTAGCTTCATGAAATGATGTTTCTCCATTAAACCTGAAGCATTTTAAACGTACGGACCAGTCAGCGTGGGAAACACCTACACTCTGTGACAAGATCACCTAAATGTTTCTGTTCCTGCAGAGGCAGGGCCAGCCCCCACGCCTAGCAACTATCGATTGCATTCTTTAGTGTGTTTCTATCTTCCTAGATCATGCTACCACCTGAATCCTGTAGTCACCCCTGCCCAGCCTCTCACCTAGCACCTCTCACTGATAGGCTGAGGCCTATCAGTGGCCTTGTCTAGGTTGTGGTCTGAGCCTCCCCATTGCTGAGTGGATACACCACTAACCAGTTGGGGTACTCCATTATGGTGTTTGTTTGTTTGTTTGTTTTTACTGTCATAAATATTGCTGTTACTCATGCCCAGGCTGTATCATTTTGCCACCTCCCTGGAATCCATGCAGGTCTTTCACCTCAGCAGCATGTCACCACATGACACTAGACGCTGTCATGATTGCTGCCATTGCTGCTTCGCTTCATTTCCGTGAGGTAAGGATCCCCATGCAATAGTAAGGTGCATTTCTTGCAGCATTTAGCTTTCATTTTCAATCTTCCCAATTCGCCTACCATCCATCCAACCCTCTTTCTTGTATCATACATTCTTTTGTACTGTAGTATGGCTGGAGAGACCAGGCACTCAGGTAACGAAGTGAGGCTATCCCACCAGCGCTGTCTCCTGGGCATCCTCCCCAGGCCCTGCTTTTTTTGTAGGACCTGGTCCTTAACGGTGTACCAAGTACCTCAATTCAGTGGTATAAGGACGATTGCAGACAGACACTACCTTCTTGGAAGCCTGTCTTTCCTTCAGAGTGAAGAGGACATAATCTGAGCATCTTTCAACTTTATTTTTTTAATATATCTTATTAATTTATTCGTATACATCTAAATTGTTAGATGTATCCTCCCATTCCTCCCTCCCTCCCACTTTCCCCCTACTCCCCTCCCCTAAGACTGTGACTGAGGGGTCCTCCTCCCCCTGTATATGCTCATAGGGTATCAAGTCTCTTCTTGGTAGCCTGCTATCCTTCCTCTGAGTGCCGCCAGGCCTCCCCATTCAGGGGATGTGGTCAAATATGGGGCACCAGAGTACATGTGAAAGTCAGACCCCACTCTCCACTCAACTGTGGAGAATGCCCTGTCCATTGGCTAGATCTGGGTAGGGGTTGAAGTTTACTGCACGTATTGTCCTTGGCTAGTGCCATAGTTTGAGCAGGACCCCTGGGCCCAGATACAGGACTCTTTCC
The DNA here is from genome assembly GCF_903995435.1 of Acomys russatus. NCBI lineage: Eukaryota > Metazoa > Chordata > Mammalia > Rodentia > Muridae > Acomys > Acomys russatus. Next base: position 29,473,581 of record NC_067157.1, on the reverse strand, counting down.
AGGCCCTGTAATTGGAATTAGTCCACTTTCAACTTTAAAGTTACCTGTTTCTTTAAGTTTCTCCACCAGGCCAGCGCTCCTCAGTGCCGGGGGGCCTTTCTCTACCCCTCCTCGAGGCTGAACAATGCAAAAAGTACAGCACTTCAGTCGTGATTGTTACTGTCCAGTGCCCACAAGAAAAAAGCCTTCTTTATTTTATCAATTGAATTATTAACCATCCATTTCTGAGCTCCTATGGATCCAGGACCTTATGCTTTCTCATCCAGTCTTCCCAGCAAGGCGAAGTGAGTTGCACCTGTGCCAAGCAGAAGAGACTAGATCCGCAAAGTCATTTTGACCCTGGCAAATAGCAGACAAGTGGCAGAACCAGCTTCGTTAAGTTGGCCTTGGAACACCAAAACATGCTTGCCTCTTCCCAAACGCCCTACGCTGCTCGCAGACTAAGCACACACTCTGTGCAAAACCACTGAACCTGGCTATTCAGTGACTGCTTTTGTACACAGGTGGTTGTTTCCACGCTGATGCAAAACAGGATGCTTCTAACTGAGTCCAGAACAGGGTGTGCCCTGAATGCTGGGGACAACAGATAATCAATCTATGGGTTGGGTCTTGCAACCCAGATGGTGAGACACTGTGACAGAGCGATGGAGAAACGTTGCAACCCTAGGGGAAATCTAGGGCAAAGGCATCGGAAAGCGAACAGAACATCCTAAAGAGACCTACATACGGGACCACAGAGCAGTAATTTAGGGCTCTTAGGGAGAAACCAGACAAGCAGGAAAATTGTCACCTGTGCCCTGAAACCTTTGTGGCCGGCACAGTAATTTCAAATTGTGACCTGTTTGAACCTGACATGAGAAATCTATCTCACTGTGCTGACATCCAGAAAGCTCTTTGGAAAAGTTCTTTCCGAGGCCCCTGCCTGATGGAAGTCTAAAGAAGTAACTCCATTTCATATCTTTCTGATCTTGATTTTCAATACTTTAAGATACAAAAAAATAAAAAATAAAAAAATTACACCAGAGACTGGTGCCAAAAGTCACACGTGTTTATCCTAGGATTGGGACTGTAACTCTGAACTAAGCAAATACTTCCTCTGAGGTTAAATGACAGATGCTCTTCCCCAGGTGCTGGGCAAATCCAGGGTGTCTGCGTGCGCGCAGACTAGAAGACAAACTCGAGGTGCCATTCCACCACGCCCAGTGGAGAACACCTTTAATCGCACCACTCAGGAAGTGAGCCAGGTGGGCTTTCATGAACTCTAGGCCACCCTGATTATAGTTTCATATATTTTATTTAGCTCCATGCTAGCCAATGCTACATAGTGAAATTATCTCAAAAAATTGTTTTTCTCCATTCGATAAATTTAGTCTAGCTTTTCCATAAGTGCCGTGTGTGTGTGTGTGTGTGTGTGTGTGTGTGTGTGTGTGTGTGTGTGTGTGTGTGTGTGTGTATGTGTGGTCTCTCACTATCCTGGAACACATCTGGTAAGCTGTATTGGCTAGCCAGTGAGCCTGAGTTTCAGAGTTTCAACTCTCTCTACTTTCCCCGGATAGACATGTATCACCACAGCTAGATAGTTTTCTTTGTTTGTTTGTTTGTTTTTTGAGACAGGGTTTCTCTGTATATCCCTTGGCTGTCCTAGAACTCACTTTGTAGACCAGGTTGGCCTCGAACTCACAGAGCTCACCTGCCTCTGCCTCCCGAGTGCTGGCATTAAGGATGTGTGACGCCAGGTCCAGGTGTTTTTCTTTGAGCATAGAATTGGGAGCTGAAACTCAAGCTCTCAAGCTTATACAGCAAGTATGTTACCAGCGTGGCAGTCTCTCCAGCCCTGGTGGATTATTCTTAATTATAGCCATCCTGGTTCGATTGACTTACAGATTCAGGTCCTTTTTGTTTTAATGTCAGGTTTCAACTTCAGTGTTTTTACCCATGAGGTGCTATGTGTCTCAATGGAGGGCTGACACATAAATGATACCCCAAATTACAATTTCATAAGACTCACTGGTCTTTCCCCTCCCCCCCTTTCAGGCATCAGAACAAACCCTGTGGATCTCTGAGTTGACACTGTGTTTGCTATGACTGTCTGTCATCGGCAGGATGTATGGGGTTTGTTATATTTTGTTAATAAATGGTCTTATGTAGCCCAGGCTAGCCCCAAACTACATATCCGAAGATGACTTTCAACTTCAGATCCTCACACCTCTACCTCCTGGGATTTGGGGACTACAGGGATACGCTACCATTCTCAGTTCATGTGGCGATAGGAAACTCGCTACCAACCAGGTTAGCACTCCGCTAAAGCCCAGAGGCCAAAGCATGTTTTTCTTCCTTTCTTTCCTTCCTTTTTTTCTTTTTGTGTTTACCTCCCTCTTTTCCTTGTTTGTTTTGTTTGTTTGTTGTTTTGGGGAGTTTTTTTGGTCATTTTCAAGTTTGTTTTATAAATCATTCGAAGAATAGATGAAGGGCTGGTGAGATGGCTCAGTGGTTTTATTTATATATATATATATATATATATATATATATATATATATACTGTTCTCGCAGAGACGGATGAATTAAAAGAAAAGCAAAATCCTTAAAAAAGAACAGATGAGCACACATTATGGATTTGTGCCATTGTGTATGTGTGTGCTTGCTGTGGGGTGGGGCTTACTCACAGGGGCCAGAAGAGACTGAGTTAGAGGCACCTGGGGCCCTCTGACGTGGGGGCTGGGACCTGAACCCTGGTCTTCCCAAGGAGTAGTAAGTGCTCTGACGTGGAGGCTGGGACCTGAACCCTGGTCTTCCCAAGAGTAGTAAGTGCTCTTAACCACTGGGCCATTTCTCCAGACCCGTATTATGGATTTTAAAAGGAACATGTGTCAGGCCAGCCTGGTCTACAAAGTGAGCCCAGGACAGCCAAAGGCTACGCAGAGAAACCCTGGCAACAACAAAGGGAACATGTGTCAGCAAAATACCACCCCCACCCCCATATCCTGGTGTTCTGGGAGAGCTCCTTGGAGGGTTTCCAGGGAAGGTGATGTGCAGTTTAGTGATAACAAATATGGTCTAGAGCCAACCTCTGACCTCCCACAATTTGTATTTTGAAAAAGAAAAGAAGACCCAGAATGTACTTTGAGGCTTCATAGTTTAAAAGGCCAAAGGCTGTAAGAGCCAAGAGAAAGGCCCCACTTAAAACAAAAGGACCTTAGAAGTTATATGACTGTCTTGTTTGACGTGGATTTATTTCCCCCTTCCTTTTTAAACACAGAGGACGCTGGAGCCTAAGGCATTCTGTTATCCCATTATAATTAGCAGAATGTGTGTATCCAAGCAGAGGGGGAAACGCAACAGCTGGTTAGACATTGCTGGTTCACACTTAGGTGGTCTAAGCAGAGATATATCGATCCATTAGTCCTGACAGCTGTGCCAACATCCAGTGTTCTGTGTCTGTTCTCCTTAAAGAGACATGGAAAGCACTCCCCACTCCCCTAGAATTCACTAACCCCTCTGTGAACTAAGAGTCATAAAATCATCAAAGCTAAAAAAAAAAACCAAAAATTTCTCACAAACTTGCAAAAAGCTGTATTATTTAAGTTATGCGAATTAAAACAAGTCTGAAGGCTGCCACCAACACATTGCATTTGTCCAGGTATTAATTATGAAACTAGACCAATGTGTTTTCTTACCATCTCTCACTCAGATGCTCAAAAAATTAAACACATCAGGAGCCACACTAACTCACGGAGGAGCTACAGTGCAGATACAGGGGGTTTCCACCCAGATGATTTTTGCTCACGCATTGCCATGATTCAGATTTATACCGGATGGAGGTAAGCAGCAGCCAAAAGAGGAAGTGGGTTGATGTCCCCAAGTACACCATGCCACACAGTGGCGAGAAGACTGGAGTGCGCGCACCTGGAGGCCAGATGGTGCTGAGAAACTTATAGCCAGACAAGTGTTAAAATGTAACATTTCCCAATACATTCCAGTCGTTCAGACAAACTCACCTGGCCCTTTGAGAACGGTGCTCCAATGATCTCTATGGTCTTCGGCTTGGAGCTCATCCTCTCACAGGCTTCCCACAGCTGCACTGGTGCTCCCCAGCTGCTCCCTGCCAGCTATAACTCTAAAACGCAGAGGGCACATCTTTTCCCCCCACCTTATAATAGGGTTCGAGCTGTTTATCCAACCAGTGGCTCCGCCTACTGAGTGGAAGAATGACAGAGTCAACAGAAACTCCCCATCGGTGGAATCGCCCCATTACCGCGAGCCTCTCGAGCCTCTCCGGGGCTCTAGTTAAAGTGAGCATTACTCATCCTCCCAGTTCACACCCTTTTGAAAAAGCCAGCTGGATGGCATCAATCCTTCCTCAGACAATCGACAATTATGTGCGGCTTTATCATTACCCTGTGTGAAGTACTAGGCACCAAGCCTGCTCAACCTCAAGGCTGGGGACTCTCGCCTTTTGTAGGATTTGAGTCCACTGAGAAATGGCAGAGTGAGGCTAGGACAGCAGTGAGGTTTCTTCTCTTCCAATGAGCATCCTGAGTCAAGGCTTCAAGTGCTAGGGAAAGCAGCTAATCTGTGAGACAGGTTGTTGTTGTTGTTATTATTATTATTATTATTATTATTATTATTATTATTATTATTATTATTATTATTACATCAGTTATTTCCCTGGTAACCCAAGGCAGTTCCATGTTTGAAATTCAGTGTCCAAGAAAATACCATTTTTGTAATCGTGAAATATAAGCCAAGAGAGAGAAAGCAAAACAAGCACCTTGAGTTTTTTGTCCCGTGCCAGGCGCTGTTTTAGTTACGATCACATCGTTAACTCTTTGAACCAATTTAAGGCTAAGTATTCTTATTACAGGTTTGCTGAGGAAGGAAATGCGGTTTGGTGAGGTTGTCAATCACATGCAGGTTGCAGAAGGAGATTAGAGATCCTGTGCTGGGCATTCTGGGCCCACCTAGCTGCTGTGCTTCTAATCTATGCAGGAGCAGAGTCAGTAGGTGTTTTCCCTCTCCCTCACCCCATTCCCCACCCTACCCCCACCCTACCCCCACCTCTGCCCCGAGATATTATTGTTTGTCAATGCGCAAATGAAATGCACCAGCCATAAAGCATCAAGCCTGATGACCTGGGTTTGACCTCTGGAACCCATATGGTGGAAGGAAAGAATCAACTCCTGCAAACTGACCTTTGACCTCCACATGGGTGATATTGTACAAGCGTAAGCTACCACCAACACTAAAGAAATACTTTTAAAAGTACTAATGTAGAAGAAACACAACCAAGTATTCTCCCAGCTATAAAATTAGATGGTTATAATTTTAAAAAGAAAACCAGCATATCAAAAGTAAATTCCTTTATCCTTCTAAGGAAAACAAAACAAACAAACAAAAAAACAGCAAAAAAATAAAAAATAAAAACACACCACCCAGGAGAATTTTAATGCCTCAAGACAGAGATTCTGTTCTCTCTATTCTCAGTACTTAGAATAGTCCAATAGGAGATAAACACTGACTTTATTGAGTCATTATACATTAAATAAATGTATAACATTTATTGAATGAATAAATCAAAAAACCAAAGTCTCTCAGGACCATTTTGATGCCTCCTTTTCAGACATATTTTCCATATTTACTATGTTCTGCTGATAAAATCTAAATATATAGTTACAGGGTTGTTGTTGTTTTTTTAAATTCATCTCTTTGAGACAGGATCTCCCAACATACTTCCAGCCAGCCTTGAACTCAGGGTCTTCCTGCCCCAACCCCTTGAAGCCTGTTCCTGGCATTAGCACTATATTTGGATGGTTCTTAATCCAGCCTGGGTATTCTTAAAAAAGATTTTAATTATAATTTACTCACATTACATCCTGATTGTTATCTCCTCACCCTTATCTTCCAGTTCCCTCCCTCCCTCCTTCCCTCCCTCTTTCTCCCTATTCCCCTCCCCTAGACCTCTGATTAGGGGGACCTCCTCCCCATTGTTTGGTCACAGTCTATCCAGTCTCATCAGGATAGCCTGCACCCCCTTCCTCTGTGTGCTCCCAAGACTGTCCTGGCAAGGGGCAGTGATCAGATCGCAGGCACCAGAGTTCATGTCAGAGGCAGTCCCCTCTCTCCGCCCTGTCCACACACATGGAGCATGAGCTGCCCATCAGCTGCATCTGAACAGGGCGGGTGTTAACCTCTTAATGATGCTGACACTGCAGATCACTGAAACTGTCAAGAATCACAGAGTTTTGTGTATGCAATCATTCACAGTCATTAATTTTCAGACAGGCAGCTGAGCAGTTTTCACCATAAGCTTTGGGAGTCTAAGTTTTACCTGCTCCCCAGACCACAAGTGTGCACTTCTGCAGTTTTTGTTTGTTTTTTGGAGACATGAGGACAAGTCATGGGAGGCTTTGTTTGACAAAGTTCCAGGGACCTCCGACTGCCCAGCATGGTCTCTAAACATCCAGAAGAGCTGTTGAGGCTTTGCTTGACAAGGTTCTAAAGATCTCTGGTCGATCACCACTGCCCCTAAATATTCTGTATGGCCCAGGTATAATTTTTGTCTAGAAATCTGCCTTTTCTCCTAAAACTGCCTTTTTCTCTTTATTTCTCAGCCCTAATGAAAATCACATAGGGAGAACTTTTTCACATAGTGTTGAAAGAGGGCATCTGGCCAAAGGCTTGAGACAATAACAGTGTTTGCTCTGACTGTGAGCACCCAAGCAGAAACTGCATGAAAGAAAGTTAGGACCGTGACATAACAGTTCCTAGCTAGATAGATACTGTTAGGTGGAGAAAATTTGCTTTGAAAACACTAGAAGATGGGCTTGGAACATCATGCTTTACAGATATTTTACAGTAGAGGACCCCTTGACAGTTAGCCTGAGCTTGGATAGTATACCTGTTGATTTGGGACTGGGAATAAATCAAGCTTTTTCTTTATTAGAGAACATTTAGCTCAAGCTATGTTGCTATGACAATCATGCAAACACAATGGCTTTAGACCAGGGAAATTCATGATTAAACTTTCCCGAGTATTGTTTAAGAAATAATAATCAGGTTCTGTTGACCATTGCTTAGAAATTGATTGATTTTTGCTGTATGCTTCATTGTAGGTTATAAAGAACTGTTTGTATTTCCTTGTTAGACTGTTCTCTTGCTTTATTGATTTTTGAATGCCCTATTGATTGTAAAAGAGGAGAAAAGTCATGATGTAATCTGTAATGAAAAAAATTGAACTTTACTTTAAATAAAATACTGGGGTTGGCCCAAGGAGTGAGAGCAGGTGAGACAGAGACAGACAGACAGACAGCATGTGAGAACGACAGAAAAAACAAAAAGGTCTCGTGGGCTTTAAGACCTCCAGTTTGTACAGGATATGCCTGGGTCTCAGTATTTTTCCCTCTGTTCCTCAACCTTGTCTGGACAGCTGGTTCCTACAGTTGGTTGTTTCCCAATGATTGGTTTCCATTAACCAGCTGTTCACTGCCTGCTCAATCTCCCTCCCTCAGATCCACCAACACTTCCTCATCTCTCCTCTTCACTGTTCCTGGAGCTGGTGTTCAGAAGCCGCAGGTTTCTCTGTGTGGCTTTGGCTATCCTAGAGCTAGCTCTGTAAATCAGTCTAGCCTCAGACTCGCAGAGATCGGTCTGCCTCTGCCTCTGCCTTCCGAGTGCTGGCGGTAAGAGCGTGCATCACCACCGCCCAGCAAAACCTCTACATTTTCTTCTATTTGATTTGAATTTTATTTTTCTTTGGTGTAGGCTCAATTTTCTTAATAAATATATCTTATTATGAACTTATTAACCAAGAGTACCTTACTTATAACCCGACTAACCTAAACAATAGGAAAAGAAGATTAAAGAATACAATAACAAAACTGTAAGGATATCAGTTCCAAGGAACGATTCACGTGGCATAATCAGCAGGATTTCTTCTGTTGGAACCTGGAGCAACCAGAACCCAGAACCTCAGCAGGAGCCCAGAGCCTCAAAGCCTTCCCTAAAGCAGTTCTTTCTAGGAGCATCTGGAAGTGGAGCAATGAACAGACAAAACTGTCCCAAGCACCAAAGGCCCCGCCTCTTGTTTTTGGCTCACGTTTATACCTCCTCTCAGCATTTGTTCAAGGATATTTTTTAGCTGCTTAATAACCAATCTCCCCCACATGGTGGTTCGACTTCTAAGGGGATAAATGTCACCTGCTCTCTCACAAGTCTTTTTCTCATCCCCCACTTGTGATCTAAACAAAAAAACATGTTTATCTCTCCTTCACTTTAGGTCTCCTGGTGCTGGCCTGTAATTCCAGCTATTTGTGAGGATGAGGCAGGTTCAACACCTGACTGGCCTATAGAGCTAGATCAAAGCCATAGTGGCCAATTTAGAACCTGCCTCAGAAGTTTAAAAGAAAAGGAGGAGAGGTTGTCCAGGGGTAGATTGTTTGCCTACTCCAAAGATCCTGGGCTCAAGTCTCAGAAGCACAGAGTCTGTTGTTCACATCAAGTGCTATTGTTATACACTTTTTTTTTGGTATATTATTTAAATCCTCCATTCCCCCTTTATCTCTACCAGTTTCCTTCAACAGCACCTGATGGACAGCCTTCCCATATTACCTCTGAGTTCTCACCTGCGGCTACACCAATCTATATAACTCTTTGTCAGTATAGCTTCATGGTGGATATTATGGTTGGGCAAAAGGAATACTTGTGCTTCTCTTTTTCAAAACTGGTTGATCTTATATTTGTGTGTGTATATATATATATATATGGTTTTTTTTTTTTTTTTTACATATGTAGAATGAGTTGGTGGGTGTGTTTTGAAAGCTGCCCTACGATGGTTCACTAATTCTACACATTACTTCCTCACCAGGGATTTTCCTGGAAGTCCTCGCTCAGGCCAACTGAGGGTACCTTTTCACCATTCGATTCATTGATCAAAACTCTGATAAAGTAAAGCTCCTGACCTCTTGGCTACCCTGTCTTTCTTGGGTCTTTAGTGTTTAGGGCACCTCAGTTTGCATCAGCTGCTCCAGGTGTAACAAGACTGACTGTCAGGATCATTACTTGCCAGCATCTCCTGCCTCCCTGCGTTCTCCTTAAGCTGACCCAGAACTCAGTGCATATAGGTCCAGCTGTAGAGGGGTTGTCTAATGAATCAAACATAAGTTTGGTGCTGCTTGCCATGTCTAGGTCACTGCTGAGTCAAAGGACAAGGAAGTACTTAAGGAAGAGCCGTGTTGCTCTTCGGGAGACCTCAGTGCAAAAGGGCACGGCTCTGGCTACCAGATCAGCCGCCCAGCTACAGACCCAGTCGGTTGTTGGCTAACAGGACCTGTTCATTAGGAAGTCTAATTAGGAAGTCTAAGTGTCCTTTACTAACAATATGGTCTTGCTGTGTTTTGTCAACTGCCTTTTGTTCTCTGGCTTCCCTATTGAAAATGAGTTGACTGGGACAGGTCCAGCCCACGCCCCGTGGTGACCTCATGCAGACATACAATGATTGTTGCTTCCTTATGTAAACTGTGTTTTTTTGTTTGTTTGTTTAACTTTACAGTTTTTTTATATCCATTTATGTATTTATTTGTGTGGTCTGTGTGTGTGTGGTGTGTGTGTGTGTGTGGTGTGTGTGTGTGGTCTGTGTGGTGTGTGTTTGTGGTGTGTGTGTGTGTGTGTGGTGTGTGTGTGTGTGTGTGGTGTGTGTGTGTGTGTGGTGTGTGTGTGTGGTGTGTGTGTGTGTGTGGTGTGTGTGTGGTGTGTGTGTGTGTGGTGTGTGTGTGTGTGTGTGGTGTGTGTGTGTGTGTGTGGTCTGTGTGTGTGTGTGTGGTCTGTGTGTGTGTGTGTGTGTGGTCTGTGTGTGTGTGTGGTGTGTGTGTGTGTGTGTGTGTGTGTGTGTGTGTGTGTGTGGTCTGTGTGTGTGTGTTAGTACACATATACCATGGCTCCTCTGGAGGCTCTCTCCTACCATATGGGTTCTGAGAATCAGACGCACTTGTAGGCTGTACCTGAGATTCTCCAGCCTCTGCAAAGGACTTTTTTTTTTTTTTTGAATTTTTTTTTTATTAACTTATTCTTGTTACATCTCAATGGTTATCCATCCCTTGTATCCTCCCATTCTTCCCTCCCTCCCATTTTCCCATTATTCCCCTCCCCTATGACTGTTCCTGAGGGGGATTACCTCCCCTGTATATGCTCATAGGGTGTCAAGTCTCTTCTTGGTAACCTGCTGTCCTTCCTCTGAGTGCCACCAGGTCTCCCCCCTCCAGGGGACATGGTCAAATATGAGGCACCAGAGTACGTGAGAAAGTCATATCCCACTCTCCACTCAACTGTGGAGAATGTTCTGATCATTGGCTAGATCTGGGTAGGGGTTTAAAGTTTACCGCCTGTATTGTCCTTAGCTGGTGCCTTAGTTTGAGCGGGACCCCTGGGCCCAAATCTGCCTATCATAATGTTCTACTTGTAGGTTTCTAGGACACTCTGGATCCTTCTACTTTGCTATTCTCCCATGCTTCTCTCATCTAGAGTCCCAATAGGATGTCCTCCCCTCTGTCCCAGTTTCCTGGTAAGTGAAGGATTTTCTTTTCAGTCTCTAAAGCTGTGTTCTCAGAACACCTCAAGCAGTTGTTCCCACCCTGTGGGTGTCAGATGACCCTTTCACGGGGATCGCCTAAGACCATGGGAAAACAGGTATTTACAGTATGATTCATAACTATAGCAAAATTACAATTATGAAGTAGCAATGAAATAATTTTATGGCTCAGGGGGTGGGTCACCCCACCATGAAGAGCTGTATCAAATGGTTGCAGTGCCAGGAAGGTTGAGAACCACTGCTCTAGAGGAAGAAGCCAGGGTCATCTGCCTGTGTCCTCCTGCCAGAGCCCAAGCCTTTCATTAATACAGAGAATGCATGCTGGGCTTTAAGGGTTCATTCCGCAAGATCACAGACTGGCCTGCTCTGGACCACAAACTGGGTTTTAAAAGTTGATGTTTGAAGACAGAGATGTGCTCCCTGTACACTGGTAGAGAAGTCCTTTGCCTAGCCCCAGTTTCTGGTGTTTTTCTGGCCATCGTTAGTGTCGTTTGGCTTAAGGTACACAAGGCTGCTCCTCTACCTTGCATGACATCCCCCTGCATCTATCTCTGAGTTTTCACCTGATATTCTTCCGAGGACGTCAGTCAGAATGCATTTTGAGATAATAAAGAAGACGGATTTTAAAGCTTCATGATGAGAGGGGCTAAAAAAAAAAAAAAAAAAAAAAAAAAAAAAAGAAAAAGAAAAAGAAAGAAAGAAAAGAAAAGAAAAGAAAAGAAAAGAAAAGAAAAGAAAAGAGAAAGTTTCCTCCACAGTCTACCTGCTTTTCTCTTTGATGCTCCAAGCTGTGGCCCATATTTCTGTGGTATTTTTTTATCAGCCAGCTGATAGCAGGATGTTTTACAGATAAAGCCCAGGATTCTTATCACTCTCAGGGAACTGGAAAATACACGAATGGGGTGATGTCAGGGAAGCCTTCCATGAGGTGGTGTGAGGATTTCTGAAATTGAATACAGCAAGGAGAGGTGGTCCCTGAAACTGTGAGTTTGTGGACATGCTCAAATATCGTCATCATGTCCCTGGTAGGAAGTCTCCTCATCCTTCCCAGAGCAGCACGGAGCAGAGTGAATGGCTACAAGAAGGCTCACTCTGGACATCTGACTCACGTGGGTTCCTAACTCTATGACCCCACCCCTGACTCATGCAGATGTGGAGCAAAGTTCACAGCAGGAAACAGAACATGAAGAACAACACCACTGGTCCCTAGGCGTGCCAAGCCATCATAGCGAGAGCCACTTGGAACCAGGTAACAGAGGATAACTAACCAAGGAAGGATGTCTACCCACTGCGATCCCTGATATCTGCAAACATGACTGCTCATGCCCAGAACCACAGAGCTGGCGTCAGGATACAATACAATCCTTTCATTCTGGAGGTTTCAGCTGCACACACTCGATGGGGGAGCTTCAATAGGAGGGACGACTAAAAGCACCAGACTCATGAGCACACACAGAATTGCCTCCCAGTGTATCTAGAAATGAGTACTTGGTGTTTTGCCCACGAGAGTAGGGACTGGAGCTGTAAGACCGCTGTGTAGGGCCTTTACAGGCAGCCAGGTTCTCTCCATCATTGAATGTGGCCTGGGACGTATCGAAGACATGAGGAGTTGCTGTGGCTACTGATGTGCGTGGCCTGACCAAGTCATTCAAGCTAACTGAGAGGCCAGAACTGATCGTGAGAAGCACAGTTTGAGCTTCTTCTGTGAAGTGTCCATATTCTCATGTCTACCTTCCCCCACACAAGATCTGTAAGATTCTTATAAATTAGTCTTTGCAGCTTTAAAAAAAAAAAAAAAAATCCCAAGAGCTCCTAAGAATCTTTCAGAAATAAAAACTGATGAAGAGTGGGTTATATGTTCTAAGAAATTGACAATCTGCAGAAAATTAATCGTGTTTCTATCCAAACCAAGAGGGACACATTGTGTGTGGTGTGTTTGTGTGTGTGTGCGTGTGTGTGTGTGTTGTTTTTAAAATGTATTCATTCTCTTTGCTTGGTCAATTAAATAGTAAATGCACTAAATCCTACTTTGTGGGGAAAGATTGAACTAATTAAATGCAAGCTTTTCTTTTTGCTAAGAATTTTTAGTGCACTATATATTAATAAATGCTTGATAAAATTTTCTTATAATTAATAAAGGAAGTCAAAAGTATGTTCTGTTCATTTTGCTCTCCATATAAGTACATAAATATGTATTTTAAATATTAAAAATTATTTAAATAATATAAAGAAAATATATTTTAAATAATGCAAAGAAAATATATTTAAAATAAATATAAATAAATGTATAAATATATATTTAGCTTTAGTTAGACCCTATATCTTTATTTTTTATGTTGTTTCCTTTTTTTTAAAGTCCCTTTTTCATTTGATATCACATTCTAAGTAACGTTTCATAGCTTGTTTTCTGGTTCACTAATTTTCCTTCAATGAAGTCTGTTTGATGAATTTTTTTATTTCAGTTGTTGTTCATACCTTTGATTGTTTCCTTCTTCCAGTAGTTATTACATTTGTCTTTTCTTTCTTTCTGTGTGTGTGTGTGTGTGTGTGTGTGTGTGTGTGAGATATATGCACAGGTGTGGTGCGGAGGGTGGGGTGGTGAGAGACACCTGCTCATGTTTGGGTGTTCCGAAGCCAGAGGAAGTCAAAGAGCTATCCAGCGACCTCCTGGAATCCACCTTTCTCTACACAACAGCCCTTTACCCTCCCCTGCCCCCTCCCCCAGCCCCCATCCCCCTTTTCCTGCTTTGCTGATGTTGTAGACACGCACGTGTCCATGGCCTTTCTCCTCCCATATGTGTGATTAGCACATGTGCAACATTCATGTGGGTTCCAAGGACTTGAACTTAGCCCCTTTTGCTTCCACTGAAGGCACCTTATTCACTGAAGCCATGTCCCAAGCCTTCTTTTATTTCAATAAACATAGCACTATGTAAGACGTTGCTATACAGTAAAGTCTTTGCTTGGGGCTCATCTCTATGACCTTTGACATATATTCAACACCCTTAGCTCACTGTGGACAAAACTCTCATATTCCTTTAGTTCCTTTTAATCTGGCACAGTTCTCCTATTTATTTATTTATTGGTTTTGCCTTGCTTTGTGTTCTCTGTCTCATACATATTTCAGACTTTTGAGGAATCTCTCAACAAAGGTGCCACTGATGTTTTCTTTTGATTTAATGCAGCTTTTGCCACGTTTTAAAGGACACTGGGAAAGCAACATGGTGACCTCGGTGGAGCTCTCAGGAATGTGAGGTGTTAAATTAGCCCAGCTGCTGGTGGCTTAGCTTCAGTCTCCTGGCTAAAGTAGGACCTGACAATTGTCTCCACCTTTACGATATTTATCTTGGTGATTAATACGTGTCAGAGCGGTGACTTAGTATGTGTGACGATCCTGGCTCTTGTGGTTGTTGGGCCTCCCAAGACCTCGGCATCTGTTGACAATTCTCAACTCTAATGATCACTGCTACGCCTGCCACATGCTAGTTCGTCTGTCTCAATTCATGTTTTACGTGGGTTGGTCAGGAGTCTATGCTAAAAAGAGCTCTTATTTTTCTCCCACTTGTTTACCTATCCAGGGCTTTATATCACTATGGACTTGTGGGTGCTTGTTTTAATTGCATGAGTAATAATTTCTCCCATTTCTCTTGCTTTTCCTATTGCCCCAGATTTTATCATCTTTTAAAGTTTTCATTGTTTTAAATTCTGTTTATTTGTGAGTTGTGTTGGGGTTGGGGAAGCGGGACACAAGAGTACAATTGTCCCCAGAAGCTGGAGAAGCCATTTGCCCCCTGAAGCTGAAGGCAGAGGTGGTAGTGATTACTCTGATGTGGGTTCTGGGAACTTGAACCCGGGTCCCCTGCAAGAGTCGTGCTGGCTCTTAATAGCCGAACAATCTCTCCAACCTCCTTACCTATATTTTCAGCTGACTCTTTCTACATGGTCTACATATTTTTGGCAAGTCCTTGCTTTTCAGTAGTCCAAATTCATCCTCCTCTTCCCTCCTCCATTTGTCCAAGGAATGCCGGTTCCTCTCTTGTATTTGAAAAAAGATATGCAAACCGGGCACAGTGGTGCAGGCCTTTAATCTCAGCACTCAGCGAGGCAGAGGCTGGCATATCCCTGAGAGTTTGAGGCCAACCTGGCCAGCATGGTCTACAAAGTGAGTCCAGGACAACCAGAGCTGCACAGAGGAACCCTGTCTCCAAAAACCAAATAAGTAAATTGTTTCTAGGCTCTTTCAGTGGACAAAGCTAAGAAATATATGAATACGCGCACGTGCACACGCACCTCTTTCTGTATCTGTTCATCTGCAAATAATTGTCATAAACATCATGCCAGCTAGATCTCTGCTGTGTGAGTGTAGATTCCCGCCACACCAGACATACATGTGCACAACGGCAACGTCCAGCTTCGTGCACGTTTCCTGGTGAGCACAATTCAGGTCTTTCGTCTTGTGTGGTAAAACCCATGCTGTCCCAGCACTCGGGAGGCAGAGGCAGGCGGATCACTGTGAGTTCGAGGCCAGCCTGGTCTACAAAGTGAGTCCAGGATGGCCAAGGCTACACAGAGAAACCCTGTCTCTAAAAACCAAACCAAAACAAACAAACAAACAAACAAACAAAAAAACCATGCTGTGGCTGACAGAACTGTCTCCCTAGGCAGCAGTGACCGTTACAAACAGAAGCATGTAACTGCGCCATAGGAGGAGCTTTGAAGGGTCTTTTCGTGGACGTGACTCGGAAAGTAAAAGCTGCTGCTCTAGGGCTGGAGAGATAGCTCAGAGCACTGACTGCTTTTCCAGAGGTCTTGAGTTCAATTCCCAGCAACCACATTGGTGGCTCACAACCATCTGTAATGTGGTCTGATACCCTCTTCAGGCCTGCAGGTGTATGTGCAGGCAGAGCACTGTGTACATAATAGTAAATAAATGGATCTTAAAAAAAAAAAAAAAAAAAAGCTGCTGCTCAGCAAGCACGAGGCCTTGACTTCAAAACCTACCTCAAAGATGCGCATGGCCACAACTGCCTGCTGCTCTGGCTCTGGGATGCTCACTGGGATGCTTGCTGGCTGGCCAGCCTACACAAAGAGTGAGATCCGGGTTCCATGAGAGATCCTGCCTCAAGGGGCATATGGTGGAAAGTGACAGGCATCCTCCTCTGGCCTCCAGACAAGTGTTTGCACCTGCACACATGCGCGTACATCACACACACACACACACACACACACACACACACACACACACGAATAAGTGTCTTTGTTAGACCTAGGACATCGCCTTGGGTTTTACTAAATATTCTGTCTTTTCTCTTATAAATCATCCTTGGGAATTCAGAGGCAATATTATTGAGTGACATTTGAATGTAACAAAAATAAAAAAATTCTTCCGTGGGGGCTGAAGAGATGGTTCAGTGGTTAGGAGCACTTGCTAATCTTCCACAGCATCCAGATATGATTGACAGGACCCATATGCTGGGTCATAAGCATCCATAACTAACTCCACTTCAAAGGAATCTAGCTCCCTTTTCTGGCCTCCGTGGACATGAGGCTCACACATGGTGCACAGACATACATGCTGGCCAAACACTCACACACATAAAATAAGATAAACAAAATTTTTTAAAAAATCTTGCAATAATATGTTATTTTGAAGTTAATAGATATTTTCTGATTGAATTTAAAAGTATCTACTCAAACAATTAGAGGGTTTATTTTAGTATCTCTGCCTTTTCTGCCATTTCTTAGACCATATGGTATTCTATATAAATATAAGACTTTAACATTGGTGACATTCCTTGTCTATCGTCATCTTTGATATCTGACCATCACACAGAGTGTCCCCAGAGTCCAGAAGGAAATGGTATCCTTTGCCTATGGGATATAAAAATGATTGAAGCTTTATTATCTTTTGAGGCCTGAGAGCTGGCACTAAAACCTCATCCCACGTGGACTCAGGAAGACAGTTCTCAATCTTGGGGCAATTCAAAGTTCTTCTTCCAATCTATTATTAGATATTACATATTTACTTGGGAAACTGTATGAAAGAATTACAGAAGGCCTAATAAGGAAGGGGAGGAGAAAACCTCTATGATGGTTCACTTTCTAAAAGCATTTTTCAGGGAAGATGTGAGGGCCTCAATTCTTAAAGTATCTCCAGCCACAGGTTGCTTTAGAGGGTTTATCTACCTGCTCTGTACCAAAGGTCCAAATTTTCCTGTTTGTTTTGCTTTTTTGGAGGGAGGGGGTTATTGAAAGAATTTGGTAGTTTATCAAATAACACCAAAATGAATGTGCACATTAATCAGAATTTCCCAGCAACACAGGACTGGTTGTGTCTGTGCATACATATACCCACACATGATTACACACATACATGCATGCATACTCTATTTATTATGAAGATTGGATCATGCTATTAGATGCTCAGAAGACTGGTGGGCTTCCACCTGCAAGCTGGGAAGCCCATCATAGTTCTCAGCCACATTCAAATCTGAGGGTAATGGATGTGCTCATGGAAGCCCCAGTCCAAACCTAATGGCCTGAGAGCCTAAATCCCAAAGCCCAAGGGCAGAGAAGGTGGTCTCGGAAGAAAACTTGACCCCCCTCCTTCTTTTCCTCTCTACTTTTGCCACAAAGGACCAGAGATGTCCACCCACATTGGATTTTCCTCACCCACTCTTCTCAACTCACCAGTTTCTCACTGGCTTTACTAGTCAAGTCGACACACAAATTACCCATCTCTACATGTAAACAAAGTACTTTGGTCATCTTGAAAAACATTAACAGATGTAACCACAATCTCCAGCTCAACGACATTGGGTAACTATCCTGCAACTGATTTTAACTGATGAGCTACAATTTATACAGACTTATTTTTATTTCATATGTGATTTTAATGGCTATTTTCAAAATCTCTTGTCTCATTCAGTCGTAAGTACATCCTGAACAACCACAAAAAATACAAGGTGACTCTTACAGACATCCATCAAAAGGGAGTCAGTCTAAGATTACTCCCACACTTTTATTGAGGATTGAGGGAAAACCTAGTGCTATGTACAAACAGTTAAGCTCACTGTACAGCTGATTTTACGACATTTGGTTGGAATATCCTTTCATAAGAAACGTTTCGTATCTGTATCTATTGTTAAGTGGATAGCCTATGATGAAGCACTTCTACTGTTAAATGAAGTCATGGTTTATGACAAAAATCTAAAAGCTTACACCCTTTGAATCCTTGATCCAATGGAGACTGATGTCCCCGGATTATTTCTAGTATCATGAAATTATATTGGAAGAATTCAAGAAGCAGCATTGGACAAACTGTATCCACGTCCTGTGTGAGAATATCACTGAGATCATATGTACCCGTTGTTAGTGTTCCCTGCAGGCTTTGGATGTTCATGTTTTCTTTCTTGGATAATGAATGCTATGAAACAATTGTTCTTTCGGCTATACTTTCGAGGAAACTCAAAGTTTGTGTGTTCACCTGTAGCCAAGTATATCAGACAACATTGCTTATGTATTTATAATGTATGTGTGTGTGTGTGTGTGTGTGCACTTACATGTGTCAAATGTGTTATGTGTATGCACATTTTACTTTGAATTTTAAACTGTTTCTGGTTTTATCGTATCTCTTTAGCCCCACATTCTTCTTAGCTTAAAAGCCTGGGGAAAATAAAACAAATAATAAATTTTAAATGCTGAAAGGATGCTTTTTATCTTGAAATATGATGTACTAATCAGCTTGCATCTGCCGAAAAGGAAGAATTTTCAAGAGGGAGAAAGCGAGTCAGGAAAAGCAGCTAACACCCAAGTAGGAACCAAATGTATAAAGCAGTAAGGTCTGTGAAAGACAGAAAAGTGCTTTTCCAAGTGGGTGGACCTAGTCACCTTCCTTTTTCTAGACTTAAGAGTAACCATCGCTTAAAATTTCATCGGGGGGGGGGGGCGGGTAGGAGTCAAACTTCCAAGCATGGGACCCCCAGAGTTTCAAACATTTTGCCAAGAAGACAGTTTGCAGCAAAATTCTGAGTATTGTTTACTATAAGATGTTCATGAATTTGTCTTCCAAACCATGATAAATAAACAGCAGGGAAGGCTCAGGTTTGGAGAAGAGATTCTGAAAAATCTAGATTGAATAATTTCCATTGGGTGAAAAAAGGTAAGTTAGCATAATGATTAATTTTTAATAAAATGGACTCATATTGCAGTCTTTTGCTTATGGGAGATTTAAAGAAAATTATAGATAAATATATGTAAGATATACTGGAAAATATACTTAATGGTTGATAATAAAATAGAGAGCTATCTAAGAGTTCAAGCGTGCAAGCAGTGAGGTAGTGAGTTGTCCACTCACTGTAGCCTGGGGTACTACCTTGTCCTTGATGCACTTGTTCATTTATTCAATGAATATTATTGATTTCAATGAATATAATATGCTCTGTACCATAAACCTTCTGCCCTGTTTTCAGAGTGAGAATAATGGACCTTAAAAGCAATATCTTGTAAGACAAACTTCCAAAGGACACATTAAAAGCCCATAATTTACAAATACATCATAAAAAACCCCAACCTTTTCACTCAAATGTCTACTTGATAGCCTGAATATGAAATATGTCTCAAAAGGTTAATGCATTTAAAGCTTAGTCTCCAGAGGGCAAATGTAGTCATTTAAAAGCAATAACACCCTAAGGCTTTGCCTACTCGGTAGATTGTACTGCCCGTAGTCCCAAGGTTTGATGTCATTGGATGGTTCATACCGTTGGATGGTGGTAAGGACCAGGAAGTGTGGAATGATTGCCTGGGACATGCCTTCAAAGTATAACTTCAACTTGTGGAGAAAAGTAAACAAATAATTAATTTAAATAATATATACTGCACACTATTAATAGTATTAGTATTTATTTAATGAGGTTTAGATTGGAATAACATTTTATACTTTTTAAAAAAGATTCATTTATTTTTATGTATACAGTGCTCTGCCTGCATGTGCACCTGCCCACCAGAAGAAAGCATTAGATTACATTATAGATGATTGTGAGCCACCATATGGTTGCTGGGAATTCAACCCAGGACTTCTGAAAGAGCCATCAGTGCCCTTAACCTCTGAGCCATCTCTCCAGCCCCTATTTTGTTCTTATTAAAATAGTTACTATGTATCTCACATCCTTCAGGCCACAGTGATAGTTTCTTTAAATATATGATTAACTTCTTTTCAATCTGCCAAAGGATGCATAGAGCCCTTAAATCGACATCCTGTTCCATGATACAGTCAGACACCATGCAAGCATGCATCAGTCCATTCTATAGGCTCTCCTACAACTGCCGTTCAACGAGAGTAAATCACCAGCTTTAAACAAAGGCTTCTTTCATGGGATCCAGAAAGAAACAGAGGATGACAGCTTTGTTTAGTTGCCACATGAGTCTTCCCCATAGCAACCCCCACGGGTAGAATATTAATCTCAGGATGGTGAGCATCATCAGAGGCCAGAAGGCTTTAGAATGTAGTGAAAGGTCAGAATTTGAATGTGAAACACATAACTTGAGACAGTTACATATAAAACGAGTGGAAAAACAATAACTTGATTCTTATGAAGGATATAATGGTTACTTGCTATGTCCAATCCAGTACCTGTCTATGTTAAGTGATCGATAAAATTATGGTTTTGTTGTTTTGGTTTGGTTTGCTTTGCTTTGCTTTTTGGGTTTTCAAGACAGAGTTTCTCTGTGTAACCTTGGCTGTCCTGGACTATCTTTGTAGACCAGGCTGGCCTTGAACTCACAGCGATCCACCTGCCTCTGCCTCCCTGACTGATGGAATTACAGGTGTGTGACACTGCATTGGGCTGATGGCTGTTATTTTAAAGTGTGTGTGTGTGTGTGTGTGTGTGTGTGTGTGTGTGTGAGAGAGAGAGAGAGCACGAGTGTGTATGCTCGCACAAGGCAAGGCAATATGGCTGACTTAGTGCAGGTAGCACCCAGAGAGCAGTGACTTGCAAAAATTCAATCCATAACCCAGAGGCCTCCAGAGCAAAGATTTCTCTAGCAGTTGTGAAATAAATGTGTCTCAAATGAGTTGTTAGCTGAGTGGCTGATTAGTAACAAAAATTGACTTTTCTCCACTCAGGGCAGCAATTGGAAGTTAAAAGACGCCACCCCAGAATGGATTTTTCTATCCTCTAGTTTCATCAGAAGCACTCAGAGATTGTGTTTAAAAATTTTTTTTTTTATTAAAAACTCCACAACTCTAAAGGAGAAATTAACACAAAATTTAAAAGCTCTTCTGTAGCTCAGTAAATTAATTGGGGTACATGGGCTGGAACCTATTTCCAAAGTGCCCTAGTGATTGAATTTAAAAGCCACTGTGCTAATGCATCGTGCATGCTAGGGGTTATAGGCATGTAAGTATGATAAAAGAATTTTCCCTTTGTAAGACTGGAACTGTTTGTCGAGAACCACATACCACACCTGCTGTCTTCAAGCCACAGAGCCCCTGCTATGGCAAGCTCTCGGAACTTCCAAGGGAAGTTTGCAGTGCATGCCTGTTTCAACTCCCACATCTGACAAGATCCATCTGAGCTCCTGGGGACAGAGATTGAGGAGAGAACATGTTTGACTTAAGCCAGTGTGTTGTAAACCCATTCATGCATCAGAATTGCCCGGAGGCTTGACCGGAATATGCAAGCGTGTTCTAATGTGAAGTTTTTCAGCAGGGTAGGTGCTCTAAAAATATTTGCTGTGTAAACATTGCCACATCTGCATTTGTCAAGAACAAACTTCTAGGACAAGGTTAATTTGCCGGTGGCCACAGATGGTGTTGGTGGTCCAGGAGCTCCTGAACCTGCCACTTCACTGGCAGATGCGTCCAAAAGTCTTCTCACTTTCATTAGCTTTCTAAGCAGAATATATGACTCAGAAATGGTTCCTATGTGAAATTAGATGCCATTTTCCTCCAGATTTCATCCCCATTAAGTAAATGAAGGAGGTAACTTATTGCTGTTAATACGCTATCAAAAACATCAATAATGACCATCACTCACAGAGAAATTTTCATTTTGTGTTTTTTTGTTTTTTTTTCTTTCTGAAATATGTTGGGGGCTATGCATTTGGAACAGCAAAACAGCTCTAGAACTCAGGGAATAAAGTCCACTGGTTAGCATGCCCACAATTGATGTGTGCTGGCGAGGCATAACCCCAAGAACTGCATGTTCTCAGGACTTTATGCTGTTATGGAGCATAGCTTTGCTTGTTACCCTTGCGGTCCTCATATCCTCCTAATATATGAATTGTGTGAGCACTGTAAAGGGGGCTTCCAGCCCCTCACTGGGCAGTATCATTGGCATATGCAGTAACAATGCTGATCTCTCTCAGGCACTGCTGCTGGAGCAGATTAACGATTCAACCACCACCCTAAAGATGTAGATTGCTAACAGTGACCCTTAGAAAGAATTTGGGGAAAAAAAATAGATGTTTAGCAAGGTTAGGTAAAGATGTTTTTGCTATTGACTCTGATGCAGAAAATCTTAGGGAACAATTTGTAGTTAAGAAAAAGTGCACTTTTAATAGAAAAGCTGGGAACTTTTTGACGTTGGTGAGCAAAGACAATACCCCAATCAAGACTGGCTCACTGACTCTCAATGAAGCTGGACTCCAAGATGACTAATTTCTTATACTTATTTTTGCCCTCAGCTTCCTGATAGGATTTGATAAAATCCCTAATGAGTAGGTGAGCACCTTTAGGATTTGAAGTAGAAATGACTGACTGCTTTATATAAAGAAGTTTAGATTTGTGATTCTTTTAAGATTTTTATAAGATTACTTTTTATGATAATTGAGTCTTTCTTTGTAACCTCAAATTGCAGCCTGCCAGTAACGAAAAATGGCTGAGAAATCACCTTGCTTGCTTGTTCTCTGTTAATATATAACAAGTTGCTTGGTTACAAATGTGTGTGGGTTCTTGAAAGTAACTTGTTTTCCTTGTTTGTTTCTCACCCATAATATGTAAACATTTGATCATGTGAAGGTATTGAGGAACGTGTTTTTCTAACGGATACTCACTGTAATCACTCACTTACAGAAAATAGACTGCTTGAAAGATCTTGCTGGGATATATAAGCTGTGGGAGAATCAAGTTGTTGGAATCTTTTTCCATCTACAAAGATGTATGTATGTATGCGTATGTATACGGTTGTTGGAACTTGCTCTTTGGAGGTTGTCCCACCTACCGAAGTATATGTGCATATGTACAATAATAGCTTGTTGGGTTGGAACCAGCTCTTCGGAGTTCGTTCCATCAACCAAGATCTATGTATGTATAATGTATGTGAATGTGGAAAGTAAGAGAAACTTGAAAGAAGAAGCTTGTTGAAACCTACCTGCCGGAGTCTGTCTTACCTCATCATCGTGTGTGTGTGTGTGTGTGTGTGTGTGTGTGTGTGTGTGTGTGTGTGTGTTTCTTTTCTCTCCTTCTTTCCCTTTATTTTTTGGACACTTGCCAGCAGCAGTGGGAGCCCCCTCTAGGAGCCATTAGCCCTAGCCCCAGCTTACCACCAACAGTGGAGGCTATTGCTGGTAACAATCAATTCCGGTCTGGGAAGCTGACCTCAGAGAAAGTCTGCAGGGTCATCAGCCATCTGTGGGATCCATGCCCTTGCCATAGTTTCCCCAGTTGATGTTGAAGCAGATCTTCAGCAGACACAGGATCTCATGTAGCCTAGGCTAGCCTCAAACTCACGATGTGGTGGAGGCTAGCTTTGGCTTTGAACACCGGATTCTTCTGTATCTACTTCCAGAGCTCTGGGTTGGCAGGCATATATCACCACCCCCAACTTTCATCGTTGCTAAACAACACATGGTTCAAGTGTGGTGGTGCACACTTGTGACTCATGGTCACTCTCAACCACACAATGAGTTTGAGACCAGCCTAAGATACATGAGACCCTGTCCCCAAGACAAATGATGATGATGATGATGATGATGGATGGGCCTTTACAGGCATTAGTATCCTCATCCCAGAGCCTCTCTTTACATGGTTGGTGATTTTTAAAATCTATTTTATTGGGGTTCTTATGCCTCTACCTCCCTTCTTCACCTCAATACCTTTCAACGCAACACCCTGTAGGAGAGAAATAAGGTTAGTGGGGAGAAAGGATGTAGTTCTCTTTAACTACTTCCTGTTGACTGAGGTCATCAGGTCCCCTGGGGCACGTCAATCTTCATAATCAGGGTATCTCCAACTTCTTCTCAAAGTGCAACAACAGCAATGGGGGAGCAATGGCAGCCTTCTTACAAGAAGGCCCCCTTTCTCTCTGGGGTCTGGCATTTATACCCTCTCGGAGTCCCCAGAATTAAACTATGCACAGCTGGCAAAGATCATGCCCCTTTCAGAGCCCTCACAAGACAAATAGTCTGCTGCTGTAGACAACCTAAAGCAGCCTCATATCCCATACCTAGGATTAAAGCAAAAACATGTTTGTATTTAAAGACACCAAAACTCTCACTACAGTCCACAGTTTGTGGAGGGCTCCTAATTGATTGCAGTAAAGGTTAAGTCTGTCAGCTTGCCTTGGCTGGAGCCCTCACTTGGATATCTTTGTACCTCCAAAGCTCGCACAGGCTAGGTACACAATGTTTGGTTGAAAGCTGAATGTTACTCAATTTTGAAAAATCATACAGTAAATATTAATAAGAATCAACATCATGGTGCACGGTAGTGATCAACTAATGTTTTCTGGATTGTTCATCAAGGAAATAGGTATTGCTATGTTATGTTTTTCCTTCCTCCTATTCTGAATTCTGGTTCAAGACTCAAAGATGCAAATTCTACAAAGCAATTTTTTCCTAAACGTATTATACCTCAGTGTGTATAGAATTGTTATTTTTTAAATTAGATTTTATTGTTATAATATTTGGCTCATATAAACTTTTGCTATACTCTTGTCAGATATAGACGTGAAATGAAATTACAGGTAAGTCAGAATTGGGATGCTCACAAAAGCACTGGGAGTTTTTTTCTTCATTTTCTATATAAGATATGTCTCAAATTCATATACAGTTTGACTTAGAGACATCATCTTCTCAATTTTATGTTCTGTTTATGATACAGTGAATGTTCTACTGAAGGATGCTAGGTCAAAGGTACCAAAGGAAACAGCACTAGCACTAACCTCCATCCACTCCTCCTCCCTCCTCCTGCTATTGCTCCTCCTTTCCCCTCTCTCCCTCCTTCCCTTCCTCCCTCCCTGTCTCTCTCTCTCTCTCTCTCTCTCTCTCTCTCTCTCTCTCTCTCTCTCTCTCATCTCTTGGTGAAAAAAAAATGACCTCTCAGAACGTTCAACTGCATGACAGTTTCTCTGTTTCTACTTCAGTCAGGACCCTATGGATGAACATATACAGTGTCCCTAATTTTTCTGTATGATAAAGACAGCAATAAATATCCCCCAAGCATAGCTTTAGCCCCTTGATTCTCAAGGAGTTGGTGTGTCCTTGTCATTATAGCTTTCCTTCTTCCAGCTGGAGCTTTCAAAAGTCTTGTGTACAATCCATGTTCGTCACCTAGCAGACATAGAAACTTGAGGAGCATATGCTTGCCCCTGCCCCCACCCCCACCCTGCCCCCCACTTTCTCTTTTTAAATGAAATGGAAACGTTGGTCACGTTCTTGCCTCTCTCACACACTTGGTACAGAGAGACAACACGCTCGAAGGTGCTTTGAGAGCTGCTCATTGCTGAATGAATGGAAGCTGATATCACTCTGTTAGTGTTTCTGATTCTTGCTCACTGCACAGTTTACGCTGTCTTCCCTACCCACCCCCCCGCCCCTACCCATGGTGCCACTTTCTCCTTCTCCCTCAGTGATGCTCACTGAAGGGAGTGCTGTGACTGTGGCTCTTCAGTGTTTTCTCAGAGTTTGATTGGTCACAAATTGCCTGATGTACCAGTTTAAAATTCGTACTCCTAGGGCCTTCATCTCCCTTAGCCAGTGTATCTTCTCTCTTCAAGAACCCGTCCCCAATGGGAATCTTCCAGTGCAGATAGAAGCTGAGAATCTCTGGGTTGGGCTGGCGCTGTGATGGGCCATTCTCATTCAAAACTCTTTAGTGAGAAAAGGTACCATTTCCTGCTTGACTGACGCCGATGCCGACGACGGATAAGTAAGGGCAGTACAAAGAAGTGTGCCCTGCACATCTTCCTAACTTGAGTTACATCACACACTCCTTTGGGACTCAACTCTGGATGCCAGCCTTTCCAAACAGATGTTTTATTTCTAACCAGTCAGTTCCCATCACCCTCTCACTAAACTAGGGCTGTGTGGGTTTGGCTGAAAAAATACTAACTGCCACCGTTGCTAAAAGTCAAACTGAACACAAGCTGTGCAGCCTGTCCCTATGGAAGAGAGAAACTAGGCCAGATCTTCCTGGACGATGGAGCCACGAATAATGCAGAGAGAGAGTGCAGCTACTCTTCACTCAGGTCTTATTGTGTTAATATTTTCAGTTATGTTAAAATGTAAGGACTGCGGGGAAAACAGAAGGGAGCACATCAAAATACGAATCACCGCATGTTCAACAGTTTCTATTTTTTCTAGTAGAGTAGGATAGAATAGGATAGAATAGGATAGGAGCAACTAATAGCATGTCCAAGATCAGACAGCAAGACTCCTTCACACAGGAAACTCTTGCCTGGTGCGAAGTGTGCTAATTAATTTATAAGTATGTCATATAAGCCTTACCACTCCATCAATCATGGAGTTGAGTGTGGGAAAAGACAAGGAAGCATAAACAGGCTCTCTGGGATCTTTGACCCACTAGGTGAGGTTAGCGATCCGGCTTTGTCCTAATGGTTGTTAACTTCAGCTCTAGACTATCGTTTGCCAGGTTATGGTTTGCTGAGCTACACGGTGAAATGGCCCGGGGAAGCTGCAAGGTGATTCTCTTGGGAAAGAAAAGCAAACACATTTGGAACATCTAGTGCTATTTGACTTTTTCACCTTTGACGCTGAGAAAAAGACTACCAGAACTGAGAGGCATAAATGTCAGACAGTTAACATTTAAAGAGTATCCATTTGTGTGATATGTAATATAAGGTGTGTCATCGCGGTGGATTCCCCATCTCATGAAGAGTATGAGTTCCCAGACATCTTTATTTATAAACGTGGGTGCTGATTCCAAACAGTGGTTCACTCTCTACAGATTGATGATAAGAATTAAGAGATGAAAGCTTAAAGATCCAAGGCTCATTGGGCTGATGAGAGGACCCTACATTTGGGGGTTCCTAGGCCCCGGGAAGTGTCAGTGAGCAGAGAGTGGAGCTGTTAGCAAGCACCTGAGATCACCCAAATGACGCAGGCAAGGACAAAGGGCGTGGGGAAAGTCAAGGCTCAGCTGTTTATCCTTGTTGAGGTCACGTTGGGCTTTATCCATGGGCTCAGAAATGTCTGACCT
The DNA here is from genome assembly GCF_903995435.1 of Acomys russatus. Taxonomy (NCBI): domain Eukaryota; kingdom Metazoa; phylum Chordata; class Mammalia; order Rodentia; family Muridae; genus Acomys; species Acomys russatus. Next base: position 29,446,561 of record NC_067157.1, on the reverse strand, counting down.
CTCTGTACTCACAAGCCTCAGGGGACTTTTTTTTTTTCTTTTTTTTTTTTTTTACCATCCTCTCTTCTTGAATGAGTCCAGGCTACCCAAAGCTCCTTCAGCACCCGCAACTGTTAGTGTCCTTAGCGGGGTAGAGAGTTCCTGATCCCCCAAATCCACATTCTATTTCATTTTGAGTTCTGCCCCCCTCCACCCCCTCAACATCTCAATGTGTCCGTGACCCTGTTCTGTAATGATGCTGTCTGGGGAGTCAGGGACCTGTCCCTTCAGAAGCTTGATTAGGCAAGTACTTAATTTTAGTGCTGGCTGAGGTCCTGACTTTTCAAAATAGCGATGATAGCAGTCACAAACAGCGCAAGTGTCACAATGCTCTGTCAACCCCGGAGTGGCCCGGTGAAGCATGACAAATACAGCGGGTCAGGAGCAGTTGTCATATCTCTTTAAGCTTGTGACAATTGTTTCTGCTCTGGACCAGGGCATGGAGGTTACAAAGTTCTCTCCTGTCCTTCCCCATGTCTGAGAACAGCCAGCCCACCAGCCCACTGGCTACATCTCCTTTAGAAGTGAGAGGAAAACCTAAACCTTTCTTGTGGCACCCTCCTGTCCCTCCCTACAGCACCCACCAGCCTTCATAATTTCCTAGTTTTGCTTCAAACATTTATTTAATTAGGAAATTAGTCAAGCAAATTTCTTGGTATTCTGAATTATCTAGGTTAGGGCACAAAAGAATTGTTTTAAAGGCTGAAATGCCACTTGCTGAAAGAGGTTTATAAGACTCTCTGAGAAAGTCTACCTCAAGAGCACAACTCCTCTCTGTACAATTCCCCTCTCGGGAGCAGTCCATTGCAAGGCCATCTTGGTTGACTGACAAGAGAGACACACGGGACCTAATCAATGCACATGGGTAGGGGACCAGCACTCCTCTGCGTCTTCAGCTGCCATCCTCACACACAAAAGCAAACTATGGAATTCAAATCCTTAGTGTGTGTGTGTGTGTGTGTGTGTGTGTGTGTGTGTGTGTGGTGTTTAAGCAGAAGTCAAGGGAAGTGGGTCAAAAGTGACCAAAAGTGGGTCAAATTTAATTTATTATAAGGAAGTAAGATAAGAGCAGGCCCTTTCCTCACTCTCTAATTTTAGTATTGTCGAGTCGTTACTTTTTCATGAAGAATATTTAGGTCAGAGTTCTGAGCATAGTCAAGCAGTAGAAAGAACTTAGTAGAGGGATCACCGGAAGCTTAGGGAAATAGTAGGTGGACTGGAAAATCAAGTTGAGGCCGGCGCCCAAATGTTACTCACTCTGGGGTTTGACCGAGGGGAGGGGGCCTCTTTCTGCAATCACTGCCCACAGAAGGCCAGATGCTACTGTTTACTTTGTTACCAGGAAGTAGAACTGATGACGTCACAAAACCAAACACCCTGCTGCCCCCAACGGGATTGGATATAGTTTTTTAAATGAGTTTTTTTCTTATTTTAGGCAAAAATGCATAAAGAAAGTGATAAATATATAAAATAAATAAATTAAAAATATTGTTGCCAGCCATGATGCGACACACCTTTAGGCGCAGCACTCAAGAAGCAAGGAGCAGAGGCAGGAGGATCTCTGTGAATTCAAATCTAACCTGGTCTACATATTGAGCTCCAGGCCAGTAAATGCTGCATAATGAGGCTGTGTCTCAAAAAAACAATATTGTAATGATAAATATAAATTGGAAACTGCCAACGCAAACTCACGGTTTTTATGACACATATATGTATTTTTCCAATTCTGTGCTTCAAAACATGTTAAGATAGAATGTCATCACACTGGCATTTAACTCTTAGAATTTAGATTTTCGTCTTTGTGCTATTTCTTGTGAAAAGCACCTAGATCTTGTAAACCAAAAGGAAACTTCCAGAGATTGATGGGGTTGTAGAGAAAGACATCAGGAGCCAGCTTGAAGAGTCTCCCATTGGACAAACACTCACATTTTGTGGCTATAGTTTATTGAAACCCGTTGGATGTATTTTTATGGGTTTGTGCATGTGTGTGTGTATGTATGCCTGTGCATGTGTACATGCAAGTGGGGGTCAGAGGTCATTCCTCAGGAGCCATCTGACTCTTATTGAGGCAAGGTTTATCACTGTCTTGCGGCTCATAGATCATGGATTAGACTGGGCTGTCTGGGATAATAAATATATTAGGTTAGGGTCAGGGTTAGGCTTAGGCTTAGGGTTACATAGGGAATAGAACTCAGTAACTTGTGTTTGTGTGGCAAGGCAAGCGTTTTACCAACTGGGCTATTTCCATAGCTTCTGAAATTCATAGACTGTGAGCTAAAAAACCTGTAAGTCCATAGTGATAACAAGAAGGAGTCGGGTGGGGAAAGACCTCACTGTCCACTGGGTTATGATGACTTTCTTCATGGGTGATCATTCTCGTTGCAAGGCCTTCAAAACATAGCCAGCTGGGACGTGGAGGCTCAGGGAACAGCAACCCGATGCAATGCGTAGTCCCCAAATAAGAACATGTCTGAACAAGCCATGAACACATGATTTGGACAACACTGAGGACAGTTTAAATGGATTGGTCATTATATATAATCCTTTTATTAAATATAATCCCTTTAAAATTAGAGAAAGATATTGCTTTACCTACACACAGGGGAAAAAGCTTTCATTAAAAAAAAAATAACCAAAATATTAATGGTGAAATGTAAGAATGGCTAAAGGTTCCTTTAAAACAATGTGTTATACATATACATTTTAGAAATCTTGTAGGCAATTAGAAAAAAACTTTTTTTTTTTTTTTTGTCAGTGACTTGTTTTTTTTATAATAGAACATTGTATTCTTCGCATTACATTGGAAAGCTTTCACACTGGTGAGACAGCGAGACAGAAACTGGTCAGGCAGGGCAGGGATCCCAGAGCAACAGTTCCAATTGAGAACGTCCTTGCTCGAGGCCAGCAATGTCATGGCAGAGTTGTGGCTCCAGTTTCTCTGTGGTGTTTTAAATGACACCTCTGCCTGGAGGCCGTGGGTGACTACATGACTGAAACTGAGCAAGGCGCCAGGACACCTTGTGGTTGGGCCAACTGGACCAACCAGCTCATCTCCTTTCCTGGGTCTCTTCTCAGGTTCAACAAGTCCTCCAAGAAGCCCCCAAACCAGCCGCTCAATGGTACCCTACTTCCCCACCGGCTATGCAGGAGCTTTACTCGCTGTCACGCTTGCTCCTCCCTCTGTGGTCCACGGATTTCATTTCTCAAATTAAGAGATTAAAAACACACAAGCTTGGGCTGGCTTTTGACATTGTCAAGTGTTCTGGGGACCCTAGTCCCACAAGAAAGCATACCAAGTGCCTAAAAACACTCTGTCATTCTCAAAGGCAAGCCAATATTCGCACATTCATATCTGTGGGGACTTTTCAGCGCTCACCCTAACCTGTGCTATAATACCTAGCAATGAGGAAACGCCATGCCACTAACCGCAAAGTGATGTATTTGATTAACTAAGTGCTGTTACAGTGTTATTATGCCTGCCCAGTGAAAAATCACTCCACGCACTTAGAGATTTAATAAAGGAAGAGAGTCTTCAACAACAGCGCACGGCTGGTCCAGACTACAGCACAGATGATAACCCACCGGAACAGAAATCCGTCAGTTTACGGGGTTTCACAGTGCCAAGTTACACTTTGAGCAATTAAACATGTTTTACAGAGACAGTAATTGCACAGCTTGCTTGTTTGGACAAATGGGGAGATTTATGATGTAAAAAATTATCTCAGGGACAGGCCACGGCTGCTTTTCCCGGGGCAGCTGTTCGTCATCGAGGTCACTCTGCCCGCCTGCCCGACAGAACTATGCTTTCCCTGATAAAAGGGTGTAATCAGTGGCTGTCAGCCAAGATTGAGTTCTCCAAACTGCCCGGACAGAGGCAAATGCTCCATTAACTAAAATTTACTTTTGTATAACTTAGTGTTTTCTAAATGAGCTTACAGGCAAACCCTTCATGACATCACTTCATTGCGTCCATTTTCCCCTTCAGTGCCACACACTGGGAGGTACAGAATAGCGCAAATTCATCTTCTTACAGTTCTGCAGGCTAGAGTCAGGAGGCGGTGCTGGCAAAGAGGCTTTCTTCTGTAGGTTAGACTGTTCAGTGCATCTCTCCAGCTTCTGGGGGTGTGCTGGTGACTTTGGGCTTACACCAACCTGGCCTTCATCCTCACAGATGCCCCTGTATCAGTCAGGGGTCCCTAGAGAAATGAGTGTGTGTGTGTGTGTGTGTGTGTGTGTGTGTGTGTGTGTGTGTGTGTGTGTGAATAGAGTGTGGCTTCCAGGCTGTGGTCCAGCTAGCCCAACAATGGATGCCTCCCAATGGGAATTACAAGAATCTAGTAGCTGGTCAGTCCACAAGCTGGATGTCTCAGCCACTCTATGGCTATATATGTCGGAATTCCTAAGAAGCTCCCTCTAATAGTAGAGAAGAAATAAACATGGCGTCAGGCAGGCAAAGAGCAAAACCTTCCATGCCCCTTACATAGGCAGCCAGCAGGAGTGGCCCAGATTTAAGGTTGATATGATCCAATCAAGAAAACTCCCTCATAAATCTGCCCAGATGCTTGGCCTTTAGTTATTTCCAGATGTGGTCAAGTTGACAACCAAGAACAGCCGTCACATTCCTGGGGGCAGGTGTAGGGTTGGGGCCGGGGTCTCATATGCAGACTGACCTTGAACTCTTGATTTTTTTTTTTTTTTTACCTCCACCAATAAACTGCTATTACAGGCATGCCCGGCCATACAAAGCTCAGATTACCCCCTTCTGTATTAGATCGAAGTCTATCCAAATGGCCTCATTTTTAACTGAACTACACCCATAAAGACCCTGCTCCCAAGTAAAGCCATATTCTGCCAAGCTGCGGTGGCCTGCAATTCTAGGACACTAAGACAGGATAATGAAGAATTTGAGGCCACTCAGGTTAGTTACATAGTAAGACTTTGTCTGAAAACAAAACAGAATGGGGAATCCCACTTTTGCGCTTCTGGGAGCAGGGCCAGCTCCCCAAGGTGTTCAACTCATGGTAGCTAGCATGGGAGAGAAAAGCCTGAAGTTGTGACACTCGGAGGTTCTCAAACTTCACAGTCACTAGTAGAGGAAGGTGTTTCATGCAAGTGGGGTTGGGGCTGGGGTGGAGGGGGTGGGCTCACCCTGTCTTTGATTACAGCAATGGCTGGGTTACCCTCATCACATTTCCTGAAATTGGAACACTGGCTGGAAGCTATGCTTCATAGAAGGTGCTAACAACACAATGTAGCTGGTGCTAGCCTCACCCAGTGACTGTCCACAGGAGAGGCAAGTGCCAATCATTTCTTGCATCTCACTGGAGTGACATTTTCTTTCTCTGTTAAAATTCCAAGAATCCACAGGAACATTGTACTACGAAAGAGCCTCCTTATGGAGATGGTTTCAAATGTGGCAAACCAGCTGCTAGGCAAAATGTCCTTATTTTTGCCACAGACAGAATTCTGCCTGAAAACAGGCAAGCTTTGGTGCAGGAGGTTGACCACCAAACTCTGCCTAGACAGAGTAAGCAAGTCCTCAATAGCTCCTGCCTCACAAATATGTCTGTCAGATATATTGGGCCAGAAGGCTAAAGATGATGCTCCAGCGTTATACAGAGTTTGAGTGACTGATCAGGCAGCAAATTGTCTCTGGCATTTTTTTTTTTTTTTTTTTTTTTTTTTTTTTTTTTTTTTTTTGGAAGCTGCTAACCTGCACTTCTGGCTTACTCAGTTAACTAAGTTTTATTCCTTCTCAAGTCTCTGATGGGGTTGAAGACCAGATAGTTTAGTCTTACAATTAAGCTTAGTTGTTTTGGGGTTAAGATGTTTTTAGGTCTAGATAGATGTTTTAAGTTGATAAAGATGAGATATGATATATACTGATTTTCAGCCAGAATTTTAGACTCACCAAGATAGGAATGATGTTTTCTTCAAGGCTGCCAAACACAAATAGCCAAAACACTATGAATGTAGCATTTATGTAATTCCTGATTGTTTCATGGTTCTTCTTGCTGTATGTAGTTTATTTTATTTATGTGTAATAATATAAATGTATATGTAAAATGTAATTTAAAAATTGCAAAAAAAAAAATCTTTCCCCTTTTCTTTTGAGAGTGAGGTAGATGTTGCGAACTATCTAGATGTACCCCTTGGGACCAGGCTCACGACTCTGCGTTTTGATTGGCTGAGGTCTTTTGTACTGGTCTCTCCCTCTTGCTAAGAGAAGTGTCCTTGATGAGGGTGAGGTGGGACATAGGGGTGCGGTTGTAGGGAAGAAAGGGACGGAGGAACTGATGTAATTATATTATAATATAAAAAAAAAATTTTTTAAATGTTTTGATTTTGAAAAGTGGCTTTTGCTCTCACCTCAGGACAGGAGACTTGATAAACTTCAGTCTTTCTTACTTTTGCATTTTTGTTATGACAATGTTGAAAATAAAAAGGAAGATAAAGCAATATTATCTAATAGTTATACTTCTCTGGTAACTGGATATGGAAACACAATATATAAAATTTCAAACTTAGTTATTAAAACATATTGCACCAGAGGGCGCTAGATTAACATATAATAAGACAACCACCCCCACCCCCCCCCAAAAAAAAAAAACCAATGAGCAAATTAACATTAGTCTAAAAACATTTTAGTCATTGTTTGCTTCACAACTGAGGACTGGAAATATTTACTCTCTGTGGGAATCTTCTACACATTTCTCATATAACTCAGCATCTTCACATCTGAGAGCCCCAGTGTTTCTGAATAAATCTCCAACACATGCAGGATTTGGAAGTACACGAGCAAAGAGGCTTCCTTCGCGGGGTGTGAAGATTACTGAACACTTCTCTCCAGCTTCTGGGGGTTTGCTGACGATTTGGGGGCTATTTAATTTATAGAAGCATCAGTCACACCAATCCAGCCTTCATCACAGATGCCCCACAAATCAGTCAGAGTTCTCTAGAGCAGCTGGTGTGTGTGTGTTATAGTTTATTGAAACATATTGTATGGGTTCATGCATATTTGCATGTATGTGTGTATGAATGTATACAAATGGAAGCCAGAGGTTCTCTCTCTCTCTCTCTCTCTCTCTCTCTCTCTCTCTCTCTCTCTCTCTCTCTCTCTCTCTCTCTCTTACACACACACACACACACACACACACACACACACAAATACAAATGCCTGACAAATACACGCCTATTTCTTCAGGTGAAACATCAATGATCTCTCACATTATTAAGCCTTTCATTACCCACTTAATATGCGCTATTAAGCAATTCGAGGCAGTTAAGAACATAAATTAAGTAAACTTTGCCATTAGTGTAGCATGTCCTTTAAAAGGTTACTAATTTCCAGAGTGGCTCAGTCTAAGTCTGCAGTCTGCACAGGAGTTACATATAGCACACACCACGTCTTGGAAGGCTCACTTTTAACACTTCATCCTGCAGAGATATTTATAGGTGCTTTGAGGCAAAAGAAATCAGCAAGAACTTTAGGAATAGGAAAAAAATGTATGGAAACATCCACAGCATTACTTCAATCTTGCCTAGTCTAAGCACACAATACATAAAGATTTGCATTTATGTAAAGAAGAAATTCATAAAGCCAGGAGTGGTGGCACATGCCTTTAATCCCAGCACTAGGGAGTCAGATGCAGGAAGATCACTGAGAGTTCAAGGCCAGGTCTACAAAGTGACCCCAGGACAGCCAAGGCTACACAGAGAAACCCTGTCTTGAAAAACCAAAAACCAAAACCAAAACAAAACAAACAAACAAAAAAAAAAAAAAAAAAAAAAAAAAGAAAGAAAGAAAGGAAAGAAAAAATTCATAAACTGTAGATAAAGCCAGAGAGGAAAAATGATCACAATGATAAATCCTATTACCAAGTAGTCAAGTCTTTTGTTAGGTAATGAATGGATAACTTTGCAAAGATAACCAGAATTTATTTTTATTTATTTTTTGTTTTTTAAATTGTGCCTGTGTATGTGTGTGCATGTGCATGTGTGTGTGTGTGTGTGTGTGTGTGTGTGTGTGTGTGTGTATTTGTGACATGCTGCAGCATGCATGTAGATGTCAGATAGTAGGCTGTGGGAATCAGTTCTCTCCTTCCACCATGTGGTCCCTGAGGATTGGACTCAGGTCATCAGGCTTAGCAGCAAATGCCTCTAACCAATGAGCAGCAGCCCAGGAACCAGGGTTGTTGCTAACTATTCTCCATCACTGCACTGTGTGGATACTGGACTAGGTGGACTTGGGTAAATCCCAAACCTTGAAGCCCAGTTTTCTCACCTCTAAAGTAGGATCGATATTCATGTTTGGTATATTGTAATTATCATTTTCAATCAGACAGTGTTTGCACTTTACAACACACTACACCACACTACAAACACACACACAGCACCATACACACACCCAACACAATAAACACACACACACCACCACAGCATACCCACAACATACAAACACATCACATCACATACACACAAGATCAAGTAATATAAAGTATTAAATAGTCTCTGTTTTCTATGTTTTAGTTCTCTCCATCTTTTATTTTCTCCTTTTTTTTTTTTAAAGTATCAGCTTTCAGCAACATTTGATACTTGGTTGCTTTCACTGTGGCCACTCCTCTTGGTGCCTCCCTTGATCACCACACTCCTTAAGCTTATTTTACCAACCCTTGTGGGCTGATCCATGACGACAGCATGTAGAACAGCTGAACATGGTGTCTGATGCACAGTAGATGTACTGACTGTTTGTAGGGGTGTCTTTCAGGGGGCACTGGCTGTTTGTAGTGGTGTCTTTCAGGGGGCACTGACTGTTTGTAGTGGTGTCTTTCAGGGGGCACTGACTGTTTGTAGGGGCGTCTTTCAGGGGGCACTGAGGTGTCTTTCAGGGGGCACTGACTGTTTGTAGTGGTGTCTTTCAGGGGGCACTGACTGTTTGTAGGGGTGTCTTTCAGGGGCACTGACTGTAGGGGTGTCTTTCAGGGGGCACTGACTGTTTGTAGGGGTGTCTCTCAGGGGGCACTGACTGTTTGTAAGGGTGTCTTTCAGGGGGCACTGACTGTTTGTAGGGGTGTCTTTCAGGGGCACTGACTGTAGGGGTGTCTTTCAGGGGCACTGACCATGTGTGGGCATGCTCTTTACCTGTACCTGTATCTCTGCTGAGGTTGTGATACTGTTTTGTCATCTGTTGCATGCCTAGTGATCTTGGAGGTCAGACAAGGGTATTCCCTGGAACTGGAGCTGCAGACACTTGTGAGCCTCCATGAGGGTGCTGGGAATTGAACTGAGGTCTTCTGGGAAGAGTAGCCAGTGCTTATTGACTGCTCATCTCCCCAGTCCCCTGAAGTCATTTTTAATAGGCCACCAGAGAATCTCTACCTTTGTTTCCTGTTTGGCATATTTTTAGGTGATCATTAGAGGTCCCATATACTTAGCTACCAATACTGGTCAGGAAGGTGAGCTGTGCAGAGAACTAGTAGAATGACCCCGCATTTAAGGTCTTTTTGAAACTAGCTTCTATGACTGGTCTTGAAACTATGAACTTGACTATTGCAGAACTATTTTCTGTCCATTTTGAAACTATGTGTTTTGAACACTTTTGCAAATGACCAAATTCAATAGTAGACTATTATTTCTTTGAACTGGATTCCATACTGCATTTCTTGTCGATTAAAAGCAGAATTTTAAGCAGCAAGGGGGACCATTTCACAATCATTTTTTTCAACTATCTCCTTTCCCAAAACTTTTTGGCTCCATAAGTAGAGATGGTAAACCAGTGTCTAGTACCTTGGCCTTAAAAATCTTCAGGAAACTCCTCATCATCTCTGAGGTGTCAGAAGCAGGAGCATCATCAAATGATGTCCTTTCACTGGATTGGCTAACAAGTTTCCAGCTCCTACTTACCCTCTCTCTGGCCACCATAATATTCTCTTCTGGGGTCCAATCCAGACCTTGCACACACCAGGCAAACATGCAATTGCTAATTTTCACCCCTAGCCAGCCTATGAGCCTTTACAAAGCTTGTAGAAAGCATCCCTGATGAGAAAGATTGCTGACACAACCAGGAGGAACATTACAGTCAGTAGGGCCTCCTTTTTCTGCGTTAACTAATTTCCCCTATCTTTGCTGTCCAGATCTGACTTTCTGCTGTGTAATTTCCATCATAATATAACAGATTGAAGGTAATGCTGGGTTTGCAGAGCACAGAGAGCTTGAGAATTACTGCAGTAGCAAAAATCTCTGCTTCAGATACTATTTTTCTTACCTTTTCACTTTTTTCTTTTAAACAAAACAAATATTACTGAACCTTTATGGCACCCCAAGCACTGTGAGAGGTTCTTACATGTGTTGCATATTTAACCTGCACTTGGAACCCGCAATGACTCCAAAATCACAACACACACACAAAAAAAACCAGTTCTGATACCATCAGAGACAGTAATTATTAGCCCAATCATTTCAATCTCTTAGGACGATGACTAGACGTTCCACTGTGCACAAATTCTTGATTTAAAGCTATTCCCAATCCATATCTGGGTTATAGCAGGATATAGCATGGATAATTTGTATACTTGTGCCGTGGTCAGGTTCCTAGATAAAGTAAAAGCACACATTAATGCTTTGAGCACAGTGAACTGAGGAGACATTTTACAAAGGTGGAGACTGGGAGTTGAGAATCAATACAAAATAGGACAGCAGACAAAAGCTGGTAATGGTGTGTGGGATGAGAGAGCTGTCACCTGCTCAGAGCAAGCAGTGAGGTCATGCTTAGTGGAGAGTCATCAGGCAGCTGCTTGGAGATGGTTGTGGGATAGGAGGTGATATCTGTGGTGGAAAGATGAAGGCGACCAGCTGTGGAAGGCTAGATGATGATGGGCTGCTTGCTATATTTACAATCAGCCATGACACACACCTCGGGGCATGTCTTCGATGGTCTTTGTGGCAACATTTTATGGCGGAAGGAAGGCCCATCCTGAGTGTGGGTGGTACCCTACACTGAATAGAAAGGGATGAGGAGAAAGTGAGCTGAGTATTCCTTCCCGTCTGCTTCCTGGTTGTGTTTGCAATGTGACTAGCCACCTTACATCCCTGATGCCTCACCACAATGGACGACATCTCCTCAAACTGTGGGTCACACAGAATCTTCCTTACTGTGGTTTTGTCAGATGTTTTTGTACTGCATCGAGAAAAGTACCGAAGACCTCTGGGGAAATGAATATCCAAACTCCACACTATCTAGGGGAGTGGCTTGTCCGTGTTCCACTCTTTTGCCCTTTGAAGACATGCTACTGATCTTCACTTGCTCCTCCTACTTCCATCATAGGAGGATGGCATAAGAAGACTCACACCGGATGAGCATGGGCTTGTGAGCCTCCTAAAAAACAGACAATAACCTTCTGTTCCTCATAAATGACCAAGCCTGTGGAGTTTTGTTACAGTACCACAGAAGGGATTGAGATATGAATTTTTTTTAGTTCTATAGATATTTATGGTTATTTACATAGTAACATCAAGAAAGTCTACAAGTAATTTAGGATATCTTAAGTAAACAACAGTTCATCAAGTATACTAATAATCCTATATAAAATTCAAGTATATTTTTATATTCCAGCAACAGAGAGCAGAAAGGTGCACATGTTCATATCTGTGTTATTAAAATATAGCTTGCCTTAGCTAATCCTGAAGTTCATGATAATTTCAGCAAGAATGCCAGTTGTGTTTGGCAGAAACTGAAAGCCTACCTTAAAAATATACATTAGAGACACAGTCAAGGAACACAAAGTAAGGAGGAGTTGGGGGGGGGGGATCACGGTCAGAAAAAAAAAATATCAGATAAAAAAATACAATCTAACAACAAAACAAAAGATAATGGAGTCTTAATACATCTATGCAAAAATGTCATTAAAAAAACCCTGCAAAATATTGGATTAGATGAAGACATACACAACCTGATATCAAGACTTATTATAGAACTATAGCAATTAAGCAAAAGGGCTAGGAAATAAAATAGGAGAAGGGAGGGAGTTGAGATGCAGATCTCCACATATCTTACTGATTACATCATAGGTCACCATCTATAGTGTAATAAGTGGGATGGAAGCAGGTATAGGACAAATAATCTATGGAAAATGTGAAACCAGATCATTACCTGATATCCCATACAGCTATCACCCAAAAAGTCTGGGGAGGTGCTCACTGCTTGTGGTGAAGCCATATGCAGGCTTCAGAACACTGCTTGTGCTGCCGTTCTCTCCAACAACAAATGCCTTGTGCTTTACAGAGCTCATCTGACCACCCACTGCACACTTAGATGAGCAGTTACCTGATTACATTTTTAGGCTGTATCTTAGCTAAATATAGTTGCTGTGATGAGACACCACGACGGAGGCAACTTAGCAAAGGATGCATCGAACTGGGGGCTCACTGTTCCTGTTAATGAGTCCATTAACTATTAGTCCATGCTCCTGATGGGAGCATGGCGGAAGACAGATGAGTGTCAGGAGCGATAGGACCTTGCCTGACCTGCCCCAGTGGCTGAGAGGCCCTGCTGGCTGAAAGCCACAGCTGTCTGCATACTTGAGATAATTATTCTGCCTGGCAACCACAGAAGATTCAACCTGACCTTGAGAAAGAGAACATTCGGTGTATCGCGACTTCTGAATAATCGCCCCCCTCCCCATTTGCTGCCCTTGGGGCCTGGCCCAGAAGATTTTGTAACTTTCCACTGCATTCCTTCCTACCCCCGCCCTCCCCGAAGCTCACTTTAAATTTGATTACCCCCTTACAATAAACGGCTCTTGACAAGCAATGTTTCCTTGGGCCCTGTCGTCTCTCTCGCCCATTCTTTATTCACAGGTCGCGACCCTCCTCGCTGCACCCCGAATAACTGGACCCGCGGGCCGGGAAAGATGAGCATGAGACTAGATCAGTAACCAAGACTGTACATTCTTCTCCGCAAACAGGAGGCAGATTAAGATCTAACTGGGAATGGGGTGGGCTTTGGAATTCTCAAAACCCAGCCCCAGTGACATTCCTTCTTCAGCAAGGCCACACCTCCTAATCCTTCTCAAACAGTTCCAGCAACTGGGGACTAAGCACTTAAATATATGAGCCTACAGGAGTCATTCTCACCTAAACCACCACACTCTGTAAGTCCTGTGAAACCAGAGTGGTCAGCTTCATTTTTGCTCGAGACTGAGTCCCTCCAAACCTTGTAGATTTCCTGGCTCCTTTATACACTCTGGTTGAATGAGTGAACAAATGACCAGTCAGCAAGGAACTTATTATTATTATTATTTTATTGTTGGATTAGGCTGCATAGCCAGTAAGTGAAAGGGCTGAAGTTAAAACCCACCTGAAGAAACATGACTGGACCGACAATGGAAAGTAAGGTCTCCTAAGTAGGGTCAGATGAGGTACTAGATTCAGTGGGTTTCCACAGGAGGTGATTTCTGACGTGGAGTCAGAAGAGAATTTTGGAGTGCCACGGCTATAGAAAGAAGCATTATGCCTGGCATCTGGTGAACAATCCTAGGGATATTGTTAAATGTTAGGTCATCAAAGAAAACTATGTGGCCTAGGGCTAGAGAGATAATAGGTCAGTTGATAAAGTGCTTGCCTTGAAAGGACAAGAACTCAAGTTAGATCTTGGGAACCTGTGTAGGAGAGAGGCAGCACTTAGGAGGTGGGAACACTTACCCTGGTGTTCACCACACAGCAGGCCAACCAAGTGGATGAGTTCTAGGTTTGATGAGAGATCCTGCTGCAAAAGCCAAGGTGGATAATGATTCTTAGGAAAAACACCCAAGGGTGATTTCTGACCTCCTCATTCAAGTGCACACGTATACACACACGCGCGTGCGCATACATAAACAAAAACGAGAACACCGCCCCCAAAAGTTATTTGACCAAAGTGTCATTGGGCCATACTTAAGAAATCTTGGTCTAGGCTGCATAGCTACATTGAAGTCATCACTAATTTTAACTGTCCATGGAAGACAAGATAGCTGTTGCACAGCCTGCTCCCTGGCCCCACCTCCAACCTCATCATAGATCTGAATTCTTGGCCCTCTCTCTAGACCAGCACTGGACTTCCCTATGGTCATCCAAGTCATTTTCCAGTGGTCACAGCTCTGGCAGACCAACATACACTTGGAATCCTAGAGCACTGTGCTTACTTGTACCCCCTTTTAAAGCTTTCACTCTCATTTTTCTTCTTTCTCTATCTGCAAGACTCTGAGTGAGGGCTTGTTTCTTTCTATTCACTGTCAAGTGTTAGATCTGAGGTTGTTCTTAACAGTAAGGAGTGTGTTGCAGTCGTGGAAAGCAGAGAATAGAGTGTTTTAATGAGCTTCTCACAGTAGGGCGTCTCTAAGGGAGTATTAATGGTGCCTTTAAGAGTTATATTCTTGATTCTTTCCATTGCCTTCATGTGCAGTGAGCATCCTGATTTAATCCCAAACTGAGAACTGCTCTTGCATCCACCACAGTGGCACTGACTGCTAAAGGGCTCATTAAGCAAAAACCCATTGCATCACTGCCACCTGGAGCCATTAGCACACACTGAGACTTGCAGATCAGGCATCCAGGGAACCCAAACTAAAGCATAGCAGTGGCTCGTGTTTCCCACGCAGAAGCTGGTGAAGACATTTTGCCTCTGTGTAATGACAGGAAGCCAACAGACAAGGAAATGATCCAAGACATCCAACAAAGAATTCAAAATGTCTTTGTTTAATAAACATTTGTCTAGAAATGGTGTGTGTCTTTAAACATCAAATAAAAATAGAGTTTTTAAACCAAAGAGATGAGTATCAGTAAAGTCCAGCATTTGCTGTGCTGTCTCTTCACGTAGGACCCTGGCAAGCTACTTGTTCTTTTTCAACTCTAGGTTCCTCTTTGTCAAGAGGAGTCAGGTGGTGACACATCTCTCAGTACATTATTACAAGGATTACTGAGAACAAGCAAGCAGATAATTATGCCTAACACTGTGCCAGTTCATCAGCAGTAACTGTCATTCATCACGTCTATTGCCTCTCACCTTCAACACACCTAGAAAAGTGCAAAAGATGATAATCAATACTAAATAGGAGACATAAATAATATATAGATATCTCTTGGTCTCTTAAGAGTTTCCCAGGGGCTGGAGGGATGGACCAAGGTTAAGCAGACACATTGCTTTTGCAAAGGACTCCAGTTCGTTTCCCAGCAGCCACACCAAATGACACACAAGCACTCCAGATTCCAGGTTTCCGACGCGCCCTCTATACTCACGTACACAAACCCAACACAGACCCACACCTATACAATTAAGGTTAAAAATAACACTCACAGTCTCATGGAGCACACCCTACTGCATAAAATAAAGGATGACGCTCCCTTATCAAATGCATTTTTAAAAAACAGTACAGAAAGACAAGCTGCCGAAGAGTTAATGCACTCTTCCCACCCAGTTTTACCACCGTGTCATTTGACATATCACAAACACTTCACTGTAAGCATAGAGTGATTGTGTAGTTTTAATGCTGATTTCTGTCTCAATGTTATGTAAACACTGCTCCCCAATTGTCTCCATGTTATGCCAATAAAGCAGCTTACAGTCAACTGCTAAGCAGGAGAGAAAATAGGGCTGGACTTCCTGACAGGCAGGAGGGGAGGAGTTAGAAGAGGAAGTAGAGGATTCAGTCTTGAGAGAGAGGTCCAAGAAAGATCAGAAGGAAGGAACTGGAGCCAAGGAAAGCTACAAAGTGCCAGTATCTCTGGAATGTTTGCGGGGAGTGAGGCAAAATAACATAGAGTGTTAAGAACAGACTTAAGCTGCTTATATTGTGTTGTGAAGCCTTGTATTGTAAACAAGCCTCAATCATTTGTGTGATAGGTGGGTTAGGAAATAAACTAAGAGAAACAAACATTGTTTTATAAAAAATGACTCAACAATACTTAACTGTGGTGACAGGCTGAGATTGTCTGCATGAGATCACACCACAAATGTAAACAGATGTTGGTAATTGGTTGTGTCCACATTACAGAGAATGACAGTAGTATCATGTGACCACGTGACCTCTGACTTTAAGTCTACAAATTCATATGTCATGCATAGGAGTATGGGCTTGTGTGTTGTTAGTATCTTAAAGGTTAGAAAGTCAGCTGTGCTTATCTCTGTGGTTTTTGGCACACAATTTTTTCATCTAACAGATAATGGATTATTGATTATTTGTGAGGAGACCAAGAAAAGTTTTAAATGTGAAATAATCTCCCTCCAAGACTCAGGAACATTGTGTAAGAGGGGAAAGAAAGAGTATAAGAGCCAGAACACGAGGAGGGATGCCATGAAAAGATGAACTGGCAAGTGTACATGTGGATTCACGGAAGCTATGGTTACCTGTGGGAGACCTGCACCCCATCATGGGACAGGAAGGAGTTTACAAGGCCACACCCCTCCCCGAATCACTACTGGCACTTAATGGATGCTGGCGGAGGGGGAGTCATTTTCTTCACTAGTGTAACCACTGGCCAGTTATCCATGCTGCAGCAAATAAACTCCGACTTACAATCATGCAAGTAACTGCAATTAAACTCCGTGGGATGCTAAAAAATTAATGAAGGGAGGAGGGGAACTTGTTGAGAAGAAAGGACTTAGCAGGAGATGGAGGGTGGCACAGGGAGTAGGGTAAGAGAAGTTAATGAGTAGTAAATATAGTCAAAGCACATTATATAGATGCTTGAGGTTGTTAAACAGTGAAATAATTATGTATGCCTTTTGTGGTTGTGTTACTTATTAAATAAGAACTTCCTGAAATTCGTGGGTTTTGGAGCAAAAAAAAAAAGCTAATGCCATGTATTATTTCTTTATTATAATAAAAGTAAAGACACAAGTGGATAGAACAAACTGGATGTGCTATTTATGACATACACCTAATGGTCTGAATATGACTAAGGACAGTGTGTTGTCATGGTGACAATATTCAAGAGTTATTATGCACAAAGTCAATGGCAGTGTATTACAGATTATTTGGAGAAATAGCCAGTCCCTTTCTTTTTATGCATGAGTCCTAAATAACAATTATCCCAGGATGATGATGCTGTGTTGAGCTGGCCTGGGATTTACATGCAGGTCTATATGTTGTGGTTCTATGTAGAACTAAGGAGGACTCAGTCACTCTCTCAATAAGTACTTGGAAATTAACCCACTTTGATGGTTACTAGACTGTATTCTGAAGGCAAGAGTCCCAGCCTCTTACTAATGTTGTGATTGGTTTAAATTTAGCTACAATACCTGCCCCGCCACCCCACCCCACCCCCCGCCAATAATCTTTAAAAGTCCAAGGGCTGCCAGGTGTTGGTGGCACATGCCTTTAACCTCAACACTCAGGAGGCAAAAGCAGGTGAATCTCTGTGAGCTTAAGACCAGCCTGATCTATAGAGCTAGTTCTAGGACAGCCAAGGCTACACAAAAAAACTCTGTCTCATAAAACAACAAAACGGACCAAGGACAGGCCACTGGACATTATACTCATGATGTGTCTGCTGAGTGCAAGAATCAAGAACAGAGCATTTAGCTCCTGCAGCAGGAGGATGGCTTTCTGTGTTGGCGAAAGCCACATCTCAGGGATACCAAACAGAACCCAGGGTCTCTTCTGGGCCACCGGTGAGGCCAGGCTTATTCTAGAACTGGCTAGAATCATTTTCAGAAGGACCTCCGTAGCACGAACTTCCTTCCCACAGTGTGAATTATCTACATTTCAAGAGCACCGGCAACTCCTTTTCCTTGGCCAGAACACCCCAGGCCTGACTCCGGTTCAGCATGCACCATGCGGAAGAGTACTTGTTGGGGCAGCTGGAACCTGGGGATGAGTGGGAGTGAACAAACAGCTATGCCGCTGCAGTGACCTGGAGGTTTGCCTTCAAGTTCATCACTTGTATTTTGTTTTATTCTATGAAGCGACATGGATCCTCAACTTTTTTCAACACTGAAAGAAATTGTTTACCAACCATACTTATGACTCTGTAAAAAAACAAACAAAGCCTCCAAGCAAAAACAAAAACAAGAAAACCAACTACAAAGCATTCTCACAAGGCATTCTCAACATTTCTTCTCTCTGGACACATATGAGCTAATGAAGATTGAATGAGATCATGAGGCGCTTTAGTGATCTCATACAGCCTTTTTTAAAAAGCAGGGATATCGGGAACTAGGCACAGAGGCTCATGACTGTAATCTCAGCACTCAGGGAGGCAGAGGGAGGTGGATTTCTGTGAGTTCAAGTCCATCAAGTCCAGGACAGCCAGGAATATACACAGAGAAACTCTGCCTTGAAAAAAGAAAAAAGCAGTGATACCTGGACTATCTGGTGATCTTATGGAATCTTGAAGCTTTAAATACCAGAGCTGTAGAAATGACTCAGCAGCACTTCCTGATCTTCTGGAGCATCCAAGTGCAGATCTCAGCATCCATAGGAGACCTCACAGCTGCTTGTAACTCAAGCTCCATTGGACCTGATACACACACACACACACACACACACACACACACACAAGGAAACACATGCACACACACTTGTACACATGCAGAGACACACACTCATATTCACACAGTCACACACACAAGGATACATATGCACACACATACTCACGCACACACACACACACACTTGGATACATATACACATTCACACACATGCATGCACACACATACTCACAAACACACATATACACACACACAAATGCACAGGCACATAAGTAAAAATAAAGGGGCCGGAGGGCTGGCTCATAGGCCAAGAGCACTTACTTCTTTTATAGAAGACTGAAGTTTAGTTCCAAGCCCCCATGTGGTGCTTCACAACAGTGGGCACCTACAGTTTCAGAGTTCCCAGTGACCACTTCTGGACTCCATGGACACTGCATACATGCACATACTTATATGCAGGCAAAACATTCATATACATAAAATTAAAAATATAATAAAGATAAATAAACCTGAAAAGAAACTTTGATGATGACCATTTAATCTTTACTCTAGCTTCTGTCTTTTTCAAGTTTCAGATTGAAGCATAGTAATTATATACATACATACGTACATACATACATACGTACATACATACATACATATGGTTTACATAGTATGCATTGATCAAATAAAAATCCTAAACGCTTCAAGCTCTTCATACATATTATGGTAATGAGAAACATTAAATTGTCTTATTAACTAGAGTATCAAATAATTCATTGAGAACTATTTCCAAGCATCTCTGCTATCAGGCCCCGGAGCTTGTACCTAATCCGTTTGGCTGCCCACTATCCAATACCCCTCTTCTTTTTTTTTTTCCCCCTTCCCAGCTTCTGCTGGCCACTATTCCATTCCCTACTTTTATGACATCAAGGTTTTGTTTTGTTTTGTGCTGTGTTTTTTAGCTTCCACTCATAAATACAGACACATAGCATTTATCTTTCTTTGCTTAGCTTATTTTTACTTAACATAATTTCCTTTCTTCTGGTCGTGTTGCTGCAAGTGACAAAGTTCCCATTGTTTTTATGGCTGAATATTTCATGGAATGAATAGAACGTCTTTTCAACCTATCCAGCCCTCAAAGAACACCTAGGATGGTCCTGGCTGCAGGGACTCCTGCTGCAATACATCTGGGAGTGCATACACCTCTTAGACATAATGGGTTTTGTTTTGTTTTCCAATCTCTCTGCGTGACAAGAGATACACTGTCTACTGTTTTTCTCCTTATTTACTTACTAAACACCTTTTTTTTTTTTTTTGAGATTATGTCTTTTCTTTAATACATATTTTTGATGCCTTTATAAAAAAAATCAGTTGACCCTAAGCATGTGGGTTTATTTGTGTCTACTCTATTCCACTTGTGTATTTGTTGGTATTCATTTCAGTATGACACTGTTTTGTTTCTTATAGCTTTGTAATGTGCGTTATATTATTTTTATAACAGTTTTATGATTTTCTTTTTAGAAGTCATGAGCTTACTTGGCTCAATTTAGTCCAGGGTAATTTTTTTGTTGCTATTATGAATGAAATTTTTAGCTATGTTTTTAAAAACAAATCTATTGGTACAGAAATGAAATGCTTGTTTGTTTTCCGAATGAGACAACTTATTAACCCAGCATTCTTTGCTCTAATGCTTCTTACTGGTAGCTGCCACCTAGTGATTCTTTCCTGTCTTGTCTAACCCTTGGGTAACAACTTGGGTATCTGATCTTGGTCCTTTTCCATGACTCCTGCCCCTCCAGAGCTTGGGGGACTCTGTGGCCAACACCCTTGGAGCCTCTACTAAGGATGCTGAGTTGGTGCTGTTTCTCTGGTATCCTCCATAGGTCTTGCTCATAGGGCCAATCTTAGCACCATCCAGGAAGCACTGATGCCACACTGTGGGAACAGCTCACGTGGACAAACAGTTCTCACCATAAAGAGCAAACTCTTTATGCTAGGCTAGCTTAACTCTATTTACCCATGTGGGAACTTCCAGCTCTCTGGACTTTTTAAGTGAGACACCCAAACTAGGATGAATTGCCAGCAAGGGGTATTCAGGTTCAGGAATAGCCACACACTGACCACTCGAACACCAGACTCAACCTGATGGAAGTTTATTTGAATGCTGAACAAGAACTGACCAGGCAGGGCCACGGACTGCGACATTGGCAAGAACTGACCAGTCAGGGCCAGCTATGATCCAAATTTGGGAATCAGACTGTGACACTGGTTGACTTCTAAGGCAGGCATTTTATAAGAAGAATTGTAGCCAGAGAACTACCAGGGAACCAGGTGGAAAGCAAGGAGGAAGGTATCATTACATCCTTTTGATTAGCTAAACACAAGAAGAATGAATTATGTTCTTAGGATAATGTAACCAGGTGGCTAGACAAAGCACTTTAAGCTGATTGGATAGGATTTAGGGTAGGGGAGCTCTTGAGGGCTTTCCAGCTCTCTGGGGGTAAGGAACATAGCAGGATGTTGTAGTCTTAAGGCTAATAGAACATACATTTCTCTTTAAACCAAGCAGAAGATGCATTGTTCGTTTGTTATTTTATTCTAAGCAACAAGCATTGAACCTTCCTGGTTTCAAGCACATAGGGTCTGAGAATTTGGACCTAGTTTCACCTTATGATCCAAATGGAGACTTGGAATTAAAGTGGTTTCTGATATGCTAAGAACTGGTGTTAACAGAGGAGCTCCACTCATGCTAGGAATTGAAGCAGGTCTCAATGGAGGGGCTGCAGAGTTTAAGCAGGTTAAGCAGGTTGCAACAGGGGAAAGGGCCTGAAAAAAAAATTTTTTTTTAAATATGGGCTTATGTCCTGATAGTTTAATGAATTCATTTATCAGATCTAACAGTTGCCCTTTGGAGTCTAAGTTTTTGTAAATCTAAGTCATGTAATCTGCAAACAGGAACAATTTGACTTTCTTCATTCAGATTTGGGTGGTACTTATGGATTTTATTATTGTTTATTTCCTTGTTTGTATTTGCTTTTATTTTAGATGGACTCTCTCTACGTAGCCATGGATGGCCTGACCCCTTGCTAAGTAAAACAGGCTGACCTTAAACCTTGGATGATCTTGCCTCTCAGGTCCTAAACTACAAGCACGTGCCCACATTCCTCTCATACTTGCTTATTTATCTTTCTTTTTTGCTCCTTCTCCATTTCTATGGCTGGGATTCCAGAATTCTCTTCACTAAATGAAAGAAGACATCGGCTCCAAATCTTTAAAAAAAATGCTCTCAGTTTCGTCATTTCTTATGATGTTGGTTGGGCTTTTGAATACACCTCGTCTGTCTCGTTGAAGCGCATTCCTTCGGCGGCTACTTTACTGAGAGCTTTCATCATTGAGAACGTGTTGGCTTTTCTTGAATACCTTGTGTCTGCTGAGATGACCATGACTTTTGTCCTTCACTCTGCTGACGTAATGCATCACAGTCATTGACGTGCATAGTTTGAGCCATCCTTGCTTGCATGCCTAGGATATATCTCACTTGATCATGGTGTATTGTGGTTTTGATTCGCTATTGGATTGGATTGTTTCTTAATTGAGAAGTGTTGTTGTTAATCAATCTTTTTGCCATTGTGTCATTATCAGTCATTGATTATTTGGATGATGCTGGCCTCATAGGATGAGTGTGAAATTTTTCTTTAATTTTTTTTTTTTTTTTTTTTTTTTAGTAATAGTTAGAGAATAGGTTGGATTGCTTTTTTTCTTTTGTTTTGGCTTTTTGGTTTTTCAAAACAGGGTTTCTCTGTGTAGCCTTGGCTGTCCTGGAACTCACTCTGTAGACCAGGCTGGCCTTGAACTCAAAAAGATCCTCCTGCCTCTGCCTCCCAGAGTGCTGATATTATAGGCGTGCACTCCGCCCCCTCTACCCCCATCCCCACCCCCCCCCCCTTTGGGATTGGTAAAATTTGCCAGTGAAACCATCTTGTCATAGGCTTTTCTTTTGGGGGGAAACTTAATTCTGACATAACCACTTTACTCATTATTGAACAATGAGTTTTATATTTACTTATAGTTCAATTTTGATAGATTATATGTGCTCAGAAACTTATCCATTCCTTCTGGGTTTTCCAGCTCATTGGAAAATAGTTGTTTATAATGATCCTGTTTCTGTGGGATCCACTGCAGTGACTCCATTCTCACCTGTGTTTGTTTGGGGACTCTTTTTCTTGCTATAGGAAACAGTCTGTTGATTTTACTTTCCAAAGGGTGAGTTTTTATTCCATTGATATTTTGTAATTATTTTTATGTTTAAATTTTAATTAATTATTTCTGCTTTGATATTTATTTTGTTCTATCAACTTAAAGTGCTATATGTAGAAGATTGTATATCTCCTTGCATTACAGTATTAGGTTATTTAAAAATATAAGTCTTAAGTTTAAAGTATGATCTATTATTGCTATGAATTACTGTCTAAGTACTGATTTGCTATATGCTATAAATTTTATCTGATTCAATTTTGTATTTGTTTCAGGACACTTTAAGTTTTTTCTTTTATTTTTTTTTTCCTTGACTAATTTGGCCTTTTAGGTGTATGGTAATTAATTTACCTGTAATTATGCAATTTTTAAAAAACATTTTAAATAATATTTACCTATTACTTTTAGATTGTGGATGTATGGAGGTCAGAGGATAACTTACAGCAGTCAATTCTCACCTTCCACTGAGTGTGACCCAGGGACTGAGCTTAGGTTGTCGGGTGTGGTGGAAGCACCTTTACCTGGTGAACCGTCCTGCTGGCCCTGACTGTTCAATTTCTGAAGTTCCTTTTCATATTAATCTAAAATTTTGCTCTATCGTCATTTGGAAAGATCTACTATAGAATTTCAAATTTTATAAAATTGTTAGGACTCTTTTTTGGCTCAACATATGGTCTACCTTAGAGAATGCGTTGTGGCACTTTTCCCTTTGTTGTCCACTTCAGGTTTAATGATGGAGCCCACTGGAGAGCTTTACAAAGATTCTGGCGAGAAAGAGCTCTGACCCTCACTGCCTAAGGGAGTGGGGGCTCTATGCTCTATGGAAAGTTCTCAGCCTGCCCTTACTACAAGCTCATGGCCCTGTGCCCCTCTGTAGCCTCCGGAACTGAACACACAGCGTGCCCCTCAAACTCTGAGGTGTTGCTCCCATGAACCTGCGGCGGGGAGGTGAGGGGAGGCATGTGAGAGGAAGAAAGTGGCTGGGCGGAGCCACTTCTGACGAGTGAGGACAAAGGTGAGCTGGTTCAGCTGAAAAGGCAAAAGGCAGGGTGTGCGGCTTCCGCGCCTGTGTCGATGGGCCTCATCGTAGAAAACCTTGGGCTCAGGAGGCTGACCTCAAGTACCATGTGAGGAATGCAACAGAGGCTGGGTGAAACCTGTGAGGAAGGCACCATGAAGGGTCTAGCCGTGCACCATGGAGAAGCGTATGGAGGTCAGTGCTGGGCGGTGGGGAGGGATATCGAGAGACGCTACACGGCTCCTAGTCAAAAGTCTGTCACGGCAGGAAGTGACAAAGAGCCCCAACAGAGTGTTCAACGGAACTGTGAGAAAATACGTCTGTGCTATTTGTAATTAATTAGGGTTTTATTTCCATGAAGAGACACCATGACCAAGGCAACTCTTATAAAGGCAAATATTTAATTGGGCCGGCTTACAGTTTCAGAGGTTTAGTCTATCGTCATGGCGGGAAGCATGGCGGCATGCCCGCAGACGTGGTGCTGGAGGAGCCGAGATTTCCGTATCTTGTTCCAAAGGCCGCAGAAGGCCACTGTGTGCCACACTGGGCCGACCTTGGAATAGAAGACCTCAAAGCCCATCTCCACAGTGACATACTTTCTCCAACAGGGCCACACCTCTGTAGGTAAATCATTCAAACACATGAGTCCATGGGGACCAAACTTGTTCAAACCACCACACTATTTAAGCACTGCCCTCTAGTCTCTGGTTCTTTATCAAGGCAATTCAAGCCTCTTTTTTTTTTTTTTTTTTTTTTTTTTAGACAGGGTTTCTCTGTGTAGCCTTGGCTGTCCTGGACTCGCTTTGTAGACCAGGCTGGCCTCAAACTCAAAGAGATCCGCCTGCCTCTGCCTCCCGAGTGCTGGGATTAAAGGAGTGCACCACCACGCCGGGCCAATCCAAGCATATTAACACAAACAGCACTATGGAAGATGCAAACTCTGTTGCTGTCTAACATGTTGCTCTCTGTGAATCCTAGGTTTTTTTCCTCTGTCTTTAGTCAAAGATGGTAAGGCCTAGAGAGGGCAAAACGAGCTGCCCAGGAAGAAGGCTCTCTCCTGAGAGACTCATGGACAGTGTGGCAAAGGATGGCTTCAATAAACGCCTAAGACTGTGGCTGGGGGTGGGGGACAGTTGGGGGGGAGTGCTAGGACCAAGGATTTATAGCTTTATGGTGATGATGTAATCAGAACAAGTGAGAGTCACACCTGCAAATGAACCATTATCTGCCTTACATGGGGTGTCAGAAAAGTGTTATTTTCTCCGACTTCATATTCAGGCGTGCTGTGATCCCAGAGGAATCTGAAACCAAGAAAACATTTGAGGCCCAAGACAGAGCTCTAAGCATCTAATTCAATCCCACTTGTTCTCCCTAAATTGTAAACACAATTGTAGATAAGTGGCTTCCCCCGTGACCATAACCGCCTTCTGGCCATCAGGGATCTGCCTTTATTTCAGGCCAAAGGAGATTGTGGTTCGTAAGGCAGGCGTGTGGAGTGCTGGGGCAATCATGTGACGAGATGCTTCACAAACTTGACTTTAAGGTACAACCTTCCATGTAATTTTTTTTTTCTAGAAGTCAGGAAGCTAAATTGCTTTAAAACAATTTGACCAGCAGTCAGAGCAGGCTCTGTCTGCCTAAGTGCCATTAAAATGTGTTCATTTTCTCCTGCCTGTCCTTCATGTTTGATTTACTCTATGCATGTTAAATTATTCATTACAGTGTAGAGGAATCACTCTAAGTGGGTAGCATTTTTCCAACCAAGGTAAAATTGCTGATTTTCTGGGAAATAGGAATTTAAAAAAAAATCACCTCCAGTAGAAAAATGACCCAAACTAAGGCACCAGCCAAGGACAATACAGGCGGTAAACTTTAAACCCCTACCCAGATCTAGCCAATGGTCAGAACATTCTCCACAGTTGAGTGGAGAGTGGGATATGACTTTCACACGTACTCTGGTGCCTCACATTTGACCATGTCCCCTGGAGGGGGAGACCTGGTGGCACTCAGAGGAAGGACAGCAGGTTACCAAGAAGAGACTTGATACCCTATGAGCATATACAGGGGGAGGTAATCCCCCTCAGGAACAGTCATAGGGGAGGGGAATAAGGGGAAAATGGGAGGGAGGGAAGAATGGGAGGATACAAGGGATAGGATAATCATTGAGATGTAACAAGAATAAATTAATACATAAATAAAAAAATAGAATAGTAATCCTTGAAAAGAATTACTTAAGATCTACTTCTAACAATTTTGCCACGCCCCAGTGCCACACACAGTAGCTTCTATCTGACCCTCAAAATCTTGATGATCCCTGTGTTGTTGAAATGATTGCTGAACACAGAAGGAGGGGAGTATTTTCAATTTTTTTCACACCTCCAATTCGTTTTTTGAAAATCCCGTCACACCAAAACTGATATAGCTAGCACAAAAGAAGCAAAGCATAGATTTCGCCCACGAGTTTGGCGCTTCCTTAAGCAGTGAAACAGAGTGCCCACACCCCGGGCTCCTTGCTCTGTCCTCAGACATTCTGTATTCCTATGCTGGCGTGGGAAGGAAAGTCAAAGGAACAGAAAATGGGCTTGGAGCTTCACTTCAAATTACTGTTGGATGGAAGGTCAGTGCAGAAGGTAAAATCCAGCTGTAAATGAATTCTGAGAGGTTAAAAAAATGTGTCACATACAATCACAGCTGAGCCTTATATATGGTGGTGTTCTGTGTCGTGTTAGCTCCCTCGCAGAGTCTACACACGTGATCAGCAGTCTGTGCGCAATGTGTGCTCCAGAGGCCAGGATGGTTGCAACAAAACCCTGCTCACTTAGAGCTCATTTAAAGTTTTCACTCTGTGGACAATTCTGTCTCTGGGTCAGTATGACACGGCAGTGGTCAAGTCAGTGACTGCTCCATAATCTGATACAACCTGCTCTTTGTGATTGTTTTCGGAAAATGTGATTTATGTAAGCCTGGAGGAAACTGATCATAATTGCTTCCAATGTGAAAAGGGAAGATTTTCAAGTTTGTATGGAAAGTTACCCAAGATTTAAAAGTGTCAATAGCGTGATGAAGTGATAGACAGGCAGACTGACAGATACACTGCACATGTGCATTGCATGCACGAGCATGAACACACACACACACACACACACACACACACACACACACACACACACACACACATACCCCAAATCATGCTATAGTTATATGTGCAAATCCGACTGTGATGCCCACTTAGCAGTTGACAATCAGTCTTATTACACATAGTTTTTGTTGTTTTGAGACCGGTCTCAACTTAGCTCAAGGTGACTTTGAACTCTATGCATCCAACAATGACACTGAATCCCTGATCTTCCTTCCTCATACTGAGAGCTGGGGTTGCAGGTGTGCCCCACCAGGCCCAGCCAACATTAGCCCCTATAGCTCGGTTATCTCTCTATTTAAGGATGGAGCGTGTTTCCTCTTTGCTTCAATCTGGCTGGACTCCGTGACCTATTGCTAACTTATTACTCTGTGATGCACTTAACCTGCAGAGGAGCTGCAAATACGATGTGGTGGATTACCGTGTGCTCTGCACTCCGCTTCCCAGAATATCAACAGATTCCAGAACCACAGTGGGGTAACTTTTATCACTAAAAATCTGCAGACATGAAATTCTAGGACTAAATTGTAATGCTCCCACGAAGGAAGAAAGTCCAGAGAGCTGTGTGGAAAAGTCCACGTATAAGGAAACCAAGGTCACCAGTGCGCAACCCCCGACTAAGCTCCTGGCAGACAGCTGTCATCAGTAGCCATCACTGTGAGGAAGGCGATTTGATCCTTGCAGACATCCCAGCACCCTACCTTATAGGGCAGGAAAAACAACCTGGGTAACCAAAGAAATAAACTGTTACTTACGTGGTGCGTAGATGAACATGCCAGCTATAGCTATTCAGAAATTTGTCCTGTGGGCTAAAAACAGATCCATGTAAACAAAACAGGTTTACCAGGAGGGCCAGGAAAGGATACACAAGACAGTTTGAACATGTGGTTTTCTAGCCTTCCAACTGAAGAGCTTATCTCTTCTATTAGACTACACAGAAAGCAAGGGTGTTCTGCCTTGTTTTGTTTCATTTAAGTGATAAACCAGTAACTGCAACAGCATAACCTTCTGGGATGGACTTGACCTTCTGGGACAGATAGGCTGACTTGAGTTAAATAGTGTACACTGTATCGTATTTAAAAATTGTATTTAAAAGGTTGTCTACAGCCACCCAATCTGGTTAGCTGCTCATTTCCTGCCTCAAGGCAGGAAAAATGGACAGAAATGGAGGGCCTGCCATTAAGAAAAATAAGCTGGTCTCAGAAAGAAAGCAACCACAGTCTCTCTTATATGTAGCATCTAGACATAGAAAAGGGCATAAAAGCAGGAAGGATGCTACTGGGCAAGAAGGGATGCAGGGAGTAACAGAGGGTCAACGGGGAGGCAAATGTGATTAAAGTTCTTTATGTGTATGTAAGAAAATGCAACAACAAAACTTATTATTTTATATGTAAATCAACAAACAGATCCGAATATACACTAATAAAAAGCAAAATGACACGTGTGAAAAACAAAATGAAACTTAGCATCTTTGAATAAAAATTAAAAATACAGCATTTGAAATATAAGATGCAGCTATAATAAAACTTAAAAAAGAAAGTTTTTAATTATGAATGTATATACTGGAAAAGCTTTGCTCATGTAAATGTTAACATTCAGAGTCCAGAAAAAGGCTAACCCACAGGAATTAGAAAAAAAAATAAAACAATGAAGAAAAATAAAGTTAATAAAAGGAAATTGTAAAATCAAGAACAATAGGGAGATACAGCAAGGGCTTTGGCGTTTTGAAAAGTTTGATCAAGAAATAATGAGCAAACCCATGAGTAACTCCTGTGAGAAGGCTAGCCGTGAGCACCAGCACGCAGTGCATGGATGCTAACACGGTGGTGTGTAACAGTTTGTGCACATGCCCTTGCCAATACTGTTGAAAATTTAGATAAAAGGGAAGATATTCTTGAATTTAAAAAAAAAAAAAAGGAACTCTCCAAGACTGAAAGGAATAAAAAAAAAAAAATCTAAGCAGATGTATGCTGTTTAGAGAAAGTGAAAGTTCAGCTGCCGACTCTTCCCTAATGAAAAGTCCAAGCTGGAGAGGGTCACCTGGAGAAGACATCGCCATTTAAGGAAGAAAGATCTCCAATTCCATACAAACTCTTACAGAGACTAGAGACAAGGAGGATGTGCCATGAGGCTTTTGAGTTATAAGGTCAGCACATATCATCCCCCAAGCCTGGGAAAGACGTTATTCAAAGAGACCCATAAGGCTCTTATCTCTCATAAACAGATATTTTTAGAATGCAATGATTCATAAAAGAAAGATTCTACCATAGCCTAATGGCGTTTGCCCCAGAAAATAAAAATTAGCTTAACTTTAGAAAATTGATCAATTTGGTGCAGTCTCTAGAGAACATCCCAGCTTGTAATTCACCACCGTAATAAAGGAGAGGCAGCAGTAATCATTGTAATAGGAGTAAAAATAATTCAACAAACTCTCAAGAATCAAGCTGATTGGACACATCTATCAAAGCATATCTGCAACTAATATCGTGTAAAAGTCTGGTCAGCAGAGAGCAAGGATGCCCACTCAGAACTCATGGAAAATATGATGAAACCATGTAAGTTAAAAATATTAAAAAGACACAAGCATGGATATTGTTATTTGTGGATGGTTTCATTGTATACAGAAGACATTCAAACTAATCTACATATTTCCAGTGCTAGTAAATGAATTTAGCAAAAATCAAATGACAGTACCATATGTATGCAGCAAACTTAAAACAGTTCATTACAACAGCTTAAAACTAGAAAATACCTAGAAGTAATTTTACCAAAAAAAAAAAAAAAATCTCTTCTATACTGAAAAAGGAGAAAGCTACTGGTGGGAATTTAAAGCCTTAAATAAATAGATGAGTCAATGTTGAATATCAGCAAATTGTTGGTTCTAATCACAAAGCGCCAACCATTGCTTCTTCTACAGATTGATTAACTGGTTTTAGCATATGTACAGAAAAAAAGACTCCAAACTATTGAGATTGCCTTAAGAACAAAGACAGAATTGAAAAACCACACTGGAAATTTCCAAGTTTCAGCAGACAGTGTCACAACTGAACAGAAGGCTTCCTGTCTGGCATGAGGGTAAAGTCACAGAATGGATCAGAAGGGCAGGCCCCGTTGTTCCCTGCTCAATGGGGACACCAATAGAATTCAGCGTAATAAATAAAATCTTTTCAATAGATCTTGGTAGGGCAACTTGCTGGTTTTAAAATTTGAGCTTCATTATTTTCTCACGCCAAGTACAAAAGTTAGTTTAAAGGAGGCCATTGACCTAAATGTGAAAATTATAACTAGAAGTTTCTAGAAGAAGATGAGAAAATACATTTTTTAAATAAATGTGATGCTTATGCATGCATAGATGTGTGTGTGTTCAAGTCCAGGTGCATGTGGAGGCTTGACAACCTCAAATACCTCTCTCACAAATGCCATCCACTTCTTTTGAGTCAGGCTGACTCATTGGCCCAGAGATCAGCAGCTCCTCTTGTCTGTCTGTCTGTCTGTCTGTCTGTCTGTCTGTCTGTCTGTCTCTCTCTCTCTCTCTCTCTCTCTCTCTCTCTCTGTAGTCCTGGGATTATGAATGTTTGTGAGCCCCCGACACTTAGTTTTATATGTCTATAAAACAAGGAATTTATTGACTGAGCCATCCGGATAGCCCCAGAAATATCTTTCCAACTCGGGATTAGGCCAACTATTCTTAAGTAAGTCACCAAAAGAGCTTTAAATGGGATTTTAAGAATTATTTTTAATTATGTGTAGGCATGTATGTCTGAATGTGGGTATGGACACATGAGTGTAGGTGCGTGAGGGGGCCAGAGGTTTCAGAGCCTTGGGAGCTACAGTCCCAGATGGTTGTGAGCTGCCTGATATGGGTGCTGGGAATTGAACTTGGGTCCTCCAGGGAAGCAGCAAGTGCCCTTGAACACTGAGCCATCTCTCCAGCCGCCAGGGATAATGAGTCTTTTAGCATTCTTTTAATTTCTTATGTTTTTTTTTCTTGGTATGTGTGTGTGCTTGCATACGTGCATGAGTACCTGTGCATGCCGTGGACATGTGGGGTACATGTGGAGGTCAGGGAGCTGCTTACCTCTTTCCCTCGTGTGGGCATTAGAAATGAAGCTCACACAATTCGGCTTAACGGCAGGTCCATTTACCCACAGGGCAATCCTGACAGCCATAAGTTTTCATGGTTTTTTGTTTTTACAGGGTGCTGTGGGTCTTGACGCTCTAGATCTAAGCGTTGAAGTGGCTAATGCCCTACTTCTATAGAGCCACAACCATGATTTAGCAAGAAGCCACTTTACTCTCGACCCTCGTGATCTGAGCTCTCTTCCTTTCTTTTCTGTTGCACACTTCCCTGGCCCTTGCTCAGCCCATTTCTCTCTAACAACTCACTCCTTGCTACAAGTATCTCCTTGACATCCTTATGATCCCACAGGTTCCTTTGGTGTGTTTTATGTCTTCTAGAACATTCCAGAATACGCTGTCTTCTAGAATGTGTACTTTTTTTTAATGTGTAGTTTTAAATTTCAATTATTTTATTAGTATGTGTGGACTGTGTATTTGTGTGCATGTGTGCACACACATAACTGGCATCTAACCCCTGAATTACTGTGTTGTTGTTATGTTACAAACCCAAGATCTGAACAGCTTGCAGTAAACACATCTTTTCATCCTCACTGATCTATATGTTAGTATGTGTGGATTGTGTATTTGTGTGCATGTGTGCACACACATAACTGGCATCCAACTGTCTGAATGACTCTGTTGTTGTTATGTTACAAACCCAAGATCTGAACAGCTTGCTGTAAACACATCTTTTCATCCTCACTGGTCTATATGTTTAGTTGATTTAGCGTTTGGCCGATTTAGCGTTGGCTTGGCTTTGCTAACTAAAATCTATTTCTGGTCTGATTCATTTCCTTTACACATATTTTCTTTGTTAGTCCTTTATGAAGGGGTTCCAGGCACCTGCAATGTGGTCCTTTTGTGAAAATTAAACACTAGTTAAAGACCTTTAAAAAATATCATGTGTGTTGCTATCCCAAATGACCACCACACAATAGTACAAAGTCCATCCAAAATGTCAACCAATCAGAGCAGTCTGTTCCAGCCGCTATGACAACACACCACACGTAGGTGTAACTCCACAGCAGGGATGCAGCGCAGGAGAGGAAACCTATGCCCAGTTATCGCATCAGCTCTCCCTAAATAGAAGTTACAATTCAAAGGAAAGGACGCTTAATCCATTTCCAACAAAACCAGAAATGAGACCGGAGGGAACCTCTGCCAGCAGTGACAGAGAACACAGCACTGCAACAGCAAGCCATCAGCCACTGTCGCGTAGTAAAATAAGTTCACCATGTGCCCTGGCAAGAACCCAGGTGGCTAAGTGGGCTGACTCAGTCTCAGTCATATTCAGGAGCAAAGCAGGTTGCATAAGCATGGGAGTCTTTGAATCCTAGTCACTATTTGTTAAAGCATTTCAGGAGCCAGCCAGCCTTCTTCTCCAGATTGAGTGTCTTCAGTCAGGGTTGTTTTCCTATTTCCCATAGTCATTTTGTGAAGCAGTGAGCACAAAGGCGTACCTGTGAAATTCTGAGGCCTCTAAGCAGCTGTTGTGATCGCAAATCACAAGGCAAAGACCGCCTCATCTCTGTTCCTGAGATGTGCTGGGTGCTGACCTGGCTCTGTTCTGACTCAAACTTGCGAAATGAAGTCTAGGAAAGGAAGAAGAACCTGGGGTCAAGGTCAGCTTGGGATTTGTTCTTCCGGAGCTGTCCGCCTTGGCCCCCCCCCCCTTTTTTTTTGAGATGATAATACAAGTAATTCCACCTGAAAGAAACTAAAGAGACAGGGAGCAATCACATTGGCCGGACTAGTTCATACCACAGGCTGGTTCACATCAGTTTTCAGAGAGCCCCCCGGGACTCTCTGGTTTGGCAGGGGAACCAAGATGGTGTAAAATACAGGAGCTGCCCTGTTGTTCCTTATCATCAAGTCTTCGTAGTTCACAGGAGTAAGTTCCTCAGCCTCATGTTTCCTGCAAACCTTGCTTGTGCCCTGAGCCCCACACTCTTCCACCCAGGTGCCAACAGCCAACTATCTCAACAGCCATTTGCTATGAACCCTAACCTTCCTCCATAGGAGGGACCTTAAAAGCCCCCCTGTAATGGGGACTGCTCTCGGAAACCCTGATTTAGGGAGAGGCAGTCACCTGGCAAGTCCTTTGTGTGCTTCTAAATACAGCTTACTTTAATCAGACGGTTGTGGAAATGTTTTTTTCCCCCCTTGGATCTAATATTTGGTGACTCCAGTGAGATTGAAAACCATCCCACCCAAATTCTGGAGCTGGGCTCCTCACGGCTATGCTTGAGAAGAAAACTGCATGGAGTCTTCGTTTTGGTAGTCACAGAAGCCTTCTTTTTTTTTCCTTCTGTGACATCTGTCTGCCTGGTTTCTACTTCTGGTCCTGATCTGGGAGCAGAGAGGATCTGATAAGGTCTGTGCATCTTTGTTCAGGGCAAAGAGAGACTGGTTATTTTGGGTTAGTTGGAAGTTCAGCCAGGGACATCAGTCTCTCCCACCTGCCCTCCCCCCTTCCCCCTCTCCTGTCTCGGAGCCCTGAGGACATTCTGGTGACCGAGACTCTTGGAGAGGTCTGGCACCTGCGTGCCCATCAGCAGGGTTCCAACACATAAACTGTACAAACAAGCGAGGATGCCACAGAACACTGTGAACCAAATCTAGAGTTTGGAGCGGCCAGGTGTGGGGGTGTCAAGCAGTCCAGGGGTTGTGCAAGGAGAAAACTGAAACCGTCTCCCGTCTGTTTAATGCTCTTAGTCAGGCTTGTGGGCCTCTGAGTGACAGCAGTTATTACAGTCACTGTGGCTGTTGTTATCTTTGTTCTGTGTTTTGTCTTGTGTCTGGTCTGTTTTCATGCGTTCTGACTTGGAGCAAGAGAAGAGAAAGGTTTCTGTTTTTCATCTATGGATGGGTCTGTATTTTCTTATGTGTCTGTAAGATGTTTGTTTGTTTGTTTGTTTGTTGTGTATTTGTTTTTTTTACAAACAGGGAAGCCCAGACAGATACATGTCAGGCTCAGCTGAATGTATGAATGTATGGCAGCCACTGCATGTTTTGTTTCTGACTGGTCTTCTTTGAATGCATGAGCAGCTTACTGTGTTCTGTGTTTCTTGCTATAGCTGTGCTGTTGCTGTTGCTACCACAATGGCCTGGGGCTCATAATTTACCTCTGAGCTTTCCAGCCAATGGATCTGATGTAATAGGGATTCAAATGTCATTTGAGTATGGATTATATTAAAGTTATTTTATGCTGTTCTGTGTTATTTAAAAGCTGACTCTGGAACTGAGTTATGGCTCTTCATTTTTTCAGAGCTGGGCATGTTTTTGAAGTCCACATATCCAGGGTCAGGAGAGCCTCCTGATGCTGTGACAGGGAGCAGAACACAAAGCAGAACAGTTAAAAAGGAGATTATTTGCTTAATTTAATTGCCAAAGACTATGGATGTTATGTATATCAAGGTTCATAAGTTAATTGGGTGTGGCTATCTATGGAAAAAGTTAAAACTTGTAAAACAGGTCTTCAAGATATTTTAGATTAGAGTCGACCTTTTTATGAAGGTTCCTGCCGTGAAAACAAGATTTATGAAAAATAAGGCCAAAAACAATTTTTAGTAAAGTATTAAAGCTGCACCTCCATGCATTCATCTACAAGAATGCACCTCATGCCAGCAGCCAAACTTTATAAAGTAAGAGTTACCCAGGTGGTGTTGACTTTACAGCACCCAAATTTTATA
The DNA here is from genome assembly GCF_903995435.1 of Acomys russatus. NCBI lineage: Eukaryota > Metazoa > Chordata > Mammalia > Rodentia > Muridae > Acomys > Acomys russatus. Next base: position 29,411,858 of record NC_067157.1, on the reverse strand, counting down.
AAGTAAGAGTCACCCAGGTGGTATTGATTTTAGAGGCATGAAGAGCTTGTGAAGAAGAGCTGACACTTGGCACCGGTGGCAGGGCTGGACTTCCTAAAGAAAGCCCAATTGCAATGGGGACCCTTGCAGTTTGGGAATTCCAGTCCACTTAATACTCACTAGAAACACAAGCCACAATGAAAAGGAGCCAACTGGGACCTAGAAAGCAGGCTGTTAATGCTGCTGAGGGTGAGGCCATAGAGGTGACCCAAGGCCCTTGGGAAAGTCTGGAACTGTGAATGAATCACAGATATTTAACATTGAATATTTACACAGTGTTTTGCCTTGTGTAGATTATGGTATGCCCTGCATCTTCCCTCTTGAAATTATTTTTGATATTTCAGAAGCATATAATTTAGATATTTTAATCTTCTTTAAGAGGAAAATTTGGAATTTTACAGAAAATTTGAATGGAAAATGGATAAAAAAAAAAAGAAACAGCTTTAAAGAATATCTAAATTTGTAAGATGAGCTTCAGATCATAAACAGTTATTTTTAAAGACTCAAACTTAAGAGAGATAAAGCTGTAAAATCCCACTCATATAAAAAGCTACCAACTTATTGTAAGCTGTTAAAGGTAATTTAGACAGGCAAGCTAATGGTCAGTCACCTCATAAGGGATCCAATCCTTTAATGTGTTCAGAATCGTATTTGTAGTCATGCTATATGCAAATCTAACTTATTACAGAAATAAGCCTTTTAGCCTCCTGTATGTATTTTCAAGGTTAAGCCTAAAGCAAGTAACTAAATACAAAGATATGCTTAATAGATAATGCTCCTCAAACTTGTCAGAGATCTGTTGAGTGTGGCATCTAAAATGTTGGAAAATAATAAAAACTTACAACGACAGACAGAGAGACTTCCAGACCCTAGCAGTGGCCCCTGACCCCTCAAAGTCTACAGGAAGATGCAGGGGCCAGCACACCAGGAGTTCTCCACCTGGATTGTGGTAATGCTTACCACTGGACAAGACTGCCCCAATGCCTCATCTGCCTCCAGGACACTGCCCAAACTGGACAAGCAGGACACTGAAGAGTCGACTGCCCCACTTGGCCTAGACAAAGTTTGGTCAGTTCCCAGTGTTCCTCCTCCACAGAAAAACCTCTCATCTTCTGGGTCTGATGGCCAAAGAATGATGCTGTCCTGGTACAGCTGCCCGCAGTGCCATAAAGACCTCAGGAGCCCAGGATGACTGACAAGTTATGGAGTAGGGACTACTCTCTGTCATTTTAATTGATACATAGGCCATTTGGATTATACTTCCTGCTATAATTTATCCTTCTTGGGTCTCTGATGGCACTGATGACTAGGCTAACTGTAGCTCTGTCAGCTTGGCAGCACCACATGACCAGCTCCTTCCCCAAGGCTGCAGCCATTTTAATTTAATATATAAAGTCAGGCCTTGCTTCTTCTTCTTTTTTTTTTTTTTTTTAAACTTAGAACTACTGTCTCTTATTAAGAAAAGGTAGACAGGTTTGCCTGGCTTACAGGCTTCATATTAAAGGATAAACAGATTTCAAATGTAACTTTTTACTGTTCCTTTATTTAAAAGAACGTGCTTTGCAGTGACTGTTCTCAGTCATAACTACTTCTGTCTCTGCTAAATGATTAGATGGAAAGAAAAATGTTTAAAGTCCCTGGAAGTTCTGAGGGTCTATGAAAATAAGATACATAAATGCAAGGTATAAAGATATAAAAATTATTTAAGGCATATGAAAATTGAGAACTATTTCAGATTTCTTTCCCACTTTTATGCTATTGTTATACTAAGATTTCAAAGGCTTAGAGTTTTGACATTGATCGATAGGGTTCTGATGAGCTTGTGACGCTACTTTTCTACAACATAGATTTCATTACAGATTACAATCAATGGTAATGCTAATATATCTAAAACCTTTATCTCTTTCGGTAGACTGAAAATTCGTGTAGGCTTCAGGGACTCAAGAAGTCAAAAATCTTGAATCTATCTCTCACAGGCCGAATGGACTCCAGATAAGTACAGCTTAAATTTCTCCACCTGTCTATTCCTGAGGGTGGGATCTCTTTCTTCCCTGGTCTTGGAACTCTTCCCGCCCCTCACCAGTTACTAGGGCTATGGCCTTGAAAATTCCAAATACAATATTTTCTTTTACCTTCCTAAACTTTGAGTTCTGTCCCTAGTCTATATCTATCTCAGCAGATTTTCACTTGTCTGACAGACACCATCCAGGAGTCAGCTGTGGGCTACAAATGGCCATGAGCTCTGGACTTTGCCAAAAGCTGAAGTAAACCACTCCGGCCGGCCTATGTGATTGTTCCCTGTCTCTTCAGTCAGGTCATCTTCTGATGAATGTCCCAATGCCCAGCCTTTGACTAGCCTTTCATCCTTCCTGGGCCCTGACAATGATGCCTTAGTATTAGCTGGAAGCAGTCACAGAAAAGAACACGTAGTCCCTTGTCCCTCAACAGGTTGAAATGCTAGGTCAAAAGGAATCTTCCTGGCACAGAGGACAAAATAGATACACCTATAGTGCCAATTGGAATAGCAGGAATGATACCTGTTAAAAACCAGATAGACCCAGATCTGTCAGTAGGTAGATTCATTAGCTGAAGCAGAACTACAATATGATAGGGCACTTGGCTGTGCTTTATATAACACAGAGAAGTCACTGTATAACTTTAAAATAAAATTGTTGTTTCTATACAAACCACTGGGGAATCATTGGAGATAATCTGGCTCCACTCAAAGAAACATTACAGAGAAAGGGGCCTGAACAGAAATAGACGATTGGTGCCCATTCTCATTTCCAGGCTCCTCTTAGATGATAACTCTGATGTCAGCCATTGCAGGGCCTTTGACCCTCTGTTTCTGATCATTGCTATTGGCTCTTGTGTCATTAACTCCTTAACTAGATACATGAATTCCCATTTCCGTGCCATTAAACTAATGCTTCTTTCCCTTCATCAGCCCCCTGCTAATTTACTTATTGATCATAATATTTGAGACCTGTGTTTTTCGATGTATTTGCCAACCTTATTACTGGGTAGATATTCAGTGCTGGAATTCTGTTCTCCCAACCTCAACCTCAGGAAGTGCTTGCTTCCTCATCAAAGATTTTAAAGGGTTACACAAGCCAAGGGGGGAGGGGGTTGGGAATTGAAACCAAAACAGGAGCCACATTGTTGTTAAGGAGTCCCATTGTTATACATTGTTGTTAAATCTCCACACCTTACAAGAATAAGTTTCTGTTCCTTAACCCTAATGCATCCTAGAAACTATGTTTTTTAACCTATGCTAAACTTGCAGTCCAATGATGTATACCAACCCCTTTGCCATGCTAAACTCTCGAATCTCTGGGAAGACTCCCTTCCACAGGATGTATTCTTACACTTACCTACCCTGTAGGCAGCCTTGAGCCCCAAGTCCCCCACTCTTTTTGTCCAAGTGCTAAGAGCGAACTATCTCAACAGTGGTTTTCTTCTATAGTGTAGTTTGAGCTGAGCCTAGACTCATTTCTGGACATGTATGCCGTCTTTTTTGAGTTTTGGACCTAACAAATACATGTTTTAAATTTTAATTCTTATTTTTATATTTAATTAATTAATTTGCTTTTGAGACAAGCTCTCTTACTGGGATCTGAGGCCAACCAATCAGGTTAGACTACTTAACTAGCAAGCCCCAGAGCTAGCCACCATGCCCAGAACTCAAACTTGTGTAGCAAAACACCTCGTTAACTGAGCTATCTACCCCACAACCACCACCACCATACACACATACACACCGCCCCTTGAAGATATATTAGACGACTGGATAATTGACCTGGACAGTAATGAAACTCTAGGAGTGAGAAGACACCAAGAAGTTGGATGTTTCTCAGACAGGCACATCTAGATTGCCTTTGTGCTAAAAGGATGCCGCTTACTCGTTTGAAAGACTCATTGCTGCAACGCCTCTGTCCCTTCCCACTTCTTGTTTTTGTTAATTTCTAGTGTCTGAAAATGAGGTTAAAAAAAAAAAAAAAAAAAAAAAAACCGAAAGCAAAAAAGCAGCTAGAGGCTTTCCCACCAGCAACACTTGTATGCTCTGGCCGAATTAGGTAGCAAGCCTCTGCTTCCATCATGGCGCCACCATACCCGGTTTTGTTGGCACCAGACACAGCCAGCTGGACTCAGAAATTTTGTCCACTTAGCTCTCCCTTCACATTTTTGAAATCTAGAAACCTGCTTTGTTCTTTTCAGGCAAGTAGGTGCTATATTTAGAGGGCATAGGCCCCATCGCTGTAAATCACGAGTGTAGTTTGCCTCTGGGGTCTCCTTAACGACAGGAGGGCTATTTTTGAGATCGGCACAAGAAATTCTGACATAGCATGAGAAAATAGTGCTTGGAAGGAAACATAAAATACAGGACAGGCTGGTGACTTCGTAGGGCTCCTTGGCCAATCACAAAAACCTCTCCAGAGACCTGTGCAACAGGACCTTGCTGAGTTAGCGCAAAAGCAGCCAAATTCTGGTTGTCGCAGTTTTGTAGTATTACCTCGCCTTTATTCACAGCAAACACTGCAGCCTTCTCAGTGCACTTCAGGGAAACCAAACAAGACTTTACTCCTCAGCGTATTTCATCTCCATTTCACTATAATAGAAAAGAAGGCATATCTAACTTAAAAATGCTTTAAATTAAATGTACAACTTCCTCTAGTACCTTAAAAAGTGTGTGGTAATTTGTGATGGATTAAATAGGAATAGCTTCCATAGGCTCATATATTTGGACCCTTGGTTATTAAGGAGTGGTGCTACTTGACAGAGACTAAGAAGTGTGACCTTATTAGAGGAAGTGTGTCACTGGGGGGTGGGCTTTAGGGTTTCAAATGCTCAAGCCAGGCCCAGTGTCTCTCTCTTCCTGCTGCCTGTAAATTCAGATGCAAGGCTTCGGCTACCTCTCTGGCACCATGTCTGCCTGCATGCCGCCGTGCTGCCCACCATGATGATAATAGACTAAACCTCTGAAACTGAAAGCCAGCCCAGTTAAGTATATAGCTGAGTTGTATCATAGGTACACACACACACACACACACACACACACACACACACACACACACACACGGGATTCCCCCATATTGATTTTCATAATTGTTAAACTATTTTAGAATGCCAAACAGCAGTGTGGAATGGATCCCTTTTGTCTACATTCTCTCTAGCATTTGTTATTTGTTTTCTCTCTGACACTATGATGGGGTTTCTGTTTCTTTGATGTTTAAGCAACCCCCATTCTAAGAATTTAGACCCGAACAGAGCCATGTTCTATATGAAATTAAATATTAATCACAGTATTGATATCTATATTACTACTATAGATTTCAAAAATATGTATTTGTTATATTTCTAGGAAATTGGTTGAATTAGAAAAGCCTTTTAGTTCTTATTTTAATTTCTAATTAATTTAGACATATGATTTCAAAGTCAAATCTAACTTTACACTTCCAGTTTAGTTAATAAAAGTTGTTTCCCCAGTTGAAAGTTTTTCTTAAAGTACCAAGTTTTCTTAGTTAAACCACAAAACTTATATATTTAAAAAAGAAGTTGCTTATATACATATGTATGTGTATAATTTATAAGTTAGTAGAAAGTGTTTAATGACATTTCCCTGTGTTTTCAAAATGAGCCCAAACACCATTGAAACCTATTGTATTGAACCAAAACCTCTTGTTTTTTCTAACTTAAACCCCTTGCAGAAGAATTTCCTCCTTGCCCTACTTTGCTATGAGCTATTCTTATGCTTCCCCTCCTGGGCATTTGCCTGAGCCCTCTTTAAGAGCCATGACTGGTCTCAGATGGGCGTGAATAAAAGGGGGGTATGAATCTCCCTGAAGAAAGGTGGGCAAGAGGCTGCTAAGGGCCAGCAGCAGAGGGAGTCAGCAGTGCCCGGGGAAGAGCATTCTGGCTGCAAGGCCGCCCAGCACCTGTCACTGCTGGGCAGGGAATCTGATGCCCACATCTATGCAGTCATGCCCCAAATGTTCTGCTTCCCTGGGTCTATTACAAGTGATCCTGGAAAGGATGCTTTCAGAAGTGGGGAGAAGTAAAGAAGGGAATGAAAAGCAAGACAGGGGACTAGGAAACAAAGACGTTGTTGTTATAGCCAGAGAGTGGGAAAGTGGAGCCTTCTGCAGGGGAAACCTGCATTTACTAATTCAAATTAATCCCTAAACTATGCTCAAAATTTTCTTTTTAAGTTCTTTCTTTTCTTAAATTAAAATATAATTGCGTCATCCATCCTTCTGTTTTCTTCCTGAAATTCTTCCTACATCCGCTATCCTTTGTTGCCTCTCAAATTCATGGCTTCTTTTTCTTTGTTATTGCTACACACACACACACACACACACACACACACACACACACACACACACACGTGATAGGCTTATGGCTTGTAAAGCATTTAATTGATTCTGAGAGGTTACAATGGAAATAGGGAAAGATCCTCTTTCTGAGGAATTTTCATTTGGGAAAAATATGTTACATACCTAAACGAAGCCATTTAGATATGAACAGTGTGTGTGTGTGTGTGTCTGTCTGTCTGTCTGTTTGTCTGTCTGTCGGTCTATCTAATAGCAGTAGGGCTGACACAGGAAAGGGTCAATGTCAAGACATACCTAATTTGTACTTTGATGTTATGGCGTTTGATGAGGTAAGCTGAAAAGTAGAGAGAGAAATAAGTTCTAAGTATCAGAAGTAGAGTACTATTATTATACACGTGCCATAACGAAATAAGATTTTAAATTATATTATACAATAAGAACTAAAGTACAACTAGATGAAAAATTATGGGACACGTTTAAAAGATAAAATACAGAGGTGATTGAGAGACAGAACTTGAGATGGTGAAATTTTATGTAATTGTGTCCAAATGAAGCCATATCTCAGGTCCCACCACATAGACACCCTGACAAACACCAATACTCTTAGTTTGGTAAGGGACTGGGGTTTCTTCAGAGACCATTGTTGACTTAATATTAACACTTAATATTAATTATTATTTTAGTAAAATCAGTGGTTACCCTTTCATCAGCTTTATACCAAAATAACCACACAGAGAGACCAGAATCTATTTATCCTGTAGCACAATACTGCACAATTATTACTCCATCCTGAACCTCTAGGCTAGAATAGTTTCTTTCCACTCAGATTTTCCACTTTATACTTGCTTCTAAATCATCTCCTAGTTCCATCCATTTTTCTTGATGTTTCCCAGCCTCTCCTTGTGGCTCCAGCCTCTCCTTCCTCCTCTTTCTCCTCCCCTCACTGGATCAGGATGTCCCACCCTATTTTCTGCTATTGCTCAGCATTGGCTAGTTTGTTTTTTATTGACAACACAGAGAACAAATGGTGACATGTTTACCCAAACTTGAAACTGGAGATACTTAGAATAAACATCACAATGTAATATCAGGGCAGAGATATCAGCATTTGAATGAACAAAGGCAAACTGTACACAGTCCACAAGAACATTGTGCCGACAGACCATCATCTTGCCTCACTGATCTCCAGTGCACTTTCGGCCTGTTGAATGAACACTTGCTCACCTTTGGAGTCCTCGGGTCTGTTACTAGGAAATGTCTACAACAACCGTAATAAGATTTCTTTCTAATGAGTTCTAATATTGCTCGGGCACTTAGCATCTCACATATATAATTCCCTTTAATCCTCACAGCCACAGAAAGAAAGCCTTGTCTTCTTTTTATAAAGGAGGAAACACAGAGAGAAGTATGTTCCTGTCTCTTTAAGTCCCTGTCAAACATCTTAGCAGAGTCCTCTATGCTGGCTTGCTCTCTTTCCGTTTTGCCTCCAATCTGCCTCATTCTATGTCTTCACTCTTTTTCCCACACTCAAAGTCCCTCTTGCTTAAGAGTGCTGACAGACATCTCCATTGGCATAAGTTTTGGTCTTTCTCTTCTGGTTGGGTACCATGTTCCCTGGAGACTCTTGTTTCCCTGAACTTTCAGGATGACACTCTTTCTCATCTCTTCCCAGTGTTCACTACTGTTTCAGGTTTTTTTTTGTTTTTTTTTTTTTTTTTATTGGACCTAGCCCATTTTCCCCATATGCTTCCGTGAGCATGCACATGTTCTGTTGTGGGCACCATCCCAATCTTTGCTATCTTTATTTTTAAAAGTGGCTCTTTCCTTTTCCACAAACCAACTCATTTTTCATCTGTACTTTGGTGTTCACTATTTAGGTTATGCCATGTGACTCTATTGATGCAATGCGTGACACATTTCTTCACTGGCAGAAGATGATAGAGCAATTGCTTCTGTTGACACCGTCTCTTGCTGTGCCAGCCACTTCTCACCTGTTGTTTCCTCCATGTGAACCTCACTTGTTCCATCCGAGTTTGTGTGTGCAGGTTCCTTTTACAAGTATATATAGGGATCCAAGGTCAGCACTGGGTATCTTTTCCAAGCAAAACCTTAGTTTTTAAGGCGAAGAATCTTATTTTTCAGACAGGATCTGACCATCAATCCCTGGGCTCCTCTCTGTACCTCCCTATCTCTGAGATTACAGGCATGAACTACTAGTGAGCAAACTCCGGTCTGCACGCCGGTATGACAAGCACTTTGCCAGCATGGTCATCTCCCTCCTCGTTTTTTTTTTTTTTTCTAATTCAGCCTCATTTCATCAGAATTTTTATGGCTTTGTTCAAAGCACTATCAGTGTTGGGCATCTGCATTACTTGATTGGATTCGCTTCCTGCTTTGGGAAATTGCCCAGACCCTGTGTGTGATAAGAACAGGATTTGCCATCTTCTTTTAGAACCACTAATTTGTTGCAGTTGACTGGCCTTGGGGAACACCACATGATCTCTGTTGGGCCACAGCAGTCACTCACCGCTTACCAGCTGCAGCTGAGAAAGACCAACACATCTTCCTGTCATGGTGAATTGTTTTTAGACTGTGTTCTTCAAGTTCTTCCAATTTGTAGATTTTCCAGTTTTCTCTATTATTGATTTCTGCTGGTGATTGCAAACTTGTCAAACTTATTGAGATTTGTTTTCTGCCTTAACATATGGTCGATCCCATCTGTCTCATATCCAATGAGTGTGTCCCATGTTCACTTGAGGAAATATATATTTTGTTGGTTTAGGGTAGGTTTAAAATAGCTTTTTAGGTTTTGTTTGTTCATAGGACTCTACTCTTCAATTCCCTTACTACTATGTATAGTTTTTGGTCCACTGTGGGAATGAGGTCTGGATGTATCCAAACTATCATTGAGGAATTATTTATTCCTTCAGCCCCATCACATTTTGTCATATACATTTGGGGGCTTTGCTGGTGGGTGGGTATAGATTCATTTACCTACTTAATAAGGAAGACTCTGTTTTTATTCAAAGTCTTAAGGGATGCACCTAGTTTCCTTTTTGCTGCTATAATAAACACCATGGTTAAAAACAGCTTGAGGAGGAAATGTTTTGTTTCATCTTACACTCCATCTTCCAACCCATCCTTGAGGGGATTTGGGGCAGGAAATCAAGGCAAGAGCTTGAAGCAGAAACCACTGTGGAGTGCCATTTACTGCTTTGCATCCTAGCTTCTTCTCAGCCAGCTGTCTTATACATCTGAGGACTCAAGTGTGGTGATGGTAACACCCACAGTGGACTGTGATCTATACTGCGTCACTAACAACCAAGGAAATCTACCTCAGACCTGCCCACAGGCCGATCTGGTTGACGCAATACCTCAACACACAGGCTCTCAGAAAACTGTGGACACCCAAACACAGCTGAATTGAACTAGGAGAAGAATCAGAAGGCTTTTATACAAAATTCCCCCCAAATCTATAAATAGATTGGACATGTTTTGTACTTTAATATTTGACATTTACATTATAGTCATCATAATAGTCTAAAAGCTCCAGGCTTGTTAATGAATTTTTGTAAAAACAATAGAAAATTTTTAAACAGGAAAAAAAAAGTAATTAAGAGACGATGATGGATTTCTAGGCTGAAATGGCAATCATTTATAGGCTCCCACGCAGAACACCCTCCTCTGTGGAAATGCTACAGTGTGTAATTTATGTACATACAAAGGACGCTCTATAAGAGGTGCCACTCACAGTAATTGAATTTAATTTTGTAACCAGAAAAGGTGAATTTTGTATAAAGTGTTTTAAATGCATTCTCTGGGTATCTCTCATTAAACACTTTTTTTTCCCTAGCTCCAGGCGACAAAGGGAAAAAAATGCCCATGTGCTGAGTCTTTGCATCTGCGTTATCGGGTCTGTCTGTAGAGTTGATGTGGGATGAGAGAGGCACTGCTCCTTTAAGAACACAGAAGATTGGTCCCTGGAGCTTTTGATGCTTATCAGAAATTTTCATTAAGCTGTATTATAACACCCTGAATGAGTCAGAGAGTCTTCAAGTCACAATTCAACCAAAGCTACATAAAGGAGAACTTTAAAAAGCACAAAATATATGAATAAAAATTCGCTACCTGACGTGTAAGCCTACAGCCATATTCTGATGCTGTACATAGGAGAGGAAAAAAAGCCAGTTCTTCACAGAGAGAATACATGATCTATAAATTCTGCCTTGCCTTGGCTTACCACATCTGCCCTGCTATGGTTCTTTCAGGGGAACATGCATCATCCCATTCCTGGAATAGCAAGGGATCAGAGGCAGGCCAGAGATGCACACACTTATGCAAGCACGCTCACAATTACACATAAGCCCACACACTCATACTCACACACCCACACACTCAAAGTCACAATTTTTCAAACAATCACTCACACTCTTACACACACCCATGCACACTACTAGGTAGAAATAATGTTATTTCTACCTAGCTTCACAAGAGGAATAGATTATTCCAGAAATAGGTGGTTAGGAGCCAAGGCTCCCACCCCAGACTTGAGTTAAGTAGGTGTCAGCTTCCATCACAAAAGGATAAGTGTGTCCGTTTGAGGAGGGCTCAGGCAATATGAATACTCTTATGACTCCACCGAGCTGTTCCTGGCCTCCTCTGTCAATAAAAAGTAGATATAGAGACCATAAGATAAGTGACACACAGGGGAAGGAAAAAGTAAGGACCAGGAAAGTCCACATAGGCAAAATGGACATTTGTTCTTCCTTTCTTAATATATTTATTTCTTATACAGCTGAATTTTGCAAGGGGCTGGTAGTATTTTTCCAAAAACAATGTTATTATAGCTATGTATTTTTACAAGTGAGGTGAAGAAATTGAGACTTGACTAAGATCACAGCTTCCCTAAGGACAAAGGTATAACTCAACACTACTTCACGTGAACCTTTAAAACACTGGTTGTCTGTCAGCCTCAAAAAGACCTACTTAGCTGCAGCTCAAAATGCAAGGTAAAAGTCTTCCAAGATGGCTGCCATGATGGATGATGGACAGTGGCGGCTGGGATTATAAACTATTTTAGGGTATGGCCTAGTTGGAGGAAGTGCGTCACTGTGGAGGCAGGCTTTGAGATCATGGGTGCTCAAGCTATACCCAGTGTCACACACAGTCGTCTTGTGCTACCTGCAGACCAACATGTGGAACTCCTCCAGCCCTGTGTCTACCTGCACACCTCCATGCTTCCCACCACGATGATAATGGACCAAACCTCCAGAACTGTGAGGTAGCCCCAGGATAAATATTTTCTTTTCTAAGAGTTGCCATAGTCATGGTGTGGCTTCACAGCAATGAAACCTTAACTAAGACAGACATTGAGGTGGGTGTGGGGTAACCTAGCACATACTGAGTGACTTGCTTTTCTTTTGTGTCTTGTAATACAGGATTCCTGCTTTGAGGAGGAGGATGATGATGACAACGATGATGATGGTGATGTGATGATGATAACAACAATGACCCAAGAAAGGGTCTGATAGCACAGGCTGGGACAGTGGCACAGAGAAGAATCTAAAGAGAGTAAGAAATAAGATCATTTGCTGGGAGTGAGGGGGAGGGTATCAAATTTGTGGTTTGAAGGGCCATTGTGTACAATAGAAGAGACAGCAGAGAAGAAAATCCAGAATTTCTGGGCAATTCTAGGAAACCAGCTGAGGCTCTGCTCATGTGAGCTTCTCTATTAGTGAAAAGGGTTTAAGCAGAAAGCTGGGCTCAGCGTTTCTGGAATAAGGATATGAGACAACTCCAGAGCCATTCAGGACTAGCGACAGTTAAGTAGGATGAGGAGAGCCTGCTCTGCCACATCAGTGGATACTCTGACATTTGGTTTCACCCAACTAGGATTCAAATAACACTACGTGTTGTCTCAGCAAACTTGGCATCTCGTAGCTATGCCTTCAGTCATTTCCTCCAGTCTAAGACTGAAGCTCAAACACATGGCAGTCTTTAGTATGGACCCAACTTGAGGCTAAGCTGTGGCAAGCCTAAGTAAGAGGTCTTAGATGTCTAAGACTTGGTTGAATCTGAGCAGGTCTGGAGGGCTGCCGGGATAGAGTCTAGGTGCGCTTTCCCCACCAGCGCTAAGAAATCACATATAGAGAGAGACCATTTCATTTTAAAGGACTGAAGAATCTACCAAAGGACAGCTTGCATCCTGATGAGAGGAAAGCTTACCAACTCTCATTTCACGCCTTCTCTGTGAGCACATGGTGCCAGCACGGCTGCACCAAGAGTTCAGACTGATTGCTGCTCAGTAGGAGCCAAGCGATGCCCTGTGTCCTTAGCCTGCATCGCCTCAACTGAGCCAACAGCATTCAAGGCGGGTGATGCTCTTTCCTCTCAAACATCTGAGCTTGAGACGTGGAACAGTTTTTGGAAGGCACTCCTAAGTTGGTAGTCGCACCAGGACCAAACTATTCTAGACACAGAAACCAGAGTCCATAGCGTCAGCTGTGTGAAAAGCATTTAAAGATGTTGAGGGCTTAGCTTGCTCTCTAGTTTTAAACTGTCCTGAGTCGCTAAGCTGAGTCATTTGTTACCATTTTCTTTTCTATTTTGGAGTAATGGTGGTTGGCAGCTTAAAGGACACTGGGCTTTGTAGGCGGGAGGGAGTCTCTGTACCTTAACAATATGTTTACTTAATAGCTATTAAGATAGTGTTGTCTAATTTAATCTGGCCCCTAAACCCTGAACCAAAATTTCTTAGGTTTCATACATCCATTCTGTTTGCTCTCAAATTAGCTTTCATTTGTTTGATTGTTAGGGCTGTTCTGTTTTGAAATGAGGTCTCATGTCATCCAGGCTGGTCTCAAACTCACTATGTTAAGCTAAACTGACCTTGACTCGCAACCCTTCTGCTTCTACCTCCCACATGTTGGAGTTACAGGTCTACACAGCCTAACTCAGATCCTGACAGTTTTCACTGCTTAATCGGATCGTCTTTGGGCAAAGCAGGTACTTTAAAGTAGCATACCTGCCCAAGTCTCCCTTTCTGCCACTCCAAGGCTGATCCTCACATTTGTTTTATGTGCCAGGAGCCCTGGCATGACATATTGGTTCCGTCTCCTTGGTTATAGAACCTACAGGGTACTATTCGCTATGGTGTAGCTGTAGAAGGCCAAGTTTTAGTCCCTCTTCCTCCTTTGGTCTTTCTATTATCTCTACCAGAAAGCAAGACATGAGAGCTTGAATCTCTACAGCTCTGGACCATGGAGACCACTCCTTAGCATATGACATCCTTTGCTTACCATGGTTATAAAGGTCACCTTACCTGGGACCACCATTTCCTCTTCTGTTTGGGGCTTAGAACTTGGAAAGAAAAGCCTAGCAAACATTTTCAAGTTGATCCTGCACTTTTCCCTCCAGAAAAAGAAAAAAAAAGGACCAGATATTTTAGGTGTTTTAACAAAGAAAATGCATGTATGCATGCATACATACATACATACATACATACATACTTATATAGGCAAGATAACATAGGCTAAGAAAATCCCCAAAGAGCAGCTGGGGGCACAGCTCACAGTGGTACAGCACTTTCCTAGCATGTAGCAGGCCCTCAGCTGGTTGCCCAGCACTACAAAAATATGTATGTTTAAAAGAGGAAAGGGCATCCAAAAATAGTATCTTGCTACTCTGAGCTCTGAGGAAGGAAAATGTCCCTTAGCTATAAGGCATGCAGTACAGATTAATGGTTCTTTGGTGAGATGGATGAGAACTCCTGTGACTTACCCTCTGCCATCGGCCTGGGTCACAGAGAGAAGAGGATGCGCAGAACATAGCAAGGGGACATAGTGTCCAAGGCCACTGCGTGCTGCAGTGCCTACAGCGTCCTCACACTGAAGTCCCAGTGCACAGCTCCCTTCAGGAGCATTTGGAGACATCCTGAGAGTGTGCCCATTTGCCCAAGGGAAGCGCATTCAGGTGACCTGAGGTCACAGAGCCCGATGCCGTTTTTAACACGTTGTCACGCTTGTAATTTGTGCTTTGCTGACCCCATCAAGGTTTTCATAAGTGGAGTCACTTTGCTTTTATATTTCAGGTTGACTTTCTGTCTCCTCTCTTTGGAGCTGGCAGGTGTGGGTCAAAGAGTACTTTCCATTAAAAAATGAGTTTTGAAGAACTAATGTGTACCATGGTGATAATAATGTATTGATGTGCTTAAAACTTGCATAAAGAATGGATGTTAACTATCTTAACTCATATACAAACCAAAGGTTACTGGAAGATGATAGATTTAGTTAACCTGATTGTGATATATATGCATATATATATATGTATGCATATATATGACATATAGATTATTAATAAATAAATGAGATAGATGGATGATTGGTAGATGACTGATAGATTGATAATAGATAAATAGATATAAATAGATGATAGATAATTGAGAGATGATAGATAATTGATTGATAGATAGATGATAGAAAGATAGATAGATAGATAGATAGATAGATAGACAGACAGACAGACAGACCTTATTGTCTATCTTAAATACATAAGATTATTTTTTAACAACTATTTCTTTGTGTGTGTGTGTGTTTCAAGATTTTATTTTGGAAGTTTCAGGACTTCTTTGGGCACACTTCCCATCTGTACTTGGTTGAATATGCAGATGTGGAGCCTGTAGACACAGAGCTTTGTAGCTTGAGTCCAAGACAAGAGAACATGATCCCAGCACTTGGAGAATGGAGTCAGGAGAGCTGTGGAGAGTTCTGGGCTACCGTGAGCCACACAGTAAAATTTTAAAACAAATAAAATGTAAGGAAGCAGGGGCTGAGAGGCTATGACTGAGGGTCTAAGTGGGAGAGCAGAGCTTAGCATCTTAGAAACCAAGAGAGAAGAGAGAGGATCGGGCCTCCCAGTCAGTTTCCTGCTTCCTCCAATTTTGCCCCATGTAGGCCTCCACCTTTTGGGGAAGTATTGGCCACATTCAGGGAAGCTCTTTTTCCTCAATGGTCCCACATACCAGTGCTCTCTGGAAAGGCCGTCATAGGCATGACAAAGATTGTACTGACTGATTTCTGAGGCATTGCTTAGTCCAGTCAAGTTAACCACCTAGATAGTCATCGTGTTGTGAATACCATTCAATCTACTGAAAATACAAAAATACAGATGAAGAAACATGCCCAAGATGAAAAATTGAAAGTAATATTTCTTCCTAAATTATTTTTCTATTTCAACCTAGCTCACTTGACATAGAAAGGTGTTTGTTTGTTTGTTTGTTTAATGATAAAAGCTCCACATCGTTGAAAGAGGTTGGCTTTATTGGCTGTTTAAACCCCAGGCTGTACATCTAGAATACTATTGAAAATCCCCCAAAGTCTTTTTTTCTTTTTTTCTTTTTCTTTCTTTCTTTCTTTTTTTTTTTTTTTTTGCATTCAGATAAAAATTCAGTAGCAAGGGCTTAGCAGAGCTGTATTTATGTGACAGAATGCAATTCCTACCCAGATTCTTAGCCATAGCAAAGCAGTCTGGGAAATGTACTGATGGCTCTTTGAGCCATCCAGAAAGAAAAGAAGACAAATAGGTAGAAGTGAACAGAGGGTGTGGCACAGCCAAACTCACCACATACCACTGCCATACCTGAAAAGAACTGAATGGCTGTTTTCTGTGAAAGAGGTTCTGCACTACAGATTGTTCCACAGCCCCAAGAATTCACCTCACAAGTATAATAGCTGCATCTGTTTTTGTCCGTCCTTATTCCACATTTGAAGTGTCTAGCAAACACTAAAAGCAAAGCAAAGCAAAGAAAAAAAAAAGGCCCTTTGCTTATAAAAAATTTAAACAAAAGAGACTTCATTGTACTTTTAATTATCAGACACATGACTTGGGGCCATGACTCATTTTGAAAACAACGTCTTAAGAGAAACAACAAGAAGAAAGTTTGAATTACAGGAAGATGACATTGCTCATGAGACTCTATGGGTCAGTAGGAGGCCATACAGTGAATGGCAGTGGAAGAGTTACTTGAAGATGGCAGTTTAGCAAAATGGTTTTAGTTTCAAATTCTGAAAAACCCGTCCCATGTGAAAATGAACAGCTTGGTGTTGCTGCAGCTGAGAGTAGGATGACAGCCGCGGCGCAGACTAGAAAAGGAATGAGACTCCAATTCAGACTTAGGAAGGGCTGCCGGGTATGGTATACTCACCTGGAGGTAGAGTGGCCCTCCGTGAGGATGGGGTTCCACCACCACTAAGGCAGCTGAGGGTGGAGGAGGGGATGGCTTGGCTAGCTTCGGAGGCCGCGAAGAGTGGAAGCTGAGCTAATGTATTTGCTGCATCCCTTCCAAATTCTTGTTAAAATGTCTGATGGTGCAAATGTTGACTCTTGCTTCCTTCGGGCTAATTTGTGTTACGTAGGCTCTTAGACCACAGCACAGCTGGCAGTGCCTCTGTAGCCAATGTGTAGATCTGATAACAGAACAGCCCTCCTACCCCACCCATGTGTGTATGTGTGCGTGCGCGCACACACGTGCATGTTTCATTTCTCACCTTCCAGTCACCCTGCACTGAGTCAGCCCTTCACACGTTATGAGCAATGCATTTTCAATTACACTCATTTGCTATTCACTCCTGTCCTTTCTTGGTAGGAGGCCGATATTACTTTCCACACCTTAAAATCAAGCACAACCTTAAACGCTTCAAGAAATGTTCACAAGGTCACTGAAAATTAGACGGAGACCCAGGGAGCTAATGCATCGCTTGGTTTCCTGAGTCACACAGCCCCCGCGCCTCCTCAGGAGGGCTAGCTGGCAGGCTCAGGAAAGTGTGGTGGTGTCTGTAGTTCTACTTTCCTGTTCATGCTTTTGAAGGAACAAAACTGTGTTTGTACAGTGTTTTAAAAGGAAGAAAGAACCAGACCAAAAGCCAGAAGCTTTTGACAGAATGCTTATTTTATAATATGATGCCTGGGTTCTAATTTACTCTTTTCTTGTTCCACACAATTCTAGAGGTTTTTTTTTTTTTTTCCTCTTTAATAAATCCACACAAAGAAGGTCGATTAGTGAACTGGTTTGTTAAATCTTTCTCTGCTCAGCTTTAGCCACAATGGAAACGAAAAAGGAATTGCTTAGCAGAAGCTGGGCGTGTGAGGGGCGACTTCAGTCTCTCTAAGCCTGCTTCCATCTGTCCATTTGTGAATTATTCAACCAACACAGAGCAGCACTACTTGGGGGTGGATCTTTATAAAGGGTGAGACTCAAATGAGCTCTCAAACCCACTCCTCGATCCTTGGTTCCTTAAAATAACTCAAAAAGAAGAAACCAACACATGCAAACGTGGCTAAGGGCGGATTTTATCACCAGATCTGCAGGGATTCTACATTTTTTCTGAGAAAGCAAAAGTTGGTTTTAAAGGGGAAGCAGAACTCAAAAATCCAATTAAACTCTTAAATATATTTTCCAATTCTCATATCTTTTCCCCCGAAATAATTTCCTTGAAAGGAGAAGGATAATAGGTCACTCCTGGTGTGGCATTAAATTTTGTGATCATACCTGGGGTTCTGGGAAGAAGCAGAAACCTCAAGCACCTGCCCCTTTCTGTCTGAACTACAACTGTGAGAGCCACTGCCACTGTCCCTAAACTTTTCCTTCTGATCCAAGAAGTCCTTTAATGTTCTGGCATGTAGTATGCATTTCACAATTAAAAGTGAAAATCTTGGGTATGGTAGTATACTGGTAGAGTGATCCCCCAGTACACACAAGAACCTGTCACCCAGCACACAGAAGAACATGTCACCCAGCACACACAGGAAGGTGTCGGCCAGCACATACAGGAAGGTGTCACTCAGAACACACAAGAACAAGAACCTGTCACACAGCACACACAAGAGCCTATCACTCAGAACACCCAGGAAGATGTCACCCAGCATACACAGCAACATGTCACCCAGCACACACAAGAACCTGTCACCCAGCACACACAAGAACCTGTCACCCAGCACACATAAGAACCTGTCACCCAGCAAACACAGGAACATGTCACCCAGCACACACAGGAAAATGTCACCCAGCACACACAAGAGCTTATGCTTGATCCTAGTACTATGAAGGTGCACATGCATGTACACACACAGGCACACACAGAGACACGTGAAAACCCATAAGATTTAGAAAAGAAATCAGAAATATACAGATAGTAAAGGAAGTTATATTAAAATGCTAATATTTCAGAGCTATCTGTTATTGCTGGTTCTTTTTCCTCCAGTTTGTGGGGTTAGTATGAAAAATAAGAATAATGAGAATTTGTCCTTCCCTCGGAGTTCACCTTGCTGATAACCAAGAATTTGAGTCTTAAAGACCCGTGGCTCCCCCTCCCCGCCCCCCCCCCCCCGCCCCCGAGCAGAAAGAAAAGGTTTTGAAAGTCATCCATCTCTTTTGGGATGGTGCTGGGGGGGCGGGGTGGTAAGAGTAGTGTCAGAGTTGCCTGGCCTGAGATGAGGTCTGACCAACAAACCAGATGGTGGCCTGCAGGCAAAACAGTGGCCATGCTTACTGCAGGTGGCAATAGGCAGGAGTGGTTAAAGTGATGTGAGTGTGTGTGGCAGGGTCCTAAGAAAAGGAATCTTTGTGTACTGGACCTCCATAGACTTGACTCTAGGAAGAACACCGTGAGATGGCGAGACCTCCATGCCCCTTGTTAACAAGACCAGCTAGAAACACCTGCCGTTCCTGAGCAGCCACTAGAATTGTCAGTAACTGCAGCGACCAAAGCCAAAGAGCCCTTCATCTAAGTCTCCTGGTATATCTGGTTAGCCCCAATGAATTATGGGTAAGAGGAGTCAATGAGGAAGACTGAGTTGGCTTACAAACACAGCAAGGTGAGTCAGAAACAGGGTAGATACGGTTTCCACCCTTTTTGGGCACACGTATATGTGTTTACTGCTATGTTACCAGGCGACTGAAGATCTTAGGACCAGTTCTAAAAATAAATCAGTGATTTGGAACTAAGTAAATTGTGGAGAGTAATGTTAAGGATAGCTTTCCAATATTTCATCAATTTAAGTTTCTGTATGTTTATAAGATAATCACATCACTGGTTATTGGAGAATAAAGCATTTAGGATTTTGTTTTTCTCTTTGTCTTGAATGCTAGGAGGAGGAGGAGGAGCTCGTTGGGAGTTCATCTTTGCTGTATCTAATGTGAGCAAGGATGGGGTGAGCCACCTTTGGCTTAGCGTTTGCAGCCCTGGTTACTAGATTTCATCTTGGCTGGTTGGCTGCTTCTTCAGAAGATGAAGGTAGATCGCAGAATGTGCATAGAGCAGGCGATGATCCTGAAACAGAAAGAGGAAACTGAGAGAATGCTGGACGGGGAGCTGGACCACGGCTTGCTGCAGCTCTCTGCACAGGGCTGGGATGGTTTTTACTGTAAGTCGTGGGAAGTCAGTTTAAATTAATCTTAAATTGGACAAATACCAAATTATATTTGTGGAGTGTGCTTTAAATAAAACCACTTTACATTTCCTTTCCAAAGCAAGTTTAAAAAATGTTTTTTACAGATAAGTGGAAATCACAGGCTTCATATTAACTGTAAGTAAGACAGAGAATTCACATTTTAGCTTTATTGTCTGTACCAGGCCATAGAAGGCTATCACAGGCCCCTAAAAAAGACGTGTCTATGCTTTAGTTCCTAGACCCTGTGAACTGTGCCTAATTTTGGTGGCTTGGGGGTATGTCTTAGCAGATGCAATTATATTTAGCATCTCAAAACAAGATAATCATCTTACACAGTCCAGATGGGCCCTACATCCAACATTTAGTATCCCTATGTGAAGAGACTCTGAGGTAAAAACAAAACAAACAAACAAACAAAAAAACCCACAAGGATGGATGCAAATGTTCCACTCGTAGACTGTCAGCATCTTCCGGAAGTTGGAAAAGGCACCATAGATCTCCTTCTACAACTCCAGAGGAAGCAAAGTTGCCAAGTGCAGAAGAGAACGTGCTGCTGATGCTTCCAGGCACCCCGTTCCTGATATTTTGTTGAGAAGGGCCTGGAGAATTAATGCAGGACTGTTTCCTTTTGTACCAATGAAGAAAGTAGGGGTTCAGTTTTTGTAGCATCAATTCTGATCATCTAACTTTGGGTTAAGAACTTTTTTTTTTTAGCATTTGTATTTTGTGGTTTTTTTTTTTTTTTTTTTTTTTTTTTTTTTTTTTTTTTTTTAGCATAAGGGTTATAAGAACTTGAAGGTGGGCATTCAGCTCAAAGTTGGGAGTGCTGGCCTTGCATGCATGGAGCCCTGGATTTACCTGAGTTATCCTGTAGTGTCACTTGCCTTTGGTTGACTAAAAGTCATTGACAGGAGGTCATGCAGTGCTTTGCCATAGATGACACCTCGAACTCAGGCCACCAAACAGGTTAAAACCGTTCTTTGGCAGGTGTTCTCGGTCTATGACTGTTACCATCCTTATTCACAGGCAATGGCTTCTCCCTCGCAGACTTCTGATGTCCCTGTGCTTCTGAGATGATTCTAGATAACAGCTGCTGATCAGAAGAATTGATGCAAATCAGGAGCATCCTACTCGCAAGATAACAGAATGCCACCACAAGAAGCTGGCCAATTGCAGCCGCCGCCAGACTAACTCTATTTAATGGGAGACTGAATTTCATGCACACCCTCAAATCTGGTCCTTTTTATACATATCCTCTGCTTCCTCAAAGGTGGGGGAGAGGACAGTTGAGATCATAAGATGTCGACCTCCTTCCGGGTTGCTAGCATCCTCAATAAAACCAACTTCTTCTCATGGTAATGCTGGGTGGAGGCCTAAAGCCATATCTAGGATGACAGAGGCTCCAGAACAGTGCACTCAAACACTGTAACTTGAAGGGACAAATAATCAGTAACCATTTCATCATACAATGACCTTCAAGATTTTTGTCTTTTCAAAGAAGTCAGTGGAGAGACAGATCATTTAAGGAAGCATTTTTTTTTTTTTTAACAAAGCAAAAGAAAACATATACAGAGAGACTGGAGCATTTACAGAAAGGGAAACCCAGCAGCTTCTGCATTGTGGAATCTAAGTATTTTTTTTTTTAAACAGTTACTTATGAAGTGCACAGCAAAACCATGGAGTAAGGTGGCCCTCAAGACAAAGCGTGGTGGACTGGGTCTCCTTTAAAGCCCTTCTTCCCATGATCCTCTAGAAGGGCCACAGAAAAGAGATAAAGGCAACAATGTAAATATTATACTGAAGCCAGGGTCCTGTGAGGATGCAGACTCTGTTAAGTTTGTCACTATAGAGGGCGATTGGGGAAGTGCCTGAAACATTAGCCACTGATACACCACAAACAACCTAACTGTACTGTCAAGGGTGTTTAATCACAAAGGGACACTTGATTCTCAGGAGACACGGTTGCAGTTTTCCTTGGTTCCCTCATATCTAACTCCTAGCCCGCTTGGTATCAAAGGGAGATGTTATCTGAGATGTGGGGCTGGAAGACCCTTTCCAAGCAGGCAGCCAGCAGTAAGAGGACCAGCCGGCAGCAGACCGGTATGAAGTTACACCTTAGGGTCTAGTGGAAGTGTCGGTTCCAATGGGGTACCCACCTACCACATAACAAACTTCCTGGCCTCAAAGACTATGCTTCCTTATCTAGGCCCAACCTTCATGGGGAAGGATCACGGTCACACATTAGCTTTTAAAAATTGACAAAAGAAGCTGGAGAGATGGCCCAGCAGTTAAGAGCCCTGGTAACTCTTGCAGAGCACCTGTGTTGGATTCCCAGTACTCTTACGGTGGTTCACAACTGCCTGTAACTTCAGGCCTCTGTAAGCACCATGGACGTGTGATATACATGCTTACATTCGGGCAAAAGCAAGAGGGAGGTGGGGGTTAATGGCCTGGAGTCAGAGAGCCTTAGGAGTTTATGAGTTAGATGGGGATTTCAAAAAGAGTTGTTGGACGATGTGACCGTGTTTCTGTGTTGTAGCAGTTACTGAACGCTTCTTTCAAGACCCACCCCCTCGTGTATATTTGAAAATGTGAAGTGTATATGTGGGTTACTACCAGTGATGCCTATGACTAATGAAGAAAATACCTTAGGTGTAGCCACAGCAATGGAGTATTTCCTAGCATGTTTGAGACGCCCGCTCCCCCAGGTTTGACCTCCAGCCCTTTGGAGAAGAAGTGGTTGATAAGGATTCATGATGTGGAGGTTTGTCATTTTTTGCTTTGACTCTCTGGAAACCAAGAGATTTACAGAATTTTTTTACACTGCTGTTTGCTTTGTCTTTTGTTTTCATGTTAAAAAAAAAAAAAATGAAACGAGGCAAATTTTAGGCCATGGTCTATCACAAACATGAGATGAGACCACTTATGGGTAGGGACACCCAGCGTTAAAAAAAAATGAATGCCCAAAGTTTGGCCAAGGTGCTGTTTCTTGGGCTCTGCCCTTCTAAAGGAACATACTGGCTAAGGAAATGAAAAATCCTACTCCCCATGCCACGTGGCTAGCCATGCCATCTGAGCGGTCTACAAACTTCTGTTGTTCTTCATTCGGTCAATGCCAACCGGCTTTCAGAGCTTCCGGATAGTCAGGGGGTGCAAGAGGGGGTGATGTCCTACAAATACGGCAAGTGCCAGAGGACCAGAGAAGGTCCCCTTCATGTGTACTATACAAGACAGACCGAGCTTCTCCCCATCCTGTCTTACAGAGTCTCGAGAACCCTGTCTGAGATGATAACATGCTCTTGCCTTGACCTGAGCAAAGTGGCCAGCTGGATGTGGAGGTCCCAGGCTCTGGATCTAAGGCAGCCAGAAGGTAGCTAGATACTGTGTGGTGGATGGCGAGTGGCCAGAGGAGGAGCAGCTTCTGGCATCAGAAGTCCCAGGACAACCAAACAGCAGCGCAGAGAAGCTCAGAGATTCTGGAGGCGTGAGAATTTGCTGCCCAAACCCCCGCAGTGAGGAGTTTTGAGGGCAAAGACCTGGGAGCCTGTTGAGTGTAATCTGTATGTAAAAGTTATAAACACAGCACTCGTTGCCACAAGAAACCAGAAGTACTAAAACCATTGGATTTGTGTGTCCTCCATCAGTAGGTCAGACTGGACTCCTTGCATGGAGATGCCATCGAGGTCACATTATATACGTTTGGGGAGACGTGGATGTCATTAGGCTCTTGTCTGCAAACACTGTGTGTGATGACCTGGTAGGCAGCCTCGGCATCCTTTCAGGGTGGGAGGGAGGCTGCACTGGGGCTGTTGAAATAGGCACTGAACGACACATTCTGTTAGACGAGCAAAACATTTAGCAACTGTTGCCTCAGCCAAAATAGTAATTGTAATCCTGTTAGAGATCATTTATAGAGTCCTTAGCAGATGGACCCACAGCACCACAGTTACAGAGCTGTCTTAAGAGACCCTTTATTTTCCCTCAGATTTAAGAATAAGCAAAAATGGGCTGTCAAGTGGTTAAGAAGGAGAAATAATGTCTTTATACACACATAAACATGTGCCCACATACATGTTTTCATCCTTGAAGGCCATGACTTAACTTACACTGGACCACATAGCTCACTAAATAGAAGGGTTACTGGAGTCCCATTTCATTAAGCCAACTTCTATATTTAAAAATATGTTAGTGTATATACGTTGTACAGAGCAGTGGGATTCATAATGACATTTGCTTTCAAGAATATTGCACACTTAGACAGTATTTGTATTAAGATCATTTATAAGTACTTATTTTATCATCAGAGCGTCTGTGCCCTATATGAAGCACATTACATACAGCAACCATTACTGCGACTCTGGGGAAATTAGGTGAGGCTTTAGAATAAAGCATGTCCATTTTTTTATATACAGTACTCTTCTAAAAATTATGACATCAGCATGTTCAAATTTAGTGGGATCTGAAAGAATAACAACTCAAACACTGGCCTGGCTAAGCCCATGAAGACCTGTCAGTTGGTGCACGTCAGCACTTGTTAAACTCAGGGTATAACCAGTGCAATGGAGACACAAGAGCAATCCTGTCCACTCTGTCCCTTCTCTCTTCGCCTTTCTGTCCTCTCCTCCATCCTCCTCTCTCTGCCTCTCCATCCTTGAGATACCTAAGGGTTTTTCTATTTGGCCTATGCAGGTCTTGAATCCCAGAACTTAAGACTTGAGTAGGTGGGGACTTCATTGACATCCATTTTTATTTAGTCGTGTGTTATATATCTGTACTCAAATTACCTACTTGTTTCACATTTATATTAAAACAAAACCCATGTGGGTGTGCTCTAGTTTCCTGTCCATTGCTATGACAAAATTACTCTGACCAAAAGCAACTTCAGCTTAGAGGAAGAAAGAGTTTATTTCATCTTACAGATTACAACCTATCATTGAAGGTAGCCAGGGCAGGAACTCAAGCAGAAACTATGGAGAGACACTGCTTGCTGGCTTGCTCATGGGCTTATGCTCCGCTCGCCATTTTATACAACCTAAGACCCCTGCTTGGGAATGGCACCGCCCATGGTTGGCTGCACTCTCCTGTATCAAATAGAAATTGTGTTCTCCCACAGACATGCTCACAAGCCAGGCTGGTCTAGGTAACTCGTCAACTGAGGCTTTCCTCTCCGATGACTCAGGAGGCCCCTGTCAAGTTAGCAATTAAATCTAACTAGGACAACGTGTATATAATTTCTTTAATTACCTCCCTCCCCACCATCCAGGGGTTTGTTTTAAATTAGTGAGTAACTGAGAACTAGTGCTGTTTGTAAGACCTGACATTTGCTCAATAGTGAGGGATTGAAGTTCTTTAAACTGAATTTTCTTGGGCCTGCAGTTTTGTGCTGATGTTCTCTGCCATGTGCTTCACTCAGGGTTTCCACCTTTCACCCACATGAGGAAAGTAGAGGGTAGCCATCCACTGAGAAGATGATTGTCGTCTTCCCCAGCTCCTCTAGTTTTTTGAAGTTGAGTCTGTAGAACAGCTTTATTATTAGACAGCTAAAATAATTTTCCTTCCCACGTGAATATTCTCCTGATAAGTTCCTGGTATTGTGGTTCCTCTTGGTGCAAATAGTTGCCTCCATCTCTGGAGGGACAGAGTGTGGCAGGACCATGGGGAAGTGCAATGTAATCTTGACAACCCCTTCCCACAGAGGGGCGTTAACTCCAGTGAAAGGGGCCTTTTCTTCTTAGACAAGGCATCTGGGGACCGACCTCCTATAGACACTGCTACACAGAGACTCATTGGAGGGGTATGTGCAGGGAACCATGGGGTTGGCCTGGCCTAGTGGCTTTGAGAGGCATGTATTATAGTTTTTTGTTTTGTTTTTTTCTTTTGTTTTGTTTTTCAGACTAAAGTCTATGGCTTCTAGGACACAATGTGCCTTCCGGTTCCTGAGAGACCAATGGACCCCGTCAGGCAGTGAACCATTTAGGTGCCTTTATGTTTCTCTGTAAGTTCCCTTGGAAGTCAAGGAAGCTTGGAATCTTGACAGGAAAATTGGTCTTAGACATCAGTCTTGTGTACCCAGTATATCTTGCAAACATCATTGTATCCTGGGAGCTACAACTGTATTGATCCTGGCAATTTCCACTATATTCTGTTTCTGACAAAGGTATAAAAAGTTTGAGCCGGGCGTGGCAGTGCGTGCCTTTAAGTGCCAGCACTCGGGAGGCAGAGGCAGGAGGATCGCTGTGAGTTTGAAGCCAGCCTGGTCTACAGAGTGAGTTCAGGACAGCCAGAGCTGTTACACAGAGAAACCCTGTCTCAAAATAAATAAATAAATAAATAAATAAATAAATAAATAAATAAACTCTGATTGCTCTCAATAAAATTGCCATCACCCACCTCATTTTTGCTGTGGCCTCTCCAACTGGTCCTGTTTAATTTCTTGAGGCCATATCAAGGACTCTGGTCCAGTAAGTAAGCTCAGGCATTTACAGGTATGGACTTCCTGCTCACCTGCTAAGCCTGAACCAGCCTCACATTTACCTGACAGCCCCTCCCCCCAATAGGCTTTCTGCCTCTCAGGAAAAAGCCCCACAGCCTGCAGGTCCTTTGGCATACAGTCCATGTTGCTAACCAGTAGCCTCTTGTGAGGGGAGTGACAGGCAGGCAGCCTTGATTGCGGCTCCTTTTCCTGCTGAAGTTGGCAGCTGGTGGGTCTCAGGAGTGCTCGGACTTCCTGGGATGCACTGCTTTAACCAAGCTCCACACACTCAATGGGCATCACTCGGCCATGCAGAAGCATCCTAGCAAGGTGTGCAACCTTCTCAGGTGGCATTCATCTGAAGAGGTTCTGTTAAGCCCCGCCATGCTGGGACTGCTCACTGTGTCACCTTCTCCCTTGCCTTCCTTCCTCCTTCCCTCCCTCTTCTCCTCCTCCCTCTCTTTAATCTCCTTTGTTGACCTGGATCTAAAAACCCTAATGAAATATAAAAGCTAACTGTACTTCAGGAAGTAATAAGTCATGAACAAGTACGGCACAGCTCAAGGCATGATGGGGTCATTTAGCTAGCATTAGAGGAAACATCCATTAAAAGTTATTTAATAAAATGACAGGATAAAGGGGGAATAATCAGATCTTATTTAATTATTTTGAGAAAACAGTAATTAAAATTCAAGACCTGTTTATGCCAAATTACAGTGGGTTTGAATGATAAATAAAACCAGCTATCACATCACTTGCTGTGACTTTCATTGTTGTTGGTTTCTCTCTCTCTCTCTCTCTCTCTCTCTCTCTCTCTCTCTCTCTCTCTTTCTCAAATGTAAATATATTTGAGTTTGTACTTAGGAGTTTGTGTGTGTGTGTGTGTGTGCATGTATGTGTGTGCGCATATATGTGTTTGTATGTGTATGTGTGTGTATATGTGTGTGTCTATTTGTACGTGTATATGTGTGTGTATGTATGTGTGTGTGTGTGTCTGTCGGTGTGTTTGTCTGTCGGTGTGTGTGTGTGTGTGTGTGTGTGTGTGTGTGTGTGTAACAAATGCCATCACGCTTGTCAAGAGGTCAAGGGAAAACTTTAGGGACTCAGTTCCTGGCTTCCACCTATTGAAACAGGGTCATCCTTGTTGATTCTTCTGCTGCACTGCACACTGTGGTCTATTTGATCCAGGAGTTTGTCCCCCTCCACCTCCCATCAAACCGTAGACATGCTGGGATGACTGATGTGGGGCAGCTTCCTTGGTGCATGGGTTCTGTTGGGGGTGATTTTCCTCACAGTGTGTGAAGGAATGTCCCTGTATTTTCACTTGTTAATTCCATGCCGACAGAGACCTTAGTGCTGGCAGGATTTTGGTGTCGTAATTTCTATGGCCCATCACCAGCTTCCTAGTTGTAACTGCCCTCAATGCCTTAGGCAACCAAAGAGATGCACAAAGCATTGTCTTGCTGCTGATTGGCTCTAATAAAGAGCTGACAGCCAGTAGCTAGAGCAGGAAGAGGATGGTGGAACTTCCTGGGGAGAGAGGGACTCTGGAAGAAGAGAGCAAAGGCAGGAGATTCAGAAGCCCACACAAGAGGGCACAGGTGGACATGAACAAGAGCAGAGAGGTAAAGAGAGCTGGCCACATGGTGGGCCTCAGATGAAGAGCCAAGTCTAGATGGTGGCTGGGGATCTGCCCAGCTATACTGCTGGCTGAACTGTAAAAGCTCCCCCCCCCCCCCCAACACACACACACACATACACACACACACACTATAAAATACAGGTGTCATTGGCCACGTCTCTATGCTTGTGGGTTTTCTAATGTGGTCTTGAGAGTCTTAAGGGAGGCCACAGACCAAATTGGCCCCATAGAAGAGGATGACAGGGGTTGGCAATCATGTCTGGGTGTGGTCATGTGAGGGAATATAAGATGAGGCCAAAAGGCATAAAACAAAACCTTATTACTCAATATACCCAGAGAGATCAGTGATGCCAGTGGGCAGTTGATGATCAATATGGAGGCAGCAGTGAGAGTAGCCAGCATATGAGAAATGGAGTGGGAACCTGAGGACGGTCCCTTTTAAAAGGTGTGTGTTACCCTTAGGTGTTAGACTGCCTTCCTCAGAGAAGAGATGTGAAGAAACTCACTTTTTTGACCATGAGGTTGTATCACAGTTAAATGCTGGGTTGTGATGGATTTTTGTTAGTAGGATGAGGCACAAATGAGCTAGCTATACCATAAATAACCACCTGGAATCATTTTAACTGGGTCAAAGGTGACCAGGTACCATTGGGTTTCAAACAAATTAGGTCAAGTTTATAATCAGAGGCTGAGGCAAAAAACTCATTTAGGTCTTCTTTCAGAAGTTTGTTGCTACCCATAATCATTTTATGATGAAAGTGGTTGTCTAATAATTGAAATACTTATTTTATCTTGACACAAGAGAGACCACATTCATATAACATATTACAGTATATTGTTATGCTTGCTCTATTTTGTTATTAGATTTTGTTAATCCCTTACTATGCTTAATTTATTAATCAAGCCTTTTTATGTGTGTATTTTCATAGAAAAAGAAAAGGCTCATTGCTGTCTGTAGTTTCCGGCCATTACTGGGGAACCTGGAATGAATTTTTCAATTATAAAGTGGGAGCGTTGTTGGAGTATGGTCTGGTGCTTTGTATTTGCTAACTGTTTGCCCCAGGAGAGTCTTACTGGAGGCTGTCAAGCAACCCAAGTATTAATGTTTAACCTTGCCTCCCAATTTAACTAATAAAGAAAGCTGATGCCTGGGCGGGGCTGGAGGAAGGGGTGGAGCCAAAGTTCCAGGGCTTGCAGGACAGAGAGGATCTTGGGAAGAAGGAAGGGCAAGTGCAGAAGGAGGAAATGATTGTGCCAGGATGGGTTAGGTGGAGAGAGCACCTGGACAGGCTGGCATGGATGGAGGAGATGGAGAACATTAGCCAGTATTTATGGATTACGGATGGGAGGTAGCCCCAATAGAAATTATTATAAGCAGATGGCATGGGATGGGGGCTGGGAGATACAGAAGGTAGTTTAGGGAATTAATATCTGCCATGCCCCAGATGAAGCAAGGCTATTTTTAAAACACAACGGGTGTCTTTGTCTTTTATTAATTGATTGTAGGTTAGACAATACTGCCATAACAACCATAGCCTAATAATAAATATTTATTGGGCCACACTTTTAAATTAACCACAATTGAGTGTGCTTCTGTATTCTTAAGAAAATCTGTGACAAAACTCCCTGTGGTGGAATGAGGTCACCCTCGTCCCCCAAAGCTTCATTTGCCATGCACTGTGCACACCCCAGGGGAAGAGCAGACGCCAGCGATCTTCTCCAGGGCTTCATGTCAGCTGTCCCCAGAGACAGCAGGCATGGCCTGGTCTCACTCTGCTCCTATGCTCGCACGGTACTTCCGGATATACTGAGTAGAATCTCCCACGGGTAGAAAAGATGGAAAGAGAATACTGGGGCCGTTTCATCCTTGGCACTGTCTGTTCTTCTCTAAAAGCATTTGAAATCAAATATAACTTATCAACATAAAATTGTTGCCAGGCCCAGCGACAGGGCCCTGTGATCCCAGCTGCTCCAGATGTTGAGACAAGACCATCAAACTTAAACTTATTCAGTGACACTCTGAACAACTTAGAGACTCTGACTGAAAATACAAAGCAAAAAGCTTTGAGTATATAAATCAAAGTCCTAACTCCCACTACCATAACTTTTTTTTTTTTAAATTCTGAAAACCTCTTTCACTACATTAATCATCTGAATATCTTTGGATAACATGATTTTGACTATACACTTTCATGGAAAAGTAACTGAAGACTAACCCCACCCCTCCTTACCCACCTTAACC
This sequence comes from Acomys russatus, assembly GCF_903995435.1. Lineage (NCBI taxonomy): Eukaryota > Metazoa > Chordata > Mammalia > Rodentia > Muridae > Acomys > Acomys russatus. The sequence goes on along the minus strand of NC_067157.1, from coordinate 29,381,685 downwards.
TTTCTTTCTTTACATGGGTCTTGGTATGTCCCTAGATTGGCCTCAAACTCATGAAGGGGTTACAGGCATGCACCCCCAAGGCCTGGCTCCAAGATTTATTATATAAAGGAAGTGTACACACATCATTTCTTTCCTTGGGTTTTGTTCCTAAACTTCTTCCCTTCCTAAAACGTTCACAGTCCTCCTGAGCAGCCAGCTGACGGGAGGACCATCTACAACAGGGGTAAGGTAGCAAACATGCAAAGCCCACTCACAGGCTCCTGGGAAATTCTCCTACTTGCTTCTCCACATCATTAAATAGCTTATTAGCTTACACTATATGAGGAGAGAAGGTCCATTTTCACTCATTTGATGGAGTAGGCATGTGATGATCATTCTCTTTTTATTTTAAAGTGCCATATAGTGAGTGTGTGTTGGTATCAGGCATACACAAATGGGTTTCCATAATTAAAGATATGTTGTGATATGCTTTTGAGACTAACCTCATTTGGCAAGCAAGTTTGTTGATTGTAAAGCAGGCATTCCTTTTTTTTTTTTTTTTTAACATTTTGAGATAAGAACAAGTTATCAAAAGAATTGATGAGAATTAGAAGAACTCATAGACGTGTTAATGTAAGATACATAGTCAGCAAGTTCTGCACGATATGTTGGATTATTTTTTAAAAGCAGCTGTAGAGGGAGAAGATGGAAAGAGAGCTTGATCTGACCCTAGGACGGAATGTGGACATCTTTCTCATCCATGTGTGTGAACAGCCAAAATGCCTATAGTAGAAAACGGTGTGCATCCCTTTACAGTGGCGGAAATGACTTTTGTAGTCCTCAAGGGATGCTGGGAAGTATATTTCTTCAGCAGGAAATGACAATTCCTAACTCTTAGAGGATATAAAAAAATGCAAGGCATGGGTGTTACAGATGCTTTCTGTTGAGGGAAGAACTTTGTCTGAGGGGTAGTTCTGGGTCTGTCGAAGAGAGGATTCTCTGGTCATGTAGCAGTGGGGAATTCCAACTTGGTCATCTGTGGTGAGTCAGGCTGTTGCCATCCTGTATTTCTGAGGAGACTTGGAAAATAAATGTAAGATGGCTGTAAGCCGATAAAATAGTTATGGAGAAAAACTGAACGGCAATACATTAGAAATAAAGATAGATGGAGACTTCAAGTGTCCCTTATGAGGTTCCTACACATTCAATATATATGACACTAAATATAAATGATGTACTTAATATGGAGTGTGCTCCATATTTGAGCCGTCAATATTAATCAGTTCTTAATTTACACCCTCCCCCCCCCCCCCCCCCCCCCCCCGGTGACACTCAGCTCTAGCTCGTGTGTGCTTTTTCTCAAGAAGCATAAATAAAGCTTGTGGCTGGCCCCTCCTCCCGTGCATCTCCTCATGAGCTTAAGAGCCCTCTCCATAAGCTGCGCAGCGGAGTCCCTCTGCTTCATGATCCCTGGGAGAGGACAGGAGGCTGCCAGAGGAAGGTCACATTGCACGTGACACATGGGAAGAGGTGAAGGAAAAGCCACTCCGTAGAGCAGTCAGTTGAGTGAGTTCCAGGCATCTCGGGGCTGGTTCTACCACAATAACTTCTCTCTTCTCTCCAGCCTCTCTCTACCTTCTTCTTTGTTCTCTCCAAAACCACCTTTCCCTCTGTCTATAGAAAGAGCTGCAGTTAGGAGTTTGGCTGGTTGGAAGCACTCACCGGGTCTAACCGGAACAGAAGCCAGGGCCGGATTTCCTCCAGCAGGGGATTGAAGAGTCTGACAGTCAGGGTTAGGGTTAGGGTGAAGTGAAACATCCCTTCCACCTACTAATTAGAGGGTTATTTAGCAGCCGGAAGCCAGGACAACAATAGTGAGTGGGGCTTTGGATCCACTTTCTCAAAGCCTAAAACTCCCTGAGCAAATGGCTGGTGAAATTTGGAAAAAAATAACAAGATACAGAAAGGTGCTTCTGAAAGGTGACTTCATTCTTTCCACATTTAGCACTCTTGGCTCCAGTGTTAAAACATTTAGTGTGGGGGGCACTCCTTCCCACCGCCTGTTTCAGACAGGACAGCCAGACGCTTTTAACACAGTAACTTAACCCAATTTGAAAGGTCCTCGAGGGAAAAGCTCTCCTCTGCCATCATAACCCTTTCTGCAAAGCGTGTCTCCCAACGGCCAGCTTGTATCAGCACAACTACTCATAAGTCAATAAATATTTAGTAAGCACTTACGCTGTCAGGCATGAGTCAGCGAAGCAGGAGGGTCTCTATGACCAGCCCAGCCACGCGAAAGGCTACATGAGGGGGGAGATGTGCTCATGCTCCACTGAGTTGGTGTACGAAGACAACAGGATGTGTTGGAAGGTTTAAGGCATGCTGGCTGTGTACTGTGTCAACTGAGGACTAGTGTCCAGGAGTAACAACTGACGTTAAAGCGCAGAAGAGGGCTGGACAGCTGCTGATCTTAGAGTTGATAGGTTACGGCATCTGGTGGTAGCAACAGATGCAAAGTGAGCTTACCAAAGTAGTGGACCACCATATGCACAGAGGCTAAATGCACAGCCAGAAGAAGAAACAAAATGCCCCCATAACAAGGACAACAGCTGAGACACCTCCAGAGCTGAACAGTAACCTAAAGAACAAAACAAAACAAAACACACACACACACACACACAAAACCAAACAAACAAACCAAAAATCTGCACATGTTCTTTAGAGAGAGACAACTCCAAATGCCTCTCAAGTCCAGAGAAAATCTCTAAAGTGGAAGAATTTGTTTTCCTCTTCTTACTCATCCCCGTGCTGGGAGACAGAGTGAATGAGAACGGACCTTATAGGCTCAGATATTTGAATATTTGGCTGCCAGTTGGCGGATTGTTTGGGAAGGACTTGGAGGTGTGGCCTTGTTGGAGGGGATGTGTCACTAGGGATGGACCCACATCACTCCCAGTTAGTTCTCTGTCTCTGTCTCTCTCTGCCTCTCTGCCTCTCTGTCTCTCTCTGTCTCTGTCTCTCTCTCCCTCTCTCTGTCTCTTCCCCTCTCTCTGTCTCTTTCCCTCTCTCTGTCTCCCCCTCTCTCTGTGTGTCTCTCTCTCCCTCTCTTTGTCTTTCTGTCTCTCCCTCCCTCCATCTCTCTGTCTCTCTCTCTCCCTCTCTCTGTCTCTCTGTCTATCTGTTTCTCCCCTCTCTCTGTTGCTGCCTGTGTGTGATGAAGGCTCAGCTACTGCTCCAGTTCCTTCTGCTCTCACGATCCCTGACATGACAGTCATGGACTCACCCTCTGAAACTATAAACCAGACCCTGATGAATGCTTTCGTTTGTAAGCTGCTTTCATCTTGGTGTTGCTTCATGGCAGTACAGCAGTAACGTAGACACCCTTGAAGTTCTGATTTTGAAAGAATCAGTGAGAAATGGAGGTAGCAGAGGGCAGCTCTGTGCACAGTCAGCCCTGAGCTGGGCTAAGTCAGCAGCCAGACTTTGAACAGAGCTCAAGCACTGTGCCTTGCTGTGATGACTCTGGAGGCAATTATCATTATCTGGATTTAATCGCAGAGGTCACTGGGGTTCACTCTAAATAAGAAAAGAAGATTCAAAGCTACGGAATTTAAAGGACTAGTAGGATATAAACAACAAAGATACTTTTGACTGAGTCCAGAGACATTGGGCAACAATTTCTTGCCAAACACCTCCTTTGACAACTGTCCATTCCATAGGTGTCTGTCAGAAGTTTTGGCAAAAGAAATGTACATGCCAGTGCACTCAGTAAGCCTATCCCATGCAAGGTCATTTTACAGTCTAACACCCCATCAGGGAATCTATAACGGTTGTTTTGCTAAACGGACACAGCATCAAACCGTTTTTTAGTTATTTGTCTACACCCACAGATTAGTGCTGCTCTCACCTTCAGTTAGAGACATTTCTCTGCACTATGGGTGACGGTTAATGCAGGACTCAAAACTTGTCAAAGTGTTTGAATCATGTGACTGGGAGTGCTCAGCCCGAAATGAGACATCTATATAAATTCTTCTCACCTCAGCCTCATGGAATATCATGAAAGATGGGCTGAAAGAAACAGAAGAGCTATAGGATAGGGAGAATTGCTGTCTTCTAGACATGAAAAGGCCACAGCACTTATGAAGTCATAGCAGCTATGGTTATGTGTGTAAGGTGGGGCCACTCAACATACTATCATGGATGGAGGATGAGCTCATAAGGCCCCAACCCTCCTCGGGGAGTGTCTCAGTTAGGGTTTTATTGCTGTGAGGTGATACCATGACCACAGCAACTCTTATAAAGGAAAACATTTAATTGGGGCTGACTTACAGTTTCAGAGGTTTAGTCCATTATTGTTATGGCAGGAAGCATGGCAGCGTGCAGCCAGACATGATGCTGGAGAAGGAGATGAGAGTTCTACATCTTTTTCCACAGGCTGCAGGAAAAGAATTCTACACTGGGTGTGGCTTGAGCTTCTGAGAGCTCAAAGCCCAGCCCCTAGTGACACACTTCCTCCAACAAAGCCACACCTATTCCAGCAAGGCCACACCTCCTAACAATGTCAATCTCCTACCCTGTACCTCCTCTTCATCCAGTTCTTTTGTCTATACTATTTCCTCTTCTGAATGAGACCCAAACATCCCCCATTGGAGCTTCCTTGTTACTTAGCTTCTTGGGGCCTGAGTTGTAGTATGGTTTATCCAGACTACAAGATATGCAGGGATAAAGTTAGAGCAGAGATAGAGGGAATGACCAACCAATGCCTGGCCCAACCTGAGACCCATCTCATGGGAGAGAGCCCAACCCCTGACACTATTAACAATACTTTGCTGTGCTTGCAGATGGGAGCCTAGCACAGTTATCCTCTGAGAGGCTCCACCTAGCAGTGGGTAGGAACAGATGCTGAGATGCACATTAGGTGGAGTTTGGGGAGCCTTGTAGAAAGTGGAGGGGAGGATAGAAGGACCCCAGGGGTTAAGAGCTCCACAAGAACACCAATAGAGTCGACTAACCTGGGCCCAGGGGGCAAATGGAGACTGAAATGCCAACCAAGGACCGTGCATGGACTGGACCTAGGTCTCCTATACATATATACCCGATAGACAGCTTAGTCTTCTGGCGTGTCCGCTAGTAAGGGGAGTGGGAGCTGCCTCTGACATGGACTCTGTTGCCTGCTTTTTGATTATGACCCCCTTATGGGACTATCTTGCCAGGTCAATGTGGAAGGGGACCAAGGATATGATCTTTCCTGATGTGACTTGATGTACTGGGTTTGGTCAGTTGGGGGGATCCTTTTTCTGGGGAGTAGGGGAGGAGAAATAGGAGGAAAAGGGAGGGAAGGTGGGATGGGAAAAGGAGGGAGTGGGTTACAATAGGGATGTAAATCGAATATAAAACAAATAAATAAAATATTAAAATGACAAAAATACATTACAAAATGCATGACGCTATCAACAGGTGATACATAAATAAACATTTTTTTCCTGAAAATGCATTTACCTGTTATATCTTCTTGATGCTTGTACCACTTACTTCTTGAAAATCTCCAGCAGGATCTGAAACCAGTTATGAAACACCTCACTGAGTGCAGCTGTGAGGGCATCTCCAGAAAGTATTAACTCAGAGAAAAGATTCCTTCCAATGTAGGTGGCCTGGGCAAAAAAATAAAATAAAAAAAAAAAAAAAAAAAAAAAAAAAAAAAGCAGTCTTGCTTGCCTACCTGTCTTGGCGTCTCATCGGAAGGGACCTATGCGGCTGTTGCCACCATCTTTCCTCCCCAGATACTAAATTCTGATTCTTTTGGCATTTCACTGTGGACTGAAAATTAACAATTCTCCAGGGATCTTCCATGCTCTCACCCAGGCCCAGACTGGGGCCACTAAAATATCTGATGGACTGCAGAGCTGCTGGATTCTCTAGTCTCTCCAGTGTGGGGCTACTTGACCCCTACTTTGGGAGCCATTCTACTAAGCCTCTTTCTGTGATATGTACACACAGCCTCTTGGTTCTGCTCCTCCAGAGAACCCTGCCTAGTATGCCGTGACACCAGAGAAGAGGAAGAGAAGAACAGCGAAATCCCAGGTGACATCTGAACCCCACATCACTACACACCTGGTGGGTCTGATTTACGATAAAATTTTATTTTATATTTATTTCTTAATTTCACCTGTTAAACTTTTCACTTTCAGAATTTCCTTTTTGATATTGTAATTCAGGCTTTCAGCCACCTGAAATTTTCTATTGTGTAGTTTCTTTCATCTATTAGCCACGGCTAATTTAAATTGTAGGTCTGAGGATTTCCCAAAGCTGCCTTTCTGTGTGTCCTTTGGGTTCCGGCCTGTCTCTCAGTAGTCTATCATTCACCTCATTTCCTGTTGTGATGTGTGTGTACACACACATATATACACATATACATATATATATTTAATTTTTTATGTTAGAACTTTTTGTTTTTATTTTTTAATATATTTTATTAATTTATTCATATTACATATAAATTGTTATCTCATCCCTTGTATCCTCCCATTCCTCCCTCCCTCCCATTTTCCCCTTACTCCCCTCCCTTATAACTCTTCCCTCTGTATATGCTCATAGGGTATCGAGTCTCTTCTTGGTAGCCTGCTATCCTTCCTCTGAGTTTAATTTATGTAAGCTATAGGAAAACTTTTCAGGACAATTCAAGATTCCCATGATGCTTTTCCTTCCTGCAGATAGAGGCATGGTGGCCTTCCTCGACTGAACTCGGGCTGAGCTGTTTCAGAGCAGCTCCACTCTGCACTCACTATACAGACTCCTCTATTCTTCCATTCCCCTCATGCCCTGCCCCTCACACTTCCACCATCTCAATAGAAAGGGAGGGCCTGTCTTCTTTGATGGATTCCAAACTTTTTTCTCTCCAGCCTCCTCTGCTTTTCAGCTTCCCAGGGCTGCTCATTAACTGATCAGTGTCATAAGAGGCCAAGCTGAGGGCCCCTGGAGATCATGACAGTGACCGCCTTTGTCTCAATGTTCTGGCAGCTCGCTGGCGTTTTCCAATAGATATTTAGGAATATTTTATTCAGTCTTACTAATTGTTCTTGGCAGGAGTAGTGGTGAGCAGAAAGCTGATGTAGTATTTTTTTAAAGTTTGTTACAGTGTATTGCGATTTTTTTTTTTTTTTTAAAGAATGAGTTTTTTGTGTGGGGGGTGGGGAACGCCACTTACACAGAACTCTAAGCCATTACATAATGGTTTTATTGTTATTGAAGTTGAGAAGGTGTGTGTGTCAGGGGCGGGGGTACACGGTAAAGGCTTGTTCTAGATAATAGAAAAAACCATACCCATCAATTTCTGCTCACTCTTTTGGGAGTATTGGTATCTAATTGGCTTGATTCAGGACACTAGCTGCAATGTTCCTAGACATAGAATTTCCTCAGTCTCCCTAAGGCAGGTGGAACATCTTCATCCCTGTGCTAGCTCCATTCTTGATTAGGAGACCTATTAATATCCTCCGTGGTGTGGGCCTTCAAGCACTATTCCTAGGCATAATAAAACAGTAACCCAAGCAGAGGAATGTCCTGAATTTATCCAGTCTAAAACAAGGTCTGGTACCTCATTACAAACTAACACAACCCCAAGGAAGTGACACACTCACACACACATATATATACATATATATATATATATGTGTATATATATACATATATATATGTGTGTATATATATATATATATATATATATATATATATATATATGATTTTGTTTTCCTTCCACATGTGCTGTTTATCGCTGTCAACCAACTTTCTTCTAATTATTTGTTCCACTAACGTGACAGAATTGGGTCATTCCAAAGCGTGTTTGGAAGAGAAAAATGCTCTTGGGCAAGCCAAGCCAAAAGAGAAGTCTTTGAATCCCAGATGCTTTCAATAGAACAGAATTAGCATTCAAGGCTGCACCTGGCCAGATAGAGTGGCTCTTTCAGGGAGTGGATTGAGAAGAGTAGTGCCCATTTTAGATGGGTTAAAAAAGGGAGGGTTCTCTTTCTACCTTGACATAGTTTTCTTTTCTGGCTAGTGCTCTTTTCCAAATTAATGTTGATTTCCAATTAAGCAAAGCATGTACGCTGTCCTTTCCAGTGCTGGAACAAGATTCTTTAGGGCAGTGGCCTAAGTATAATCTATTTTATTTGATGCAGGACACTTTCATTGGATCCCTAGAAGCCCCAGTCATTTTCAGAAGGGTTTGAAGGATGCAAAAATAAATCAAATAATTCTTCCTGATAAAGAACTGGTACTATAATGACAGGAGCTTTGATGTTATAGAGATGAACTGTAGAAACAAAAGTTACAACATACACAGCAAACTTGGCCTTTTTTATTGACATCATGAACAAAGGATTTAGAAGCCAAATCTCAAAGGATAGTTAAGTTTCACGAATTCCTTTTAAAGGTCAGCTTTTCATTAATTCATTCCTGATGCCTCCAAGAAGTACAACTGACCTCCCCTTTTTACACGCAGATGCCTTCTATACATTGCTATTCACTGCACATCTCTTGTACTTATAGCCTAACTCTTGGCATATATGTCTCCATCCAACCAAAGTAAGAGACCCTTATGAGTCTTCAAAGGTGTGCTAGTTACTTTTCTGCTGCTGTGATGAAACACTATGACCTAGGCAAATTCTAAAGGGAAGGAGGGTTTGTTTGATCTCTTGGTGCCATGGGGATGAGTCCACTATGGTGGAGAGGCATGACAGGAAATGCTTTATCAAAAGTTTGAAGCAGAGAGAGTGAACTAGAAATAAGGCAAGGCTATATACTCTCAAAGCCCGCCACCACCACCTCCCCCTGACCCATCCTCCCTCCCCCCACCTCGATGTAACACACTTTCTCCAGGAAACCTCCCCCAAACTGCCATCCCCTGGGGAACAATTATTCGAATGCCTGAGCCTGTAGGGGACATATTCTAACCACCATACGGGCCAGCATTAGTCCTAACAGCCTAAGAATTTATAAGCATTTTTTTTTTACTTGTAGTTTCATAGTTATTACTTGTTGAAGCCCCCTCACCCCAGGAAGTGACTTCTGATTGCATATTGGAATCACTGGGTAAAATGAAAAAGAAAAGAAAAAGGACATTATTATTATTATTATTATTATTATTATTATTAAATGTTGAAACATTTCAAAAATAGGACATATGCCATAGTGAACCCCTTGTATGCATCCCCCAACTCTGACAACTACTGAGGTACAGCTAATGTGATCCTTCCACATCTCCACATGCCCCCCCAACCTCCTCAGTAAAAATGTTGATGTTTTCAAGCAAATTGGAAAGGTTCTTTAAAACCACTGACCCGATTCTAACTGAATGTGGGACAGGCTATGGCTTCTGAGTGGATTTTCATGTGTACCAAGACTGGGAACCTCGGTGGCAGACAGCACAAACACATTTAAAGCCTGAGAGCTGGGCTTTTTGGTGTTGAATGCAGGAGTTAGGAAACGTCTCTGTCTTTCCAGAACATATTTTATGTCCAAGATAATAATAGAAATGGCAGGAGAAGGGGTCAGGCATAGGGAGATGAAATTGACCTGACCTGCGACACAGTTTGAATTACCTCTGAGATGAGTTTAGTTTTTTTTTTACCATGATCACCAGCATCATCAGGACTGGGTTGTAACCACCAATGTGAAGCAAAAGACGGGAAAGTTGGAGACTGAGCCATTAAAGGACTTAACCAAGTATGCATATTAAATTAACATTAAAGTCAAACTAATGAGAATTCTCTGTTTGCAGTGTAATGAAGACAGTTTCATCTCACGTAAAGAGGTATAGGTTAGCTCTGGGGAGTGTATGCCTTGTACTGCAAACTTTGTCAAGAGCCCATGAGTGAGGGACTGATAGTTACAAGGTTGAACCAACTCAAGTCTCTTATTCTGTCAAGTGGACATAAGATCAAACTGCCCTCTAAATCCATGTGTCTCTCCCTGTAGACAACACAGCTGCCAGACTTCATCAGAGATGGCATCTTTGTTCAGTAGATGGGGTGGTTAAGAAGAAACCCACATGATGTCAACATGTAGAGATTGTGCAGTGCTCAGCCACAAACAGAACATCTGTCACACACACACACACACACACACACACACACACACACACACACACACACGGCTCAAGGACCATTGCAGAAGAGAGAACAGAAAGATTGTAAGTGCAACTTTTTTTTATTTTTAAATGTAACGACTAAAGCTTGGTTGATAAAGGACTTGCCTTGCAGGCAGGAAAAGCTGAGCTGACTTTCCAGAGGCCACATTAGGAAAGGGGTGCATTAGCTAGCATGTGCTTGTAATGCCAACAGCAGAAAGGGAACAGAGAAACGAGGTCTCTGGAACAAGCTAGCCAGAGAGCCTAGCCGGCCAGGGAGCCACCCTGTCCCCCAAAGAAAAGTCAACAGCACCTGAAGAGCAACACTAGAAGTTGTCCTCTAGTCTACATGTTTGTCACGCACGCACACACACACACACACACACACACACACTCAATGATCACAAATTAGTAAAATGGAGCCAATTTCACTGATGTTCACTCTGAAATACTCCAAGGAAGTGAGCGTATTTCCTTTATATTTATTTTTATATGTAACCTCACCTCAAAAAGTACCGACAGGAAAAAAAAACCTACAAAAGCGTAGTGTTCAAATGTACTTTCAATTTCAGAATATACATCAATACACATTAGTTGGGTGCACATCATGTGTGAAGCTGCGCTGGTTCCCGGTTTATTTTCAGTACTTTGAAACTCCTTAGCTTTGCATGACTGATTACATGTTTGAGCTTTGGTTGGAGCTCTGGCAACTTGTCAGAACTCAAGGATAAAGGGATTCAATTTTCATATTGTTATTTCATTCACGCTCTCAGACAGCATTTAAAAAAAACACCAAATGCCAAAAAGAACACAACAAAAAGAAAGATTGCTAACACCCCACAGCTGTCTTTAGCCACAGCACAGAGCTTTTCTTCCCCGAGTTTTAAGGAGCAGAGTGTCCTCAGGAATGCAAAATGTCCCTTCAAATGGCACACTTTTCTGCTTAAACATCACTTCATAATCCATGCTCCAAGTGCTTTGAAACCTTTAGATGAAAATAGTGTAATGGCAGACATTCCATTAGAGTGCGAAGCATCTGGGTGCACACGCCTCCATTTTGCAATGCTTCCAATAATACTATTATCAGATTCACGGGAGGATGGTTTAGAACCAAGAAGACAATTTGGAAGGGGACAGGTAGAGAGGGAAGGGAGGGTGCAAGGTGTTGCGCGTGCTGTGTCTACCTAAAACAGATAAAGGTGTCCATTAGCTATCACATTCCTTCAGCATCATATGGCACTTCAAGGAAAGAATGCTTGAAATAACTTTCGGCAAGCCTTGTGTCCCCACCAACTGTGGAGGATTCCGTGCGAAGGAGTCTGTCTCGATCCCACCTTCCAGGCTTAGTTGATGAACTGAGAAGAGAGAGGTTTCGCAGGTAGAGAGAAGGATTCACTAGGAAGACAGTGAAACACTGGCTACCGTCCCGCCTCCCCGACTTCCACTGTTCCTTCTTAAGGTTCTAGAGCGGAGCTGGGGATGTGTTGCACCAGGCGTGGATTTGTGACATCTACAGAGGTCAACTGTTCTAACTGAAACCATGTGAGGCCCGCATCTCCTGTTACTCTTGTTTCCCTACAACACACTTCTGTGACATCAGATGATCACCAGACTGTTGAAGAGCCACTTAATGGAAAAGTAATGTGGGATTATATTTAGACAAAAATAAGTGGATGCCCCAGGCACTGTGATGCACACTTGTAATCCTAGCACTCAGGAGGCAGAGGCAGGTGGATCTCAGTGAGTTTGAGGCCAGCCCGGTCTACAAAGTGAGTCCAGTACAGCCAAGGCTACGCAGAGAAACCCTGTCTCAAAAATCCAAGAACCAAAAACACAAACAAACAAAAACAAACAAACAAACAAACAAAAAGAATAAGTGGGTGGAATTACATTTGGATAAGAATGAGTGGGCTATACTTCTGTGCCGCCTGTCAGAGCCATGGTTCTTAAATTATTGCCAGCTCACCTGGGAAGGGAATGGCTTTGAGATATGCTAAGCGATTGAAAATTAGACCTAGAGATTGTCATGCATAATGGCTATGACCCTTGTATGACTCTAAGTCCATCCATGAAATGTAGCCAAGAAAATGTAGTAAAATACATGAGGAAGAGTGCCGCTTTAAGAACACTCATAAATTTTCTTGCTTTTTGTCATATTAATTATATGACAATCTCAAGTATATCAATTATATATCAATACATCAAAAACATATAGCAACCAGCTTTTTCTTTTTAAAAATATATCTTATGATAGTTGCTTTTCTTTTAAAATGTCAAAGAAATTTCTAAAAGAAAAATCATTTTAAGATTGTACTTTTGCACTTATTTTGAATTTGTAACTTGGCAGTTATTTGCTATAGATAGCTCCCAAAGCATTTGTGCACCTCAGTCTATGTATTTATGGCCAGCTCCTAAAAAACAAAACAAAACTATGCCCATATTCTATTATAGACTTCGTGGCACATGTGAAAGGCTGGCTCACACAGTACCCCACCAATGATGTGCTGTCTTTCAGTGGCTCGTCTCTGTGGTGCACTAGGTATGGCTCCCATAGGCTCATGTGTGTGAATGCTTGGCCATAGGGTGTGGCACTACTAGGAGGTGTGGCCTTGTTGGAGGGACAGGCTTTGAGGTCTCTCCTAAACTCAAGCTACACCTATTGTGGGATTCCAAGCTCCTCCTAGCTGCCTTTGGAACTCTTGGCTCCTCCATCACCATGTCTGCCTGCATGCTGCCATGCTTTCCGCCATGATAATAATGGACTATACCTCTGAAACTGTAAGGCAGCCCCAGTTAAATGCTTTCCGTTATAAGAGTTGCCTTGGTCATGGCATCTCATCACAGCAGTGGAAGAGGCCATGGAGGAGTCAGTTGTACTGGCTGGTTTTGTGTGTCAACTTGACAGAAGCTGGAGTCATCAGAGAGGAAGGGAGCCTCAGTTGAGGAAATGGCCTCTATGAGATGCAGCTGTAAGGCATTTTCTCAATTAGTGATCAATGGAGGAGGGTTCAGCTCATGGTGGGTGGGGCCATCTCTGGGCTGGTGGTTCTGGGTTCTACAAAAAAGCAGGCTGAGCAAGCCATGAGGAGCAAGCCAGTAAGCAGCACCCCTCCATGGCCTCTGCATCAGCTCCTGCCTCCAGGTTCCTGCCCTGCTTGAGTTCCTGTCCTGACTTCCTCCAATAATGAACTGTCTCCTTCCCAACTTGTTCTTTGGTTAAGGTGTTACTTCACAGTAATAGAAACCCTAACTAAGACAATTGTGAACATTAGGATCTGAACTTCTTTTGTGTCTCTCATCTGTAGGAGGACTTCCCCAACAATAGGAGTGAAGCTTCCCCCAGAGGATGATTTGGGAACAAGTCTCTTGCATTTATGGTCTGCACCTGCTCCAAGCAGAACCAGTCCTTCTGCTTCACTCTTAACCCCACAGCTAAGGTCAGAACACAATTTCCATATGAATTTGCAGGAGGTTCCAGGACCTGGGGATGGACAGACCAGAGAGGTGAGTAACTCAGGAGAGCAGGAAAGCTGCTTCTGAAGTTCACTGACTCACAGCCCAGATAGCTGCCTTTGATGCCCCCACCCAGCCCCTTCCTTAGTGTGGCCCACAGCATCCATCCAGTCACTGTGTCTGTCTGTCTACTCATGGTCTGACCCACCATCTGTATCTCTCTTTACCTCTCACTTAGAAAGGCTATGATGGTACTTGGGGCTCACTTAAGTTTTAAAAAATCATTAAAATTATCTGAACATTTTTATGACACACGAAAAGATTTTTTTTTTCCTCCAAATAAGAGAATCTACAAATTTGATGTTCATGATTCAACCCACTACTCCAGGTGTGATGATTTTTATCCTTATTTGGTGTTTTTCTGTGATAAAATCTCTGTACCAAAGCACATTTAGGAAGGGCGTGTCTATTTCTGCTCACAGTCTGAGGGCACAGTCGTCCAGTCCATTGTGGGGAGGGGATGACATGGCAGGACATTCTTCGGGAACCCCTCACTCTCTTGCATCCTAGAGGAACAAGAAGCTGGAAGTGAGGCTGGGCTCCAAAATGGCGCCTCAAGGCACCCAGTGACCTACTTCCTCTAGTGAGGCTCCACCTCCTATCAGTTGTATTGCCTCCTGAACAGCACTAGCAGCTAGGGGCATGAGCTTATGAGGAACATTTCATACTTAAGGCCACAGAACCTAGATAGGATGCTTGTGAAGTCCAAATCCACCATTTGAGGTGTTGGTCTGACCTGAAATGGTGAAAACAGAAAAGGAATCTAGAATTTTCGAGGCACAGATATATCAACACCATTGTCATTATGAGTGGAGAGGTTGGTACCCAGGCTACAAGGCAACTGATTCCTTCAGGCTTATCTGTCCACTACCCCTCTGTTCATTAGCCTTAAAAGCACCGTGTAACATAGAAGAAGAGCCCTCCAAGAAGTGTCTCTAGGGTCTGAAGAGATGGTTCCAAGTTTAAAAGCATTTGCTGCCCCCACCCCCACCCCAGAGCCTGGATTTGACTTCCAATATTCATGTGGCAGCTTACAATTTCAGTTCCAAGCCATCCAGTGTCCCCTTCTTTCCTCTACAGGCACCAGGCACATGGTATACATTTGTACATGCAGGCAAAGCATTCATATACATAATGTTTAAAGTGTCTTTGTTACATCACCAATATGCTATATCACCTGTCAAGAGAAAGAGGTTCTAATGTAGGCATTGTTCTGTCTAGCAGTAGTTGTAGGATGTTATCACCCACCTCAGCTATAAAATGTATGTATTGTACTTTGAATGAGAATGTCCCTTGCACACACATGATTCGAATACTTGATCCCCAGTTGCGGGTGGCCTTTGTAGGGGCATGTTATGGAAACTTTAGGAGGCAGAACTTCCCTGGAAGAAGTGTGTCATTCACAGGAAGTGGCCTCTGAGAGTTTATAGCCTACACTTCACCATGTTCTTGCTCACTCTTTGCTTTCTGTGTGTGGATAAAACTGACTAGTCTGCTTCTTAATACAAGGCTACACACTCATGCTGCCATGCTTGCCTTTCCTCAGGAACTGGAAGACAAAATAAACCCTTTCTCTAAGTCACTCTTTTGTTGGGTTATTCTATCACAGAAACAACAATGGAACTAATGCACCCACAATAAGCAGACACATTCTATATTGTATGTTTTCAACTGAACATTTATTGACACAGTGTTCAAACGATGAGGGATGTAATTCGTAAAATTCTTCTGTGGCCAAAATGATATACAGTATATTTTTAATGGGTGAAAAATTTATATTGACAGATGAATATTGCATTTATCTGTAAATCTATCTTAGAAAAATGTTAGGAAACACCTGTGTTTATACAGAGTTATTACAATTTAAAGTTGCACACACAACTTTGAAACCATTCCCTAAGTTTCTGTTTACTGTCATGATTGTGGATTTACTTTGTGCCGTTCATGAAGAAGATATTTAAGCTTGGCCAGCTTCCTTGGGTGTGCAATTTTGCTAAATAATCTTAACCAAGAGATTAAGATGATAGAGTTGATTTTTATGATAGCCGGGGAATGCAAGATTTAGCTGTAAATAATTTAGATATGTAAATGCTATAAAAACAACTTTTGGTATTTTAAAAAGCTCAATAAAATGTTTAAAAACATATTTATATATTGAGAAAGGGGAAGAGAGAGAGAACAAACATGAATACCATGGCTAATGTGTGGAGGTCAGAGGGCAATTTGAAGAAGTTGGCTCACTCTTTCCACTGGGTCATCAGGCCCAGTAGCAACTGCTTTTACTCGCTGAGCCATCATCTTTCTAGCCTTCAGCATGACTCACTTGAAAATAATAAAAATTCCTCTCCTAATGGTACTGGAGAGACTGGGCCTTCCATTTGTGTGTTCTTAATCTCCTTAATGTAAACATTTTTAAGCAAACTCAGGAGGAAGTTCCAGGACAAGTTTAGAGTTTGAGAGAAAAACAACAAGAAAAGAAAATAAAGTCATTCTATTCTCAATAACCCAGGAAAATGGGTAGGCGGTGCTACAAAATAGAAGCTCTGTAAGCCTGTGCAATGAGAGAGAGGCTTCTGGAAGGGTACACACATCGTCTCGTTAAGAGGGCACTTTGTCGTCCCTATCCTAAGCATGAAGGTTAGACTCCTAGTCAAATGATTGGCGGATGTAGCCAGATGCAGCTCCAGAAACTCTGGAACGGCGGTGGGGAGGCGATAAAGTAGAGTGTTTTGGGTATCTTAGAATGTCAGGCACCCACATATTCTATTCTTTTGACCTGGAGGAAGTAGTTGTTCTTTAATGGGCATCAGCAAATCCCAGATCCTTCCACTTGTTAATGTGGTGATTTAAATCCAAAGAAGGGGTCCTCATTTTTTAGTGTCACCAGGGAAACAGGAGCTGGGCCCCAAGTCCACGAGGGAAGCATCCAGTCTCAACAGCATCCAAGACTACTATCTGTCTAGCTACCCAGCAATGGGAACAGAAGAAGAAAAGAACCAGGGAAGGGTGCTGCATTGGAAATCTACAACGCATGTTGCTCTGCCAGTGACTCTCCTGATTTCAAATCATACCCATGAGCAAACAAATTATGAAGCGGACCTTGGCTAAGACTCTTCTCTTGAAGGTGCTAGTGTCACACATTCACACATGGTCGGCCATCAAATAGAATGATCAGCCTTGCTTCCAAGTGTCCCCAAACTTCCTGAGGGTTACCTGGAAATGTTGACCACTTGGGCAAACTCTGATGATGTCGGTTGCATGTGCCCCAAGGGTCAAAAGCATGAAAGCCATTAGATAATTATATTGTCTTATAAAGGCTGGGATGATGGCAGGAGGAAGTCAGTCACCGCATGCAGGGGAGAAGACAAGGCAACTTTACCTCTTCGACTGCTGTTATTGAGTATGCCCAGTGCCTGCTTACTGAATGCTATCTTCCTTTAGAACTCTCTGCTTTGGGGGGGGGGCTCCTCTTTCACTTTCTTTGTTTTTGTTTTGTTTTTTGAGACAGGGTTTCTCTGTGTAGTCTTGGCTGTCCTGGACTCGCTTTGTAGACAAGGCTGGCCGCGAACTCACAGTGATCCACCTGCCTCTGCCTCCCAAGTGCTGGGATTAAAGGCCTTCTTTCATTTTCTAAGAGACATTCTGTTTCTAGGACCTATGGACTCATTGCTTGTCATCTGCGGGGCCCAGACGACAACTCTTACCCTTCTGTCTCTATCACTCACATCACCCCAGCTGCATCCCAGAGCCACGACCTTGGTCCCTCTCTTTATCACTGTTACATGTAGTCACTCATAAGCCTTCCAGTTTTACAAATCTGCCTCATCCTCACTGCCAAGGGCAAGGGCTCAAACTCTCATCCTCTTTCCTGACTGCTCTGCCTTCTCAATCTGTTTGTTCTCTCTCTCTCTCTCTCTCTCCCTCCCCCTCTCTCTCTCAAGTCTTTCTTGAGAGACTAATACAGAGAAAGGAAATATGATGTCATCCTTCTTAATATATAAGAAGAGTCTCCTTCACTTCCACCTCTCCACAAACATTTTCCATTTTTGTGTTTCAAACCCAGAAATTACTGCAGTCATATACCACAGATGCCTGAGGCTCTTTCGGCGTCCTCCGGTGGCTCCCCTCAGCTGATTATAACCTAATTAATTCCTCCTTCCTTCTGTGTGAGCACAGAACCCCTCTGGGAAGAATCCCCTGAACATCCAAATTGCTTTGCATATCTGCTTCCGTTTCTGTAGTCCCAGAGACCGGCCTCAGCTCCGGCTTCATTATAAACCAGTTTACACACCTGGCTCTGTCTGTAGCCGGAGCCCCTCAAGGATAGGAGCTGCTTACACCTCATTTGTGTTTTCCACTGCAGGAGAACAAACAGGTGATTAAATGTGATGATGGCAGTCTCTTGTTAGAAGTTTCGTTACCCTTCAAATGACGTCATATGACCCGATCGCCCCTCCTTCCCACTAAGAAAAGATAAAACAGATAAATACAAAACCCAATTACAGGTTAGGTCACCTCAATGGCAGAGTGTGTAAATGCACACCCAGGATAAACTTCTTCTCCTCTGAGCGCCTGGAAACGTGGCTGCTCTCCGACCCCCTATCACCATGTGCCAACGTCATCCAATGGGATGCCATTCTCCTTAAGATGAGCAAGCTCATCTGCAGAACCTACAGCTTTACATGGCCATCCATGGCCCAGAGGGCAGATTCAAAGCATAATTCACAACACACAGATATGCTCCAAATCTGCAGGTTTGGGGAGATGGAGTTGTGTAGATACCAGAGTTAATATTAACACAGTTTGAATATTAAAAAGAAGAAGAAGAAGAAGAAGAAGAAGAAGAAGAAGAAGAAGAAGAAGAAGAAGAAGAAGAAGAAGAAGAAGAAAAAGTAAAGATTCACTAAGGCATAAAATAAGATTTCTAGGTAAATATGCTAAAATACTGTATGGTGTAACTTTTTTGGATTTTTTGAGACAGGGTGTCCCTCTGTGGCCCTCGTTGGCTTGTTTCACACTCATAACACTCTTCCTGCCTCAGTCTCACAGTGTTGAGGTGACAGGTGAAAAGCACTCTATTTTTTAGTTTCCCCAGGAAAAAAAAAGTGGAATTTATCTTTTGATATGGAGTCCAAATTAGTGGACCCAGAATATGGTGGTGGTTTGGTCATCATGGTCAGAGGACTTGTTTAAAAAAATTTTTTTTTGATAGGGTTTCTTTGTGTAGCTCTGGCTGTCCTTGCTCTGTAAACCAGGCTGGCCTCAAACTCACAGAGATCCACCTGCCTCTCCTCCCAAGTGCTGGGATTACAGGCATGTGTCACAGCACCCACACATCCACTTATTCTTATCTAAATCTAATCCCACATTACTTTTCCATTAGCTGGATCTTCAACGGTCTGATGATCATCTGATGTCACCACCACACCAGACTTGTTTAAATATTTTAAACTGTGGCAAAATAAAGTAAAACAAAATAAAATCACCAAACTTCACAAAGCATGACTATATAGCTTAATGAATAAGTATATTAAAGGCCTCCTGGTGTAGTTTGAATATAGTGTGTCCTGTCCCTGTAGGTTCGTGAGTTCGAGCACTAGGTCCTTAGCTGGTACAGCTGACTGGGAAGGTTCTAGAAAGTTCAGGTAGTAGAGCCTTACCGAAGGATGTCCTGTTCCTGGAAGAAACAGGCTTTGGAGGGTTCTGTGTTTGTTTGTTTGTTTTTCAAGACAGGGTTTCTCTGTGTAGTCCTGGCTGTCCTGGACTCGCTCTGTAGACCAGGCTGGCCTTGAACTTGTAGATCTCCCTGACTCTGCCTCTGTGCTGGGATTAAGGGCGTACGGCCACCTCCCAGCCAGGCTTTGAGGTTTTAAACACCATCAAGCCACTGCTCCCTCTTCTTTTTCCCTGCTTCCACCTCCCAGCCAGGCTTTGAGGTTTTAAACACCACCAAGCCACTGCTCCCTCTTCTTTTTCCCTGCTTCCTGAGTCGTGCTGCGGTCACCATGGCCTCTCTGTCACTGTGGTCTATTTTTCCTCTGAATCTGTCAGCCAAAACAAACCCTTTCTCTCTTAAGTGGTATTTGCCAGGGTGTTGTATCACTGCAACAGACAGGAAACTAATACACCTCCGAAACCATTTCCTAAGTCAACAAGTAGAGAACCATCACCTGTGATGAGCTGAATTGTGTCTTCTTCAAATGCTTATGCTGAAGACGTCACCCCTCAGTATGTTGGAATGTGACTGTAGTTAGAAAAAGAGCCTATAGAAGCTGTAAAATTAAGACATTAGAGCGGGCCTAATCCTATAGGGTGGTATTATCATTAAAAAAAAGAACGTAAGCCAGGCAGGGTAGCACACACCTGTAATCCCAGGAGGCAAGAGGCAGAGGCAGGCAGATCTCTATGAGCCAGCTTGGTCTATAAAATGAGTTTAGGACAGCCAAGGTTACACAGAGAAACCCTGTCTCAAACCTTCCCCTGCCCCCCCCAAAAGAAAGATAAGAAAATGTAAGCAAGGAAGGAAGAAAAGAAGACGGACAGACAGAAAGAATATGGGCATTCAGATAGATACCACACTTGTGTGCACAGAGACTGTGTGAGGACCCAGAACATATGAGAAGCCAGATAGATGGACTGTTAGCAAAACTAACAGCTGCTGACACCTTCCTCTTCGACTTCCACCCTCCAGCCAGAGAAAAGGACCTCCCTCTCCCCTGTAGAATACAATCCTGTTACAGAATTTCCAAAAGCATCCTGAGTCCCTTTCTAACGAGGAGACTCTCTAAGCTCTGTCAGCCACTCCCTTGACTCAGAGCACTTACATGTAATTTCACAAACCTTTTATACTAAGAAAAAAATGTACTCAAAATATAAATTATAATATGTATAATCAATTTTAACTAAAAATAGAGATTCTTGCACTCATATAATAAAAGCATGTCACAAGACAAGAACAAATAGACACAAAAATGTTAGTTACAGAAAATGAAAATTGTGACAAGTTTGAAATACATAGCACAATAGACATTTTGGTGGTAAGTAAAATAAAAATATACTTTGCTGTTGTTTTGAAAATCTGCCATACTGTTTTAAATTTAAGATGTTTTCAAATTTAAATTAAATTTCACAACTATACTAAAACATATCAATGGCATCCATGTTATGTTTGTTTGTTTGTTTGTTTGTTTGTTTTTCAAGACATGGTTTCTCTGAGTAGCCTTGGCTATCCTGGACTCACTTTGTAGATCAGGCTGGCCTTGAACTCACAGAGAAGTTCTTGGGAAGCCTGCCCCTGGCTCCTAAGTGCTGGGATTAAAGGTATGTGCCACCCCCCCACCCCCACCCCTACCCCGTTGTGATGTGTACTTTTCAATTTCACTATCTATACTATATCCAAAACTTTACAACTCAGTCTTGCAAGTTTTGCAGCATTAAAAAAAAATAATCTTTTTAAGTTGATAGAGTTATGATAGATACTGATTTACATTCAGAATTTTAGACTCACCAAAATAGAAAAGATGTTTTCTCCAAGGTTGCCATATATAAATAGCCAAAACACTATGAATGTAACATTTATATAGCTCCTGATTGTTTTGTGCTTCTTCTTGCTGTATGTAGTTTATTGTATATATGTGTAATAATATAACCATATATGTAAAAAAAAAAAAAAGAAAAACTATAAAAAATACAAAAAAAATATCTGAATGTGAATGGCTTTGAGCAAAGCATCCTCCATGATTAACATTAGTCAACATCTGTGTCTTCACCTGGTCAGAACGCTGCTGCTCTTTGGCCCTCTGCCCAGCTTCCTGGAAAGCGCTCCTCTAGTGACTAATTGCCATCGCTGCAGTCAGTGATTGGAGCACTCACACTCCCTCACTTCCCACAGGTTGCAGGTGCTGAATGTCAAACTGACGTTTTAAACCACAGTGAAAACTGTTTGGGAAATTTTGTGACACTTACTGAAACACTGTCAACCAGAACTGTCATATCCTCCCAAGATAGAAAATGGGGAGTTTTGCCCAGATGAGCTTTACTTAAAGAAACAGTAACACTCAACCCTTGCTCATTTCTCCAAGTTCTTATTGACATAGATAATTATGCCTAGTCATGGATTTCATTAAAAGACTTCCATACATGTTTATATTTTGAGATCATGTTCCTCTGCACTCCTCCCCCCAAGTGTTCTCTCTGTCCTCTTCCTACCAATCTTTCCCAACAGACAACAGTTTTGAGCCTTACTTGGCCCTGTTGTGTTTGGCCCAAGGACCTAGGGTGGTGAACATCCATAGCTGCCTAAGATGAACCTGAAACAGCATCTTCCAAGTTCCTTGTGAGATGCCAGTGAAAGCGGAAGATGCAAACTCTTGCATGAGCATGCAGTGTAGAATAGAGTTTTACTGAGAATATCTACAGAAAGGTAAGAAATTAAAGCAAAGTGATAGGAAACTCCCAAGAAGAAAGAATGTCTGTTGGACGTCCTTGTCCGGGCATTCTTTAGAGGGTAATAGCTGAGACTGGGCAAACTAATAAGAGAGCAGTAGGTTCTTTGGGAGATTGTGGGCTGAGCCAATGAAGGATCCATATGCATGTGTGTTCCTGGCCTAACTAGAGGGGTGATTGCCACAGTTCATGGAGTACCCACCCTGTTATTCGTGGTCAAAGCTGCCTGTGTCCATCTCTGACTCCTGTTTTGCTAATTATTGACCTTGGCTATCTGTTTCCTGTTGGTCACTTGACTGGTGTTGCTGTCCCTGACCTCGCAGGAGTCTCCAAAGCTGTTAATCACACTAAACTTTCTTTGTTCTCATAGACATCAAGAAGTAGCTATAGTTGGGTTTAGCTGACTTTTCTTTATGGGGCAGTCCTGTGTTTCTTTCCTGAAGTGGATCGAGGTTTCCTTAAAGCTACATTTCCTTAGTTTGTTACCATTAGCTGCATCAAAACCAAGAATACGCAATGACATGGTGGTGCCTAGCACACATCCTCAGGGGACATCAAGGAAGCTTGCCAGCCCACCCAACACTGCCCGGCTTCTCCAAGTCTGTCTGTCTCTTATTAGGTTTTCTTGACTATCTCATGCTCAACTTTAAGCTCTTTGTTTCTCATCCCTAGTGTTTCTGATTTGGGTATTTAGCCTCTAGCCTCCTTTTAACCCCAGAATCCATTTCACTACAGCGGATGTGAGCAGTCTGTAGTTTTCACCACAGCTCTTTCCCTTACTTTCTATAGAGGACTCGCTCTGAGTGTGTGTGTGTGTGTGTGTGTGTGTGTACATGTGTGTTGTGCATGTGTGTATGAGACAGACATATGCACACAGAGATGGGGGAGGGAGGGAGGGAGGGAGGGAGGGAGGGAGAGAGAGAGAGAGGTTTAATGGGTTTAAGATTGCTTACAGAAACATAGATGAGGGGATATTTACAGAAACATGGACACCTTGCCAGTGACTGACCCCACCCACAAGAGATAAATCTTCCTCTGCCATAGAAGCCACTAACTGCAACAGTCCCCAGGGAGGAGTGAAGTCTTTTAAGCCACTTTACCCTTCATGATAATGTTAACAGGCTCAATCTTGTGCAGGTGTTTTACTTCTTTTTTAAATTTTTATTTGTGTGTCTTATGAAGTGTGTGGAGGTGCCCTTAAAGACGAGGAAAAGATGTAGGATGCCCTGGAGCTGGAGTTACAGATGGCTGGTTGCGAGCCATGGGGACTTGGAACTGGATACATGCCCTCTGGAGGAGTGGACCATGCTCTTAACTGCTGAGCCATCTCTCTAATCTGCACTTGCAGCTCTTTATCATTGAACGCAGTTGCTTTAAGTTCATGGATGCAGTGGTCATGTCACGCTTAGAAGGCAGTGTTCTGCACACGCCACTCTTTCCTCTGGCTGACACATTCTTTGTACTCCCTCTTCTGTGATGCTCCATCAGCCTTGGGGTTGAGGTGGGGTTTAGCATACACATGTCATGTATGTCCCTACTTGTTGTGCCATGTGAAGTCCCAACAGAGAACAGATGTGTTGGGGTTCTGTCTGGTTGCTGCCCAAATGAGCAGACTCATGTACCCCAGAATATTTGTAACCTTGCTTAGGAAATTATTCCTGTTTGACTAATAAAAAGCCAACACTCCGGAGCAGGGCAAATGGGATAGGCATGGCTAAGGTTCCCTGGCTGGTCGGACAGAGAGGTTCTTGGGAAAGGAAGCAGAGAGAGACTGGAAGAGATGGGAGGAGACAGAGAAGAACAGGAGAAGGAAGGCTTCCACATGGGTTAGGTGGAAAAGAAGCACTTGGCCAGTGGGGATGGAAGGTTCAGCTCAGATGACAAGCACCACAAGTATTTGAGATTTGGCATGGGAGGTAACTTGATAGAAATGATTAGAAGCAGATGGCATGGAATTGGGGCAGGGCATGTGATACCTGCCCCAATATGGGAGAAAGTTTAGGGGATTAACATCTGCCCTGCCACAGGTGAAGGCTATTATAAAGTATAATAAGTGTCTGTGTTTTCATTGATTGCTAGTGGGTTAGGAAATACTTCTGTAATAATAATTAGCTTAGTAATAAACATTTATTAGGCCATACTTCTAAATTAGCAGCAACACAGGTGGACAGTAAGGCTGAACTTAGGAAATGGAAATGTTTATTTCCAAAAATGAAAAAGAAATCTTTACAGAAGTATAAAAACAAAGGATAATGGAGGAACATGCTGCTAGCAGCAGCAAAGAAACAACAAAAAACGAGATGCCATGCTAAGGATGGAGAATGTTCTGAGAGAGAGCCCTTAACAGCAATCTCACCCCCGCACGAGGCAGGGTCTCAATAGGTAGCCCAGGATGACCTGGACTTGCTATGTAGACCAGGCTGGTCTCTATCTCACAGAAATCTGCCTGCCTCGGTCTCCTGAGTTCTGGAACTAAAGGCATGTGCCACCTCACCCAGAAATCATGATGTTTTGTAAGCCTTCCAGGCTGCCCAAGGAACCAGATCAGGAAGGGAGCCAAAGACAAACTTTTGTCCTGACTTCTCTCTCCAGGAACTTTCCCTGAGTTGCCAGTTGACTGAATCCTGACAAAAGCCAAAGAGCACGAGGGCCAGGAAGTATGTCTGAATCTCAAGAGGAAAGGCACCAGGCCTTAAAAGTGATAGCACATGACCTGTGAACGCTGGTTTTCTGGATAATTCCCTGCTCGAAAGGTGTTGATTCTTCATAGAGAATAGTGCCTGAGAAATACACAGCTTCTCTAACAGTCCTAGATTATTCCAAAGCCCAGAGCTATAGCCACAGAAACGCTGATACCATCTTCAGATCTTCGGTGTTTACATAAGGCATGCCTCTTTACTAGTTTTAAATTGCATTATGCCACTGCCAAATTACAAGAATTTAGGAGTAAAACAAAGAGCCTTCATTTGGAAGGATCAGTTGGCTCTTCAGGACAGTGGATGTGGCTACCATTATTTAAAATGAAGGCAACTAAATCTGTTCTGAAAAAAAAAAAAAGAGTATTTTGAATCAAAGTGGTACAGCTTTTTTTTTTTAACAGTTTATTTTCTATGAAAATGGCATAGAAGTATCTTACTATGGAATTTATTAAAGCCAAAGTCCCTAAAGGCCTTAGCAAACTAGACTTGGCCACTCATTTTCAATAGGAAAGTGGTAGTCAAAACCAAAGGAAAAAAGATTTGTTATTCAAGGAGCAAAGATGTTCAGTGACCTTCAGTATGTCTTCAAAATCTTGACATAAGGTTTAGATTAAAATAGGCCCCAGAGTGTGCATGCATGGTTTGGTTTGTGTGTGTGTGTGTGTGTGTGTGTGTGTGCGTATGTGTGTGTGTGTGTGTATGTGTGTGTGTGTATGTGTGTGTGTGTGTGTGTGTATGTGTGTGTGTGTGTGTGTGTGTGTGTGTGTGTGTAACTAAATAGTCCTGGAAAAGGTATGATTTAGTCCAAGCTTGGCCAATCATTATTTCTGCTCCTGTCTCCCTATAAGGTGGCCTGCCAAGCTGCCATAAGTGCACGAAACCTCTTTCCAAAAAACAATTCTTCCTCCATCTTGCAGGAGACTTTAGCTTTTTCCTTCTCCAGAATTACATTCCTGGAAGAATTCCAATTTCTTGGGAATGATTGTTTCAACAGTATGATAGCTGAAAGCAAAGACCCAAGTGTCTCTCCTTAGAACACCTTTCCTCCTATGAAGACAGGTACAGACACGTAGAGAAGAAAGTCACAGTTATCCTAAGTGATTTTCATTGCAATGGAATGCTCTGTCACTCAAATTGAAAAATTAGAATTGGGCATAAAGAAGACTCATTTTGAAATCTAGTCAAAAGGTCTTAGTTGATGGAAATGCTGGGCTTGTTGCATTAAGAGTCATCCTTAGTCATAGATATCAAAGACAATGATTAGTCTTTTACCAGAGCCTGTGGTCATTGCAATTCAATGGAAGAGAAAAAGAAAAAAATGATGTACCAAAAATGTAATATCCCATTCAGAATCATTGTCAAGTAGTGAACCGAATTCTCAGAAGTATGATTATAAACCAGGTCCCAGATGTGTCTCCATCTTGAAAATGGGTCTCTTATATATTGCTGGTAAAATGTGAAATAGGACAGATACTGTGGGAAACAGTTTGCCAATTTCTCCAACACTTAGGTAAAGAATGACTCTATGACCTCCCACCCATTTCTATTCCTATGTATACATTCAAAAGAATTGAAAATAGGACTCAAATAGACACTTATGAACCAGTATTCATAAGAGTTAGTTCATTAAATAAAAGCAGAGGCAGGAGGATCTCTGTGAGTTCAGGGCAAGCTTGTTCTACCAAGTGAGTTTTAGGACAGCCAGGGCTACACAGAGAAAACCCCGTTTTAAAAAAACCAAAAAGAAAAAAAGAGTCACTTCACAATAACCAAGTGGCAGAGCACAGCCTCAGCACCCATCGACAGATGAATAACAACTGAAATGTGTCCCACACATTAGAGACATTATCCAGCCACAGACAGCAATGAAGTTCTACATGTGCCACAAACTTGGACTTATAGCTTTTCCTCACCATCTTGAGAGCCCTGAAGTAATTAAATAATGAAGAGAAAATATTTACTTTGACTCAGATCTGGAGATCTCAGACTACAGTCAGGCCGATCCATCGCTGTGGACCTCCTGTGGGCATGCTGGCTGGCAATGGTGAGGAAGGCCAGGGTAGAGGTAACTGGTTACCTCAAGGACAGAGACCAGAAGCAAAAGAGAACGAGAAGGGAGTCCTGTAATCCCTTTTGAGAGCATGTGCCCGGCAACATAACTACCTCTCATAAGGTCCCACATCAGCAGGGCCCGGAGCATCTCTCAATTGTGCCACCTGGGTACCATGCCTTTACCACTCGGACTTGTAGGGGACATTCAACATCCAAATGGCAACAATAGATGAACCTTGATAACATCATGCTAACTGAAGTAAGCCAGGCAGAAGGAGACAAATATTGTTTAATTTGTGTCATCTGGAATATATGAAAAGAGATTCGAAATTTTTCATAGAGATAAAAGGGAAATTAAAGATCACAGGCATGAATAGACTCAGTGTCCAGGTGGTCAGAAGAGGGCATGTAATCTGTCCTGAGAGAGAGGTTTCGGAAACTGTATACTACTGACAAGCACTAAAACCTTGAAAATTAATCAATGTTTTAAACTGTGCAAACTAAAGATGGCCAAGCTGGAAAAGTGTATGCCCTGTGTATTTTACTATAATTCATAAAACATGCATCCCGTCTTCTCTGTCGCACTTCATTTTAGCTGTGGATTTCAAACGAGAAACAGGAAAGACACCCAGTGGCAACACTGTAGTACAATATTTGTTTCATCAAGTCAAAGTGATGAACTGCTAAGACATCCCTTCCCTGTGTGAGTTGGAGGGGCTGTAGTAGCATTTATTGGGTCTTTTAGCCAAGCAAATAATTTTAATTAATTAGTGATGTAATTGTCACTAGAGCACTGAAGTGATGGGCGGATGGCTCGTCAGTGTCAGGATTTGCAACTTTTCTTTCTAGTGCTCTAAAATAAAGTGTGTTTTCCAAAGGTCTAAGCAGGGGGGGGGGGGGGGGGGGGGGGGAGAAGGAGGGGAGGGGGGGGGGGGGGGGGGAGAAAGGGGAGAGGGGGGAAGAGGGGGGAGAGAGAGATGGGGGGAGAGAGAGAGAGAGACAGAGACACACACAAAGAGACAGAGAGACAGAGGGGGAGAGAGAGACAGAGACAGAGGCGGGGGGAGAGAGAGAGAGGAGAGAGAGATACAGAGAGAGAGAGAGAAAGAGAGAGAGAGACAGAGAAAGGGAGGAGAGGGGGGAGGGGGAGAGAGACGAGGAGGGGGGAGATTAAAAACACTCGACACAGGTGACAGACAGTGGTACCACCATTTCACGGGGGGGTCATCACTTCTGTCCCCAGCTTCTGTCCAGACCCTCAGTGTCTTCTGCTGTGTTATAGCAGTGTGTTTGTGAAGGAGCCAAGTTGTTACTTTGCCAATAAATAGAACTGTTGGCCCATAGATGTTCAAATGGTACCCATGGGTTTAATTTTAACTTGAAAGTAACGTACCTTTACTATAATGACTTTAGAAGAAAAAATAATTTATGGAAGAAAAAACAAATTAACCAGTAATTTTCCCACCTACTAAGAGTGTTACATTATATGATATGTAATAGTTAATTTTACTTGAAAATAATAGTGCCTAACTTTTCCTCATTATGAGGGAAATGATTTCTCTTTTGAAATGTACTTGGAAAACTTCAAGACACTTAAAAGAACAATGCTATCACACAGAGACAGTCATCATAACCATTTAGTTGTGTCCCACACTGGTCTGCTAAAGGCCATCAGTGGAACAAAGCTGGAGTAATAGAAGGTCTGTTACTGACATTTTGCAAACAAGGAAACGAGACAGACCAAAAATGCTGAAGCCAGAGCCACGCATCTATGGCTCAGCGTGGGGCTGGAAATAAAGGCTATGTGTCTGTGTCAAAATGCCTGGAGCCCTTTCTTATCATTTCTATGACTTCAAAGAGCTCAGGTCCCCACAGCCTGCGATTTAGGAAAACAAGATTGCTTTATAAAGGAGAGCGAGTTCCTGGAAGAAAGGTTCCATTATAGCACTTTACACTGCAGCCTGACCAGGACACAGGGTCTTTATGACTCCCTAGTGGCTACCTTTGGCTTAAGCTGGTTATCATCCTAGCCTGATGCGTGTCAGAGAAAAAGTTTCACTTTCTCAACTAAACTTAGTTTATTTTTTTTTTTCAGCCCTTTCTCTGTTGTTCTTATGCTGACTCAAGAAAACCCTGAAAATGCTCACCTGAGCACAGGGAAAAAATTTTAACTTCTTTAAATTGTTAGTCTATGGTCTTAATGTGGTATCTCTTGGTTACTTTAATTTGCACTGTAAATTATTAAACTTTTATTAAATAATGTATTCTACTAAATACTTAATAATAAAGAGTAATTTGAAATTATTAGCGAAGTTCAAGTTTTCCCATATTGTCTGCTACTTCTAGTTCCTTTTAGAGACCCAGTGAGCTGGTGTCTCACCGGAGAAATGGAATGGGAGCCAAGAAGATTGGCGCGGAGCCAAGGTCAAGAACAACAATGCCAAAGTCCAGACAATACTCAGCTATGTGCCAGCACAGCACTCACCGGTTGAATATACAGAGACACCTTCAAACAGTGCACAGAAAGACGCCTCAACAGTGTGGTAGGAAGCTTCTCATTCAGTCATCTCAGACATGTATGTTATAAAAATATTATATATTGAGATGCTGATTCTTTGCCACACTCTCTGGGGAATAGTTGGGGGAAAACGTCTTTGAGGTCATTCCTTTAACCTCTGAACTTCTCAGTGAACCTCACAACCTGAACTTGGGCACCAGAAATTGAAGTACTTCCCTAACCTGTGCTGAGGGGAACAGGGTTGCCATGGTTGCTGGTGCTTATGTGTTACTGGTGGCAAAATACCTACTTTGGGTCGTTGTTTCTTTTAGCAAAGAATTCGGAGTTACATTTTATTATACACCTTCCCATGGTTAGTCTTCATAGGAAGGAGTGTGCTAGGGAGTCAGTCAGTGGAGCCCAGGCCTCCAGGAGGCATGGCTCCTGCAGTGGCACACAGGAGTGTTTTCCTTGTGAGAGATGAGTTTTGTGTGGAGCCTATTTAGACAAGTCAGAGAAAAACTTACGAGTCAAAAGTCAGACTGCAGCTTAATTTAGGTCAATGCTCAGCTCAAATGACATTTCACAATAAAATTATCCATTCTGGTCCTTTTCACAATCTGCCTCCTTTCTTTTGCATTGTGTG
The DNA here is from genome assembly GCF_903995435.1 of Acomys russatus. Lineage (NCBI taxonomy): Eukaryota > Metazoa > Chordata > Mammalia > Rodentia > Muridae > Acomys > Acomys russatus. Next base: position 29,351,731 of record NC_067157.1, on the reverse strand, counting down.
CGGTGTTTGGATGAGAAAGGCCCCCTCCCATTACGCTCATGTATCCGTGTAAGTGTGAGCACAGTGAAACTACCATGAATGAAAAAGGAAATGTTTACTCAAACTTCCAAAGCTGTCTCTGGAGCTGGAGGTTTGCAGAGACAAGTGAGTTGGTGGGAGGGTCTTACCAGGACATAGCTGCAGGACATAGGGGAATTAGCTGGAGCAGCCTGGGAACTAGCAAGGGGATTTAATCTGTTGAAGGCATGTTTGAGTTACTAGGGAACCAGATACCCTTTTTGGAGGTACTTGGCTGTAAATAGGAGCAGGTAATGTGAGAAGTAATTGCTTTACTTGACAAACAGAAGCCCCTTTTTCAAGGGCGCTGAGGAATGCTAACTTTAAGCAGCAACCATTTTGTTTACCAGCTCAGAGGCCAGCCAAAGCAGAGCTCAGAGTGCCACTTAGGACATTGTCAGTGGCACTGCCGTTCTGAGGGTTCGAGGGTTTGACCTAACAATTTGATTACCTGTTCTCCTGTTGGTAGGACTGTTTGGGGAAGGGAAGGTTCAGAGGCCGCAGCCTTGCTGGTTTTAAGGGTTTATAGCTCACTCGGCTTCCAGTTTGTACCCTCTGCTTTCTGAATGCAGGTAGAAATAAGAGTTCTCAGCTTCCCGAGCCAGCTGCCCACTGCCACGTCTGCCCATCATGGATTCTTGCTGTGAGACAGTAGGCTAAAATAGATTGTTCCCTAAATTGCTTTTGGTCATGGTGTTTTATCACAGCAGAGGTCTAGTGACTGGTACAGCGTGCTATAATTTACTTTCCTTGTTGCCCTTTGGGATGTGGTAACGTTGGACACAACGTCACTGGTTTCAGTGGAGTCTAGAAGTCTGGCACCGTGGCACTCAGCAGCTGCTCGGAGCTTCAGTTTTACCTCCTCCTTCTTCTTCCTGATTCTCAGCACACGTCACTTCCCTTACTGATAACCCTTCCTGGATTCATTTGATAAGTGATGAGGTCCAAGGCACTCTCAGTTAAAAGTGTATGTGGGATGGGCGAGTGAACACCAAAAGTTTCAGAGGCTGCATGTGCACATGTGCACAGTGGCATCTTGCTCAGTTGCAAAGAATGAAATGGTATCCACAGGGAAGTTCGTGGGACTGGGGGTCATAGCGTTAAGTGAAATAAGCCAGACTCAGAACATAGATATCACCAGTTTTCCATCACGTATGCCATCTAATTTTGGAACTAATAGAATTCGGAATCTGTAGGATTACATTTATAAGTATGTGTGTGCATTATATGACATAGAAGTTTTTAAAAAAGATTTTATATGACAGGATAAAGAGGTCTACACAGAGAGAGGCGGGAGAACAAGAGCGGTTAATGGAGCATATATGCCATGAAAGCAGAAACAAGACAAAAAAGGTAAAGTTCACTTTAATAGCACATGATCTAATAAGGATGATGACTGACCTGTTCTATTGTGTTTGGCCTCAATATTTCTCATATTTAAATGTCAAGTTTCAGATATCAAATATTACTGATAAATTGTTGTAGAATGGATGACAGCCTTCTAAGTCTGGGGTCACCAAAACACGGTAAGAAAATAAATTAGAGTTTTGTTGACACAGGCAAGTGAATAGTAGTGCTTTTTAATCTGCATCCATGAAAAATCTTGGGACCATCTCCTCCAACTCTGATATACAATATAGATGGATTTGCCTTAAAATTAATATCTAAGGACAATCAAAGAGAAAGACGGATGAGACAGCAGAAATTAACAGAATGAGCAGCCATAAGCCACAAAAGATAAACTGGAAAAGGCTTCTCTTCTTTTTCTCATTCTCAGCTTCATTATATATCTAAGATAAATAAAAACTATAAAAAGATGTTAAACACGATGATGTAATATGCATATTTACTGAAATGATTATCATAAACAAATTAATTAGCATTTTCATTGTGTGTGCATGCCAAAAACACCTAAGATCTATTTTCTTTCCAAACTTCAAGCAAGCAAGGACAATTGTTTCCAAATGTGGTCTCCACACATCAGAACCTTGGAGCCTGCTCACTACCTGCCTGAATTTGTGTTTGATGAGCTTCTACCCATCCTCCTGAACTCTCACACTGTCTTTTCTGCTCACATTGTGGTCCACCACCAAAATGATCTCTCTTCACTGTGTTTTCCTCTGTGTCTTATTCCTAAAAATCTAGTCACTTTGAAGGTAAGTGATAATCTTCAAATAAATTAAAAATTGAGTTAAGCACAGAATGAAGAATCATAGGCATTTGCTTGTGTTTCTTAGAAAGAAAACATTTACAATATAAGTGAAATCTCTTTCATTTCCACTTCCAGTGTGATTTCACCCAGTGTATGAAGACTACCAGGGAATCTGTATACTTGCTTTGTGTATATATTAACAGTGAGGATTTGGTTAACATTATATAATTCAAATCTATCCAGGTCAAGCTGGGCGTGGTGGCACATGCCTGTAATCCCAGCACTGGGGGACACAGAGGCAGGCGGATCACTGTGAGTTTGAGGCCAGCTTGGTCTACAAAGTGAGTCCAGGACAGCCAAGGCTACACAGAGAAACCCTGTCTCGAAAACAAACAAACCAACAATCTATCCAGGTCCCAATGCATCCTCATATGTTTATCTGTCTTTGTTAGGATTATTACTATTGCTGCCGTGAAACACCATGACCAAAAGCAGCTTGGGAAGAAAAGGGTTTATTTCCCTCACAGATCCATTTAACAGTTCATCATCAAAAGCAGTGAGGACAGGATCTCACAAAGGGCAGGATCCTGGAGGCAGGAGCTGATGCAGAGGCCATGGAGGGTGTTGCTTACTGGCTTGCTCCTCATGGCTTGCTCAGCCTGCTTTCTTATAAATCCCAGGACCACCAGCCTAGGGATGGCCCCACCCACAATGGGCTGGGTCCTTCCATATCAATCACTAATTAAGAAAGAGGCATTGTCTCAGTTGAGGTGTCCTCCTTTCATATGACTCTAGCTTGTTGTGTCAAGCTGACACAAAAATAGGTAACACATTATCCTTTTTATTACTTTTAGCCTTATGCACTATTTGGGAATATTTTTTATTTTTTAAATTAATTTATGATTATTATTTTGGGTTTTTGAGACAGGATCTCTGTGTTAGCCTTGGCTGTTCTGGACTCACTTTGTAGACCAGGCTTGCCTCGAACTCACAATGATTCGCCTGCCTCTGCCTCCCGAGGGCTGGGATTAAAGGCGTGTGCCACCACACCCAGCCACTATTTGGGAATATAAACATCACATGTATCTATTCCTCGTTAAAATGTATATTGAAGGTTGGGGAGACAGCTCAATCAGTAAAGGGTTTGCCAAAAAGCATGAGGATCTGACTCATATAAGAAAGCCAGGCACAGTGACGTGCCCCTATAGTCTCAACCTCTGAGGAGGTAAAGACAGGAGGTTACCCACAGTTCTCTGCCAACTTGCCTCGCTGAACTGGCAAACTCCAGGCCAATGAGATCTTGTCTCAAAAACAAAGTGGATGACCTAAAGTCTATCACATACACACACACACACATACACACACACACACACACACACACACACACACACACACACACACACGAAGAGACACATACACACGTACAAGCGGAAGCCAAAGTCTCAATTTTTTGCTACTATGAGAAACATGCAATTAACTCTCTTTGCACATAGTTCCTTGTGCTCCTAACCTTCAACAAAATGAAGAATTGTAATCAATTACAATGTCATAAAAGATAATAAATTTTGTTTAGATGCACAGAGCAGTAAAAAATTGGCTGTATTTTTATACTCTGTTTAATATTACAGTAACAATATTTTAGATAAAATTCACTCCTCTAATTCCTTCCTTGTCCTCATTACCATTTTCCCTCTCAACTTAATGTGTTCTCTCTCTCTCTCTCTCTCTCCCCTCCCCCTCCCCCTCTCCCCCTCCCCCTCCACCTCCCCCTCTCCCCCTCCCCCTCCCCCCTCCCCTCTCCCCCTCTTTAAAAATATTCATTGTGTTATTTTGGTACTGCCCTTATGAACATGGGTGTGGGACCATCTGCCAGAACATGGGTAGATTCTTGGGGCCAGGATCCCTGAAGAAACCTGACTCTCCCTTCCCCATAATCCATCATTAGCAATCTCCTATCAGATAGGTGTGAGCTTTGAGTACCTTCCGCATTGGTACTGGGATTTTGGCTGGCTGGATCTTCTGCACATCTCATTATGCAGCCCCGGCTGCTGTGAGGCCATGTGTGCAGCTGTGCTGTCATTTCTCAGAAAACTGCCTCGCTGCAGATATCTACTACCTCTGGATGTTACAACCTTTCTGTCCCCTGAATTGATCCTGGAGACCTGGGGGTCGGGGGGAGACAGAATGTGGTACTGATGCCCTATTTAATCTGGTCACTCTTATCCACTTATTATAAAAGGAAGCTTCTTTGATAAGGGTTGGGAGATACACTAATCTACAGGTATGAAGATAAGAGTTTAGAGGGAAGTTTATTACTATTTTCATTTAGTAGCAGACATGAGTTCCATCTTGTGGAGTGGACTTCAAAATCAGTCAAAGTGGTTGCTTACCCCCATATCATCTGTGCCACTATTGCACCAATGGGCATATCTTGTATTAATCATTTTTGTAGCTTATAGAGTTCACAGTTGGATAAGATTGTTGATGAATTTTTCTCCCCAGTATAGCAGGTAGCACCTTTTATCACCATGAAAACTATCCACTAGGGATGAAGCCTCTCGCTCAATACCAGCTTGATTTTTTTCCATGCCCAGTGACTAAAGTATGTGGTATCCATGTCTTCAGCTATAGGGTTCTCCTATCAAGTTCTAGAGGGTAACCAAGAGCAAACTTAATATCTGGGAGAGTTTATGAAACCCCACTGACAAACAACTAGAAAAGAGGAAATCCATTTCTACCAGTAGGCTTTTATTTGATAGCCAACAATGTCTGGGGGAGGCAGTGTGCCACCATTATAGGGTAATTACATTTAAACCACTTTTACATATGTATATGTACATATTTTAGGAAGCTTCTGAAAAATTTACTCAATATAAACATTTCTTCCCTGTGGAAACTATATCAATGGTACTATTTCTAGCAGTCATAAATCCCTGTCTTCCTAAACTTGGGCGATATTCAATATTATAAAAACTAAATTCTGCCTGTCCAGGGCATATATTGCTGTCTTATAGTATATTCTTCATATTTGTCTACTTATTTGTACAATCAGCTGTCTTCTCATTTTTTAATTCAACATTAAAGTTTTTTTCCTGAGAATCATCTGTTTGCTTTCAAATGAGAAACAGCTTTACTGCTTGCACTTTGCAGAATCCTATGGCTCAAATACCAGGTGTCTTTCTCAAGGTCATAGGGCTAGTGACATCCCAATTCAAACCACTCAAGACTTGAACCTTGCCATGTACTGCCCTTGATCTCCTGGTCTATGACAGCTATGGAAAAAATGAAATGGAATGTTTAGCAGGCCCATCTTGAGGTCCAGGTGAGATGTCTTGTTCAATGAGCCTGAGATTTTTTTTGTAGGGTATGAAGGCTTTTCTGTTTTAGATCAAACTCTCACAGCGACCATTTGAAGTGTGCACTACAATCACAATTGTTTGATATGTAGGAAGGAAGTTAAATGACTCACGTAATGTGATCACACAAGAAAAAGTAAAAAGCAAGAAACATGCTTCAGAGCTAGAGGAGATCAATAAGACATTTTATAAAGGAACTTTGTGAGAAAATGAAATTGAGTGTTGAAAAATAGTTCTTCCTTTTCCACTGTCCCCAGAGCCAGCTTTTACTGCTGCAAGGGACCTTACATTGTGCTGAAAGTAAGGCCACTGTCTAATTGGCAGGAGTCAAGTCATCTCACGAATTGACTGGCAAAAGATTCCAGTCTGGACTGACACACTCGCTCCACCTCCCAGTCTCTTGGGTTGTGCTTGCTGTAACAAGGGTTCTCAGCTAAAGCAGCCACACTCCACATCTCAACAATGGAGAGAGAGTAGGCTATAGATGTTTTGGATTCATGGGTCCTATGATACTTCCTACATAGTTGGATCACTTGCTCTCATCATCTGGTTTTGTTTTCCAACCATGAAAACCTACTCTGGTGTCCACCTTACAATCCTGCTAGCCCCTTGCCTTGGTACCTGCCAAAGATTCAGGAAACAAAAAATGGCGCTGGAAGGATCACAGTTGTAGGCTGGCAGTAAGATGAAAAGAGGAAGGCCCATCCCGTCAGATTCTGGTGGCAAGGGAAATCATGAAAAGGGGGGAAGAAAAGCAAGTTCTTGAGGACCCAAGGGTCTGTGTCCTCCTTTTAGCAAGACACGTGGGAACAGAGACCTGAAGGGCATCACCCACCATCTGATTTCCATTTAGAACTAGAGAAGCTGGCGTCTCACAGCTAGACCCTGTCCTCTGAGAAAATAGAATGTCATTGGCCTGAATTTGTTCTTCCCAAGTCATTGTCAGTTTCTCAAATGTATGGGATCTCAGAGACCACTGAAGACTCCCACAGGGAACTGAGCTTTGGGCGTTTGGCTGGACATTGGTGGAAGGTCACCATCCTTAAGGAAGAGACTCTGCCGCTGGTAATATACCAGGAGAACTGTACACACTGCCAAATTTTTAGGGATCTGACCCTTGGTCAAGGGCAGAGGGAGGATGGTGAGGGCTTATAAGACACCCCCCAAGTAAATCATCACCTTGTTTAAAACAGTGAAGATCCAGGCCCCGAATTCAGCAGAACCATCTTTAGCCTCTGTAAGATGTGGACGATCATAGCACCCACTTCCCAGCGGTGTGGTGTTGAATGGGAGCTGCACACACAGTGCCAGCCTAACGTCAGCTCCGCAGACATCAGGCACTATCTCACATCATGGTGCTGAGCAGAAATGTGGTCCTTGCTCGGTCTTTTTGTACATTAATATTCTGTAAAATGTGTTCGTCCTTTTCCCAGTTAAACTCTTACAGACTCCACTTGAGGAAGGCTGGTCAAACGGAACCATCATTTGATAAATAAATAAGTCAACTCTTAAATCTCACAAAATACCGGTTTTAAAAACTCAATATTTACTTCTGACTACTAAATTCTCCCAAAGTAGCATGGGGACCTCTAGAAAACTTAAGCATCTAAAAAGTGTTGCTGCCTCAGGAATTTTCCAGAAACATTGCCGCCTTCCTCTTACAGGTACACACACCACACGAATAGTGTCATTTGTTTGGATACAGATAATCTGTCCTCTTTTTAACACGCAAGGAAGTTAATCTCTTCTGTCCCTGTACTTTTACCAATCATTTATCGGATATTCCATGACATGTCTTTATCAAATTTGTTCTTCATAAATTACAAATGTGGGCTTCTTGGGCTAATGTTAGTTGCAGTAGTTTATTTGCTTAGATGTACCCCCAAGAAAAGACTTGCTAAGGACGAGGTGAGACATGGCGCCAACTTGCTTCATCTTGCTGAATGATCTTCAGCCTGTGATGCTGGCTTTGGAATATGAACTGAGCTCTCTGAATTCAAAACATTAGCTATTGATTTAATAGCAAAGTAGCTCCTTATCAGTACAGGGTCAGAGTCGGGGAACAGCCTTCATGTGGCGACCATGTTCACTGAGATAATGAGGGGTGAGGCCTGACCACAGCCCCCTGCCCCTCACCCCCATCCCCCCCCCCCCCCCCCCCACCTCTCACCCCCCTGCCCCCCCAACCCCCCACTCCCCGGGCCTCAAAAGATTTCTGATGAGTGTCAGGAACAAGACTGATGACCATTCCTGCAAGTGAAGGGATCATTGTCACACAAAGGTAATTGTCTCCACAGAGCCTGGTCTGGCTTCTATTTATAGAACTGATGGAAGGAAGTACAAAACGAACATTGCCAAAGCAAGGAGCTATAATTTTTGGGAAAATAAGTGACTTTTACATTTCAGTTGAGACTACAACCTACTCTGTTAAGCAAAGGCTTATTTTGCAAGTACAAAAAGTATCCAATAAGAAGCTATTAAATACATTTTCGTCTTCTGAGATTGTAGAATTAGGAATTTGTTTTGATGGCATGAGACTTGTTAAACCTGATGCTAAACTTTTTTTTTTAATTTGCTCACCTTACATCCTGACTGTCGACCCTCCTTCATGTCCTACTAGTCCTACCCTCTCTCTCTTATGCCCCCTCCCTCCCTCCCCTAGTCCTCAAAAAGGGGGAGCCCTCCTTCCCTCCCATCTGACCCCAGCCTACTATGTCTCATCTGCACTGCCTGCATCCTCTGCCTCTGTGGCCTGGCAACACCACCCTGCCAGGGGGAGGTGAGCAGTGTGTGAGGCCAGAGTCCACGTCAGAAGCAGTACCTAGTAGCCATATTATGGGACCCACAATGAGACTGTGCTGCCTGTCGACTACATCTGAGCAGAGAGTCTGGGTCCTCACTATGCATGGTCCTTGGTTTGTGCAGCACCCGCCCCACCTCCACCCAGATTTGTTGGTTCCATTGGTATCTTTGTGGAGCTCCTGACCTCTCCCGGTCCATCTGTTCCTCGTCTCTTCTGCAAGATTCCCTGTGCTCCACGTCTGGAAGTTTCGCTGTGGGTCTGCTTGGATCCCCAGCTGGGTGGAGTCTTTCAGAGGATCTCTATGGTAGGCTCCCTTCCTGTTCCTTCTCTTCAACTGCTTCCGGTGTCTATTCTATTTGTCCTTCTGAATGAGAATTAGGCATCCTCCCTAGGGGCCTCCTTGTTATTTCGCTTCTTGAGGTCCGTGGATTATAGTGTGGTTATCCTGTACTATGCGCTGAATTTTTCTCAAAGAAAATCACATTTGCTCAGCTTATTTATTTTGAGATATGCGAACACTCCTTTTCAAATATACTTAAGTTATATCTACTACATTAAACAAATATCTAAAACTTTTAAGTAAGATATAAAGAGTAAATATATTTAAAATTTTTTTATTACATAGCTTTTATTTATATGTGAGCTAGGGAGCACACACACCATGGTGAAGGTCAGAGGGCAATTTTCAAGAGTCCATCCTCTCCCACCGAGTGTGTCTTGAGAGCTGAACTCAGACAGTCAGGCTTGGCTGCAAGTGCTCTTGCCAGATCCAAATGTATTCTTAACGCTGAATCCACTGTCTGAGTTGAGAGCTGGAACGTGGCTACACAGTGCTGAAAACCACCTATGCACCCCTTCCTCACTCCCACGCCCCAAACCCTCCAGGATCCACTGCCCAGTGCTGAGGTGATCTTTGCTGAGGGTTTTTGGAAGCAGTGTGCTGCCTTTGAATATATCACTCAACAATAAATTTACCTTCTCTCCGCAAACAATGTCACATACACTGCGTGTAACGGTCTATGGTTCTCTTTTTAGTCCGCCTTTGTTGCTATGACTCATGCCCATTACTTCTTAAGACTGCGATTTATTTGTTTCAACTTCCCTATAATTATTTTTTGCTTGAGGATACTTCAAAGTATTGAGCTAGGATTTTGTGTGCAGGCGTTTTGATTATTTCCAGTCTATGTTGGGTTGGCTGCCATAACCACTCTTTGACAACACAAGGATCTTCTCCATAATGTTGTATTCTGTGTTTTGCATTTTAGCCATTCCAAGAGGTGCGGTATTTATTTTTGACATTTGCTATTTTTCTAACTGACGTACACAGTTGAGTTTATTTTCATCACACCTTTCCATTTGCTTGTTTCCTGTCCGGATACTGTCATTGGTGGTTGGTGAGGTGTCTATTCAGATCACTGGCTCCGCTTTGGACTTGGTGTTTATTTTTTATAGTTTACTTTTCATAGCTTTGTGTGTTTTGGATATATCCCTCAGTGAGTACATGTTTTACAAAGGTTTTTTTCTCCTGGTCTACATCTTGTCTTTTCTTAAGATAATAAATAATTATAAAGAATAAAAAGATATTATAATGATTTTAATGAGAATGGCCCCCATAGAGCCATATATTTGAATGTTTGGTTTCTTGTTGATTTAGGCTGTTTAGGAAGCTTTTTAAATTTTTATTTAATTAATTTATTCAGATTTTATCTAAATTGTTATCCTCTCACTTGCAGCCTCCCATTCCTCCCCCCCACCCTCGCCCACTTTCACCCTATTTCGCTCCCTAGGTATGTGACAGAAGGGGACCTCCTCCTCCACCATATGGTCACAGCCTATCAAGTCTCATCTTGGTAGTCTGCTTATCTTTCTCTGAGTGCCACCAGGCCTCCCCACCAAGGGGAAGTGGTCAAATATGGGGCACCAGAGTTCAAGTCAGAGTCAGTCCCCACTCTCCACACAACTGTGGAGAATGTGCTGTCCATTGGCCAGATCTGAGTAGGGGTTCAATGTTTACTGCATATATTGTCTTTGGTTGGTGTAGTAGTTTGAGCAGACCCCCCTGGATCTAGATCCGCCCATCATGATGTTTTTCTTGTGGGTTTCTAGGACCCTCTGGATTCTTCTATTTCCCCATTCTCCCATACTTCTCTCACCTAGAGTCCCAATAGGAGGTCCCCGCTTCTATTCCAATCTTCTGGTAAGTGAAGATTTTCAAGTCATGGCCTTGTTGAAAAAGAAGTGTCACTGGGGTTGGGCTTTGAGACTTGAAAAGCCTTGCCAGGTCCAGTCTTGTCCCCTCTCTGCCCACTGCCTGTGGATAAGATGTGAGGCATCAGCTACTGTGCCAGCACCACCTCTGCCTGCCTCTGCCACGCTCTCCATTGTTATGGTTGTGGACTCACCCTCTGAAACAAGCGAGTTACCTATGAAATATTTTATAAGTTGCCTTGGTCATGATGCCTCCTCACAGCAATAGAAAAGTAACTAAAACACATATACGCACATGCATAGATTCATACACACACATATGCCCATGCACAAGCACGTACACACACACACACACACACACACACACACACACACACACACACACACACACACACACGGTACTGAGGAGATCATCCAGTTCTCTAGAACTGGAGTTGCAGGCAGTTCTGAGCCCTCATGTGGGTGCTATGAAGCAAGCCCAGGTCCTCCGTAAGAGCAGTTTGTGCTTTTAATTACTAGGCCACCTCCAGAGTCCCTGCAGCATTATCTTCTCACTGTGAATTAGTGTCTTTCTCAGAGCAGCAGTTTCCGCTTGCTTCATTCTCATGTTGCTTCCCTTTCTTCTAGGACTTTCTCCTCAGTTGTGACAGCTAGTCTCTCCTTTTTTCCCCCTTTAACTAAGCACTGATATCCTTTAGAACTCCCCTCTTCATCCACTCCCAAGAATCTAAGCAGTAAACACATGATAAACCGCAATATTCCCGACCCTTTCTATATCTGTCCTCCATCTGCCTCCAGACACTATCGCTGCCTGACGGACACACGGACCTGTGCCACATTATACACACTCACAACAGCGCTCTTCTCTCCCCAGTCAGTTCCCTCCTAAAAAGTTTCTCTCCAGAAAAATGACTGGACCATCCACCTGACCATCTTTAACCATGATCCTGACGCGCTATGTTGCACCCCTCCATACACCTACTCCACCCCTGCAAAAGCCTAAGCTCTGTTGACACATCTTTTCTTCTCCCATCTTAGCAGAAGCCCTTAGCACAGCGGCAGTGTCCAGTTACTGGTTTCTCAAAGACTCTAGCCATCAGAAGCCTCCGGGAGCAAACTTGCAGAGTGTGGCTCTCTGCTTACCCGCCAGCTTGCCTCCAGACCTCTGTCACAGAGAAGGCCCTGGTGCTCTTGGCTTTGGAAAGACTGGTAACAGAACCCAGTAAAGAAAGGAACCATAAGCAGTCCTCTTGGCCACGCTAGGGCCAGAGCAGATTTTTGGGCAGCTTGGCTGGGCAAGTGTACCTCCAGCTAGCCGAAGGACTGTGTAACTCCTGGTGTTGAACCCGGGCTTCTCCCCACATAATCTCTTGCTGAGCCAAGAACTCTCCCCTTCCCCATTGTTACATTGTGCTGTACAGAAAGCACTGCAGTTGGTACAATCAATCAGGGCCCAGGAAAGAACCTTTAGCTACTAGTAATCTTCTAGAAGGAACAGTACTGCAAAGAGTAACACTACTGAATATTCATATTTGTGGTATAACTACTGCTGAAGATACACCCCTGCATCTTGACTTACTGGGCTAGAGCTTTAATTTCTAATACTTATTCATTAGAAAATTGTACATGGTAATTCGTCTGCTGTACAGCACAGTGGATTTCATGTTCGTTTTCCCCTCTGCATGGTTCCCGTTGCCAGCTTCAAGGATCACCAGTTCTTACTGGGAAACTCAGGAACCTGCTTGACTTATCTCCCCTCCATCACCCCTCCTGTGACAGAGACTCCTTCAAACTGCAAATCATGCTGGACCATCCCATCCACCTCCCTGAACTTAAGTAGCAATTATCCACGGGCAATTTCCTACCCATTTGGCAGACCCCGCCTCTTGGAGCTCAGCTTGTGGATGTGTCACTGCGGACTACACAACTCTTTGGATGGCCCCTGTGCACACTAACCATTAGGTTCACTATAGCACAGAGAAGGCTACTCTTGCTCGTCAACTTGACTGCATCCGAATCAAGTAAAACCCAATCACACCTGTGAAGGGTCTTCCTCATTGGATCATTTGAGTCCAGAAGACCCACTGTAAATCTGGGCCACATTTTCTGTTGGCAGCCTACAAAAAAAAAAAAAAAAAAAAAAAAAAAAAAAGAAAGCTGTTCCTTTTTGCCTGCTTGCTTTCACTCTTGCTGTCAAGTTCATCCATCCTGCTGCTATGGTGCTCCTTTGCTGGTATTAGAGCCATTCTTATTGCTCTAATTGGAGCTCTTATTGGAATTCTTATCAGTATTCCAACTTAGACTGAAGACCAGCTGACACATCCAGCTTCATAGATGGAACAGCTATCAGAACCATGCCTTTCTATAGGAAGACAGCCATTGCAGGATAAGCCAGACCATAGGGCGTGGGCTACTTGAATAAAGCCTATGTAAGTCCAGCTAATCTAAGGAACCCTGCCTAATACAACACTCAACACATCCTCAGGAAATGTGAAAATAGCGCTCTATACTTAAAACTGTCCTTTGGATGATAAAGGAGCTCGCTAGCCATCTGAGGACCTCAGCTGGAGCCCAAGGCCCCACACGATAGTAGGAAAGAACCAATGCCCTCAAGTTGTCCTCTGACCTCCACACATATGCACACATAACACATAAATTAAAATATAATTTAGAAAGCTGGGCGCAGAGGCACATCCTGCATTCCCAGCACTCAGGGAGGCAGAGGCTGTTACACCAGTCCATTCTAGAGGTGAACAGTCACCAGCCAACTAATGAGCAGGCTGTTGTAATAGCTTTCTGACAGTTTCCCCACTGCCATTTTTCTGGAAGTCTACATAGCACTTCCACATCCGGTTAGTTGAGAAACGCAACCCATTCCATGCATGTCCCACAATCCTATAAACAGTGCCTAATTATAGGCAAGCACTGTGAGAGTCCTGAAGAGACTATGCAAGTAAGACAAGGTCTTCATCATCAAGCAGCTCACAGCCTCATGGGAAAGAGGTGTCGAGGGAAATACAGCACAAAGATGACGTCATGCGGGAGCACAAAACGGACCACAGACGGTGGCACCTCGAGGAAGCATGCAGGCCTCACTTAGCTTGCACCCTATGAGGCAAGTAGACCTTTTCCAGGATGGCACTAGACAGAAACGGGAGCTATTTATCATTTGACTCAAGAGGGGAAACTGGAAGAAGGCTTTAACTAGATAAACTTCGAGCCAGGAGCCAAAGAAGAAAGTTATTGGCCATTAGCTCTGAGGATGTCTCCACAGCACTGGGGTGAGTTTATTGTGTGAGAGCCAAGTATCTACACTAGGGCTGCCCGGGCAGCTGTGGGGATGGCTGCCTCGTCTCTCTACCTGTGGGGAACATTTGCCATACTCACAGGAAACCATGAGTGCTACAAACCCATCGTGATGTGTTGAGTGATGTTGGGATGAGCAGGCTGCTCCTGTTCTCCTTTGTGCAAAACCACAGTGCAGCCAAAATGTGGCCAGCATTGCAGCGCACGGATGCACACTCACCTATCTCCAGCAGAGCCTGAAGCCAGAAGAGTCGCTGGGTTGATCTCAGAAAATTCATAGCAGACCCAGCTACTTGGCAGCTATAGAGTATTTTATTGACATAAGCCAGGCTTTTTAAAGAGACAAAATAGAAAGATTCTTTCTTGAAGGGTAAGGCTATAATTTTTGCCATTCCAAAGGCTTTAATCTGAATTTAGAGCCAAAGTCTGGAAAATTAAAAGCATGAGTTTAGAAATGAGCCACAAAGAAGAAAATGATACAAAATGATTTCTGCCACATGGCATCCCGTACACATCAAAAAGAAACTAGCCTGGCCAGTAGGCAGAGCTCTGAGGACTTTTAAATTTTATTTTAAGTAACTTTTATGCTTTGGGGGGCATAAAAGAGAATTCTCCTTCAGAAAATTCTCTTGGATCTAGTAAGGGTGACTGGTGAATGTACCATTGTCTTTTTTTATACTGTCTGAGACTGCTGATTCCTAGCTCTTAGAACTCCAGAGAACATTTTTCTGATAGGATCTTCTAGAAATTTCTGAGACTTTGAGCTTCTATAATTGTATCCGTTAGGGTTGTATTGCTGTGAAGAGACACAATGACCATGTCAACTCTTATGAAAGAAGACGTTTAATTAGAGACTTGCTTAGAGTTTCAAAGGCTTAGTCCATTACCATTATGGCAGGAATTGTACATATTACAACTACAGCTCTGGGAGGAAAGGATTCCCCAGTGCAAGTGTAACAGTTCTGCTCCTGTGGGGGTAGGTTTCCCCAGTGCAAGTGTTACAGCTCTGCTCCTGTGGGGGTAGGTTTCCCCAGTGCAAGTGTAACAGTTCTGCTCCTGTGGGGGTAGGTTTCCCCAGTGCAAGTGTAACAGTTCTGCTCCTGTGGGGGTAGGTTTCCCCAGTGCAAGTGTTACAGCTCTGCTCCTGTGGGGGTAGGTTTCCCCAGTGCAAGTGTAACAGTTCTGCTCCTGTGGGGGTACGTTTCCCCAGTGCAAGTGTTACAGCTCTGTTCCTGTGGGGGTAGGTTTCCCCAGTGCAAGTGTAACAGTTCTGCTCCTGTGGGGGTAGGTTTCCCCAGTGCCAGCGTTACAGCTCTGTTCCTGTGGGGGTAGGTTTCCCCAGTGCCAGCGTTACAGCTATGCTGGAAAAGGTATCTTGGCAGTAGGGAGCCAAGGAATACCACAAAGTCACACTGCACAGCAAAACTCATATAAGAGATTTATTAGGAAGGAAAAACCCAAGACCATGGCTGCTTCTGCTCAGAAAGAAGCAGCAGGGAGCTGGGCATAAGGCTGAATTTATATAGGGTTTTGTTTTGTTTTGTTTTGTTTCTTTCTTTTTTTCCTAGGAGTGGAGCTTTCCAAGGTGGCCTGGGATTGGTGGGATTCTGTGGTCAGACTCTAAGGAAAGCTTAAGGATTGGTAGGATTTCATTCTCAGAGACTGAAGGGATTATGTGGTCTGACCTTGAGGCAAGCTCAGGAGTTGGTAGGATTCTGTTTCTTGGCCCTGGTCTTTGGCTTTGGAGTCAAGTCAGGGTCAGGATGTTTTTCTCTTGGCCCTTTTACCCTACAGGGCTCATGGTGGCACATAGGCAGACAATGTGCCTGGCAAAGTAGCTAAGAATAGATCTGGAACCACAGGCAGCAGAAGAGATTGACACTGGGCCTGGCTTGGCCGTTTGAAACCTTAAAACCCACCCCAGTGACACACTTCCCCCAACAAGACCACACCTCTAAGACCTTCTCAAGCAGTGCCGCTCCCTGATGACTAAACATTCAAATATATCAGCCTACAGGGGCCATGCCTATCCAAGCCACCATAAGAACCAAGCTTTATAGAATAGATAGGACATTGAGAGGACCTAAATGAGATCGCCAAATGTCAGCAGGATCACGGAATGCACTGAGCCGAGCCACCCTCACAACCATCTGATAAAAGTAGAGAAAGGAGAAGTGCAGACCTTTTAGACTCATGTATTTTTATTTGTGTGTGGATTGCCTGCGTGTTATGTCTATACTTCGTTTGCACGCAGTGCCGACAGGAGCCAGAAGAGGGCGTCAGATATCCTAGATCTGGAGTTACAGATAGTTGTGAGCCACCATTGTGAGTGCTGAGAACCAAACTCTGATCCTCTCTAAGAGCATCCAGTTCTTTTAACTGCTAAGCTATCTCTCCAGCCCAACTTGAGACTGTCTTTTAAAAAAAAAAAAAAAAAAAAAAAAAAAAAAAAAATTAAGTCTTTTATGGTTCCCCAGGTTTTATGCTAATACTTTATAACTAAATACTAGTCGTGAAGCAAATTAATTTAACCACCCACTAGGACGGATATTACTCCACTTGCACTAAAAACTACAAAGGATTTCTTTAAAGCCTGTTTAAAATAGATCTAGAATTTCTTAATGGTAAAGAAGAGCTGAAGGGAAGGTTTCCTGTACTTTTTTTTTTTTTTTTTTTTTTTTTTTTTTTGTGGGCAGATTTTTAAGCAAAATGAAACCAGTGTCTTCCTTCTCAAAGATAACCACAGACCTGACCTTCACCCCCACCCCACCCCCCCGCCCCATACAAAGAGTTTCCATTGCTTAAAAGGCTGTGGGCACATCAGATGGCCTTTGGGAAAAAATTCTTTCACTAGAAAGAAGAAAAAAATAATACAGGCCGACCAAAGAATATGCCAATTCCTTTAATTCTTACTAATTACTAGAACTGACAGCCAGTCTCAGGGCCTAGCTAAAACCTCCCAGGAATAGCAAGATCTCACCAGAGACAATTTTCTTCCTCAAATCGACTCTCAAGGCTTCATGAGAAGGCAGGCCAGGTGGGATTTCATAAGCCGTTTCAACTGCAATTTACTTGCAATGTTGTTAGCCAGACAGAAGCAGTTCCGGTCCCACGTGGAGTGAGCCCAGCCAGCACACCCTACCTGTGTACTCCCCTCACACAGTCACTGAGCGTGCTACCCATGGTTTTCTGCTGGAGTTCCTGAGTGGGAGATTTTCAGGCCCAGCAGAGCAGACTCTCTGTGGACAAGCTTCCGGCTTCCTGTTTCCATCGTGGGCATTTCTATACCAGGAGACAAACATTAGCTACCTCTGGTGGGACTCATTCGACCTCTTGCTGCGCTGTTTCTTTTTTTTTTTTTTTATAGTTTATTAATTTATTCATATTACATCTCAATTGTTATCCCATCCCTTGTATCCTCCCATTCCTCCCTCCTTCCCATTTTCCCCTTACTCCCTTCCCCTATGATTGTGACTGAGGGGGACCTCTTCCCCTTGTATATACTCATAGGGTATCAAGTCTCTTCTTGGTAGCCTGCTATCCTTCCTCTGAGTGTCACCAGGCCTCCCCATCCAAGGGATGTGGTCAAATATGGGGCACCAGAGTTCGTGTGCTCAAACTATGGCACCAGCCAAGAATAAAACATACGCTGTTTCTTTAGATATTCTTTGCTGTTTGCTGTTTTCCACTCACCCTGTCACAAAGTTGGGGAGCCAGCCTGCTGCAGGAGAGTTGAAGTAAACACTCTGAAGTAAATACTCTGGAGTCTTGACAAGGTGGGCCATTTCTCAGAGTCAGCTGTCAATGGGTGCGAATAGCATGTGACAATTTACCTACACACAGATGGTTCACACCCCACCCCTCACACCATGAGTGCCCTTGAGCGGAACTTTCCTTGCTCCAGCATGGTGGTGCGACAGCCAGCATCCCCGAGACTGATGACCTACAAAAGGCTACTTCTGCCTCAGGCTAAGGAAGACAGACAGTGAAGTAGCTGGGCTGTGTTTTCTCCTCATCCCCTTGACAGATCTTGCCTCAGTTTCCTTCTTAACATCCCCTTAGTCAACATCTTACTGAAGAAATGACTACAGGCTCTGCTCCTGACCCAGCTGAGCGAGCCAAGGGGCCTCTGTAGTGCTTTGCCTTTCTCTCCAATGAGTAAAGGGAAGGGACTGGAAGCCAGACCCAGGAGTCTCTCTCCCCCCTCTCCTGTATCCTATGACCTAGTTATCCCTCTAGAATCCTGACACATCACACCAACTTGCTCAGCATTTCCCAAAGGATCTTCTCTATTTCCCATTAAGGAAAGTCACAAAATCATTAATTACAAGATGTCAAAAGGTCTTTTTAAATTTATTAACCACGACTTTTTCTATCTAGAAACCTTTGTTTTAAAGACTTATTTTAGTGTGTGTGTGTGTGTGGTGTGTGTGTGTGTGTGTGTGTGTGTGTGTGTGTGTGTGTGTGACAGTTTTGCTTGCACGGATGTATGGTTCTGCACCACACACATGCCTGGTGCTCTCAGAGGTCAGAGGTCATAAGGAAGCATCAGACTCCCTAGAACTGGAGTTACAGATGTTTGTGAGCCACCATGAGGATGTTGGGAACTAAATCTGAGTTTTCTGCAAGAACAGTAAGTGCTCATAACTGTTCAACCACTTCACCTCCTTATAATTCTTTTTTTTTTTTTTTTTTTTTTATCTTATAGAGTCCTACTTTTGTGAAACATAGCTTAGGAAACCCTGACTGGGTTTAACTTTCCCATTGTAGCACATGAGTTCTCGGTCCCACAGAGATTGGCCTCTGTGGCTCACCTGTGTGACAGGCAACCCAACTCCATGGTAACTGGTAGCATCCCAGTTCTAGTGCTGCCCTCTGTCTATCCTAGCACAGCCTGCGTGCCACTGCCAGGTTCTGTTGTCTTTGTACCCTGGCCCAGGTCAGCTGTGCATCCCGCCATGTGGGGGTGATCAACGGCGGTCACCAGCTCTGTGTTTGGAGTATGATCTTCAGAGCTCTGGACACATCTGTGTAAACAGGCAAACTCTTTCCCAGACCCAAGCTGATTAAACAAAAGACCAGTTTGTTTTTACTGAGGGTGTCTCTGTGGGCAGGAAGCATGCCCCTTGAAGCCCCATCCTGTGGGATTTTGCCCATGTAAGTACAGTCATTTTCTGCCCCATCACGTCTCATGCAGACGTTGACGGTTTGCAGTCTCCTCTTCCACCAGTGACATATATATATGTAAATATATAAAGCAACTTATATTTACATTTATTTATTTATTTTCAAAATGTAGTAATCCTAGACACTTTTCCCTGAAAGTTTCATGATTAATCCGTGTTTAAAAACAGTTTGGATTCTGGATCAATAAAGTCATATTGAAAAGTGTCTTTCCTGTGAAGACAATACAAAGGGTTTAGGCTAGAACCTTGAGAAGAAGGCTCAAGTCATTTTCAGACATGTGTCGTAACGTCTGCATGTTAAAAATAAATCAGAACTGCAGTGTGTGTGTGTGTGTGTGTGTGTGTGTGTGTGTGTGTGTGTGTGTAGAAATAAACCCCCAGGCTTTTCTGCTCACTATCCTTCCAGCTCAGCTGAAGCAAGAAGCAGAATGAGAACAGAAGTCAGCCATTTTAAACCCTGTTTAGCATTCAGCCTAGGGACTAAATGTGTTTATAAGGAAACCATCAGGATGCCTTGCTTTTTTTTTTTTTATTAATTTATTCTTGTTACATCTCAATGTTTTTCCCATCCCTTGTATCCTCCCATCCCCCCCCCCCATTTTCCCATTATTCCCCTCCCCTATGACTGTTCCTGAGGGGGATTACCTCCCCCTGTATATGTTCATAGGGTATCAAGTCTCTTCTTGGCAACCTGCTGTCCTTCCTCTGAGTGCCACCAGGTCTCCCCCTCCAGGGGACATGGTCAAATGTGAGGCACCAGAGTACGTGAGAAAGTCATATCCCACTCTCCACTCAACTGTGGAGAATGTTCTGACCATTGGCTAGATCTGGGTAGGGGCTTAAAGTTTACCGCCTGTATTGTCCTTGGATGGTGCCTAAGTTTGAGCAGGACCCCTGGGCCCAAATCTGCCTATCATAATGTTCTACTTGTAGGTTTCTAGGACCCTCTGGATCCTTCTACTTTGCTGTTCTCTCATGCTTCTCTCATTTAGAGTCCCAAAACTGTGGTACATATACACTAGGGAATACTACTCAGCTATTAAAAACAAGGAATTCCCGAAATTTGTGGATAAATGGATTGAGCTAGAAATGATCATAATGAGTGAGTTAACCCAGAAGCAGAAAGACTCAACTGGTATATACTCACTTATATCTGCATACTAGCCCAAGGGGCATGTCGCACAAAAGCCTTCACTTACCAGGAAACTGGAATGCCTTGCTTTTTACCACTCCGGTCACCTCAGTGGCACAAGTCTGAAAGCCCTGAGGAATACCAGCAGGTGCAGGCGGATGCAGCCCTCAGTTCATGCCTTGGAAGAAGAAACCCACTTCATGCAGCCCAAGCTCCAGGAGAGCACCCCGGTTTGCAGTTCACTGTCCTACACTAGAGACCACTACATGGAGCTAGGGCCCGTCTTTCCAGCCAACCAGTACAAACCAGAATGTCTCCCACATCACCAGCTTGACACCTTCCTGGCTCCTTCTTCCTATATACTACCAAGAGCAAAGCAAAGGGATGCTCGGCACACCTGTGGGAGTGCCACACTTTCAGGCAAAGGGTGCCTGTCATAGTCCACCCTGCACTGCTACCACGTGACCCCTGCCAATGTGTAAACTCGTGATCCTGGACACCCAAGAACATAACACCCAAATAGAAACTAAATATTTTTTAAAAATCACTAATCCATCCTAAAGGTCTCAGCTTCCAACAGCGCTACCACCTTGTAAACTAAATCCCCAGACTTGAACCTTCCAGGGGACAAACGCCATCCAAATCAGAGCAGGGCTTTTCTCTTCCCCCAGGGAGATCCTGCTCTGCCGCGGAGCCATGTGGCTATGCCTTCTCTCCTATGTGCCTGGAACAAGTGTATTTTACAACCATTAGCAGTACAGCCTTTTCGTTTGTACAACTTCAGTATTTGGAGACAGGTCAAGCCAGCGGTTCTCAACCTGTGGCTCACAGCACCTTTGACAACCCTCTATCTCCAAAAATATTTACATTACGATTCATGACAGTAGCAAAATCACAGTTGTGAAATCCCAAAAAAAAAAAAATAATAATAATAATTTTTATGGTTGGGGGTCACTATAACATAAGGGATTGTATTAAAGGGTCGCAGCATTAAGAAGGTTGAGAACCACTGGGTTGCACAAACACACACACCACACACATATATACACATATGTACACACACACCAGACACATATATACATATGCACACATACACTCCCACACATACATACATGTGCACATAGCTGGAAGAACAGATATTGGAGTCTGTGAAGGAACCATTGATTCTGGTAAGGTAAAAGTGTCCATGTGCCCAGGGCCAATGCATTGCATCTTCTTGGCTCCTTCAGGAACATGTGCATTTTGGTTCTGTGGCAAGTGACTGCCTGTTCCTAAAGAGATGAAGTTGTCAGCCAGCCTTACTTTGCCAGGGCTTCCATAGCACTGACAGGGTTAACATCAGATTTTTTTTTCACAGTGCTGGGAGCTAGAGCCCTAGGATCACGATGCTGGCATGCTATAGATAACTGTCTTCTCTCAGTGTCTTCCAGGGGTCCCCACTCTGCGTCTGATTTCTCCTTTTTATAATAACACCATCATATTGGATGAAGATCCATTATAATGAAGTCATTTCTACTTAATTAACTTTTTTGAGATCCTAGATCCAAATACAATCTTGCATTGGAATATTTGACACAAAATGAAAGGGAGCATATACAATTCAGCCCATAGCAGCACCAGGTGAGGGCACCGGGGAGGACAGAGAGATGGTAGATATGTACATACATAGAACATTTGACATATAGATGTTTGGTAGAATATTTGACAGATATGTAACATAGTTTTGTTTTGTTTTGTTTTTCATTTTGTAGGAGACAAGAAGAGGAAAGATTATCAGCAAGTGAAGCAAAAATACAAGCCAAACTGGACCAGGTTCATATTATCGCAACCTAGATGAAGAGAAAGATAATTGATAACCCATCCTATAAATGATGCTGCATTCGTGATCAAAAATGTATTGTTGTTAAACTCATATTCAATAATAATTTTTCTGTTGAGAGACATTGAGCAAAGGTGACTAGGGATTCAGGTGAAGGGATTGGACAGTCTCACTGTCACTCATCTGAGCAAGTGACGGCTTTTAGGAACAGAAATGAAGTCCAAAGAAGGTCCTTGGGAGAATCCAGCCTGGACCATATGCCAGGGATGGGATGAGCCAACCCTCATCATGTGAGTTTATATTAGCATCAGTGAAGCCACTGACAGAGAGAGCCAAGACCAGCTTTAATTTAACTGTGGGATTCATAGGGCCCTGTTCCAATTTTAGTTTCTGAGAAATTATCTTTGAACCCATACAATTTCACTTAGCCCTGAATCATCTATGTTGCCTCATGCATCATAATTTCCTCTTAAAGGCTGGATAATATTGCATTCCACGTTTATACCACATTTTTTTTTTTTATCATTTACTCACCTACCTGAATTACTTCTGTGCTTTGACTGCTGTGAAGAAACATGGAGGAATCAAAGCAGATGCTGAGATTCATAGCCAAACTTTGGGTAGAGCACTGGGAATCCTATGAAAGACTGGGGGGGAATAGAATGACCCGGAGGGGACAGGAGCCCCACAAGGAGACCAACAAAGCCAACAAAGCTGGGCTCAGGGAGTCCTGCAGAGACTGATACACCAACCAAGGTCAATGCATGGTGAGAGCCTAGACCCCCTGTTCAGATGTAGCTGATGGGTAGCTCAGTGTCCGTGAGGGTCCCCTAGGGGAGCAGGGTCTGTCTCTGACATGGACTCTGGTACTCACTATTTGATCACTTCCCCATGCCGGTGCAGCCAGGCCAGGCCACAGAGGAAGAGGATGCAGGCAGTCCAGATGAGACTTGATAGGCTGGGGTCAGATGGTAGGGGAGGAGGGCTCCCCCTCTCAGAGGACTAGGGAAAGGGGGATAGGGAGAAAGATGATGGGAGGGTGGGGACAGGAGGAGTCGAGGGAGGGGTTACAAGTGGTATGTAATGTGACCAAATTATTTAAAAATTTAAATTAAAAAAAAGACCCTGATTTTGATGTGTGTGTGTGTGTGTGTGTGTGTGTGTATGCATGCCTGTATGTATTCCCTGAAGTAGAACTGCTAGATCATCTGAGTTAGGTCAGTGGTTCTCCAGAGACGTAAACCCAACAAGTTAAGGAGGGGAGTCGGGAGGGAGGTGTTGACTCATATGACTATAGAGTAGTCACATGATCCACTCTCTGTGGGTTGGAAACTCAGGAGTGCCAGAGGTGTAAGGCTAACCTGATTTCAAACCCTGGGAACTGCAGGAGCACATGAAGGGGAAGATACAGGTCAACCAGGCTGGTGGGAAGGAAAACTGAGCAAATTCCTCCTTCTCTGGCCACTCTGCTTAGTCCTTCAGTGGGCTGAGCGACGCCTGAGCGACGATCTACTTCCCTGCATCAGTAGATTCAATGCCAGCATCATTTCACACACCGTGCCAGAAATAACATCTAATCTGGGCACCCAAGACACAGTTAAATTATACAAAAATTATGCTAATACTAGTCTTAATGCTTGGTTGACCGTTCACACTAGATAATACATTTGCCTGATTTAAAAATAAAAATGGTATCAAATGCTTTGCTCTCGGTCATCTCAGTCCATGCCCCATTCTTCGTCCCCAGCTATTATCAGTCATTAGTAGTGCATGTGATAGGAATGTGAGTATGTATGGATATGGCATGTCTGTGTGTGTGTGTGTGTGTGTGTGAGTGTGTGCGAGTGTGTATGTGTGTGGTGTGTGTATATGTGTGAATGAACATGAGTGTGTGTGTGTGTGAATGTATGTGTGTGAGTGTATGTGGTGTGTGGAAATTAGTGTATGTGTGTGTGACTGTGTATGAGGCTTGTGTACTGTGTGTGTGTGACAAAGAGCACAGTGGGAGGACTTTATGTCCTCGGCACACGTCTGTGCAGGAGACGGTGCAGCTCTGACCGTGTCCTCTCTCTGTCACTTGCTCCCTGGCCATGAGACTAGTAGTTTAGCTCTCTGACATTCTTCTGGCATTGTCTGACACCTCACCAGAAGCCCAAAGCCACAAAGCCAACTGACTGTGAACTGAAACCTCCAAAGCACTGAGTCCAAGTAAATCTTTTCTCTTTAGAAGTTTGCCTCAGGCATTTTATATAGTGACAGAAAACTGACTAACACACCTACCATATCTGAGCCAAAATAATCACCGTTGCACCTGGATAACCAGTCTGGAAAACAGTCCCAGGGCAGGGACCAGGCAACACTTTATCCAAGCGTGGCTTTTTTCCTCCCCTAGTATGTGTGATTTCTCAAGAGGAATTTTGGTCCCTCAGATAAAAACTCACCCCCCAGTGAGTTCACTCTAACAGGTTCACACAGATACTTTCAGGCAAGATTGAAATCAAGATTGCAAAGACCAGCTGCCAAATAATAAGCAGAGCATCACCACAGGTGAGGCAGTGGGTGGCGGCTACGTGCTTCAGTCCCTGTCCTTGACTCTGAGCCTGGTGAGCACTGAGCCTGGCGCTGGCACTGGAACCCTGCAGTCCTAAACCTGTAATTCAACACAGCCCTGCCTCATCTGGTTCCTTATCTGTGAAGCATAGATAACAGCACTTACGGTGTGGACTGGCTTTAAAAGCCACACGGGTCAATGCATATAAATGCTTTGCAACAATCCTGCATGGAAAAATGAGAAATATTTGTGTCACCTGACAGAGGTCTGTATTTAAAGGGTATGTCTGCTACTTGACTGGCTTTAGCAGAAAGTCTAATAGCATGTATGTCCGTGAAAATGTTAAATCATTGAAGTAGCCGAGTGAAATAAACTATCCTTCCTTGTGCCCAAACCCCAGTCAGTTAGAAAAGCTTCCCCTCGGATGAAATTCAGCCAGCGCCTCACATCTGCCTTAAGAATCACTGGGATTCTGAGCAGCCACGCTAGTTCAGCACGCTAGCAGACTTCCTGTGGGCCTGAGAGGTGACAGGAAGGACAATGGCCAGCTCTCCTATAGCTTGCCTTTGGGCACAACAAAATGGACAGAGAGCTGCAATGGGGTAAGCCAGAAAAAGATGAAGTGGAGAAAGAAGTTAAACCAGACTGAGTGAACTAGTTTGTGGAGAGTGTCCAGGGCCTAAAAGAATGATTTAGCTGTGTGTGTGTGTGTGTGTGTGTTTGTGTGTGTGTGTTTCAGAAGTTCACTCAGAGACTATTGAAAACAAAAACAAAAACAAAAAAAATTAAAAACCCATCTGTAGCCAGGTATGATCAAATTGTATTGGCACAGTGCTTAATTCAGTCTAGAAAAATAACGTAATGCAAGCAGCAGACTCCCAACATCATAAAACAAAATCTCCAGGCTGCTATGGCCTCATGTGTAGGTACCTTGACTTTGCACTTTGGCCCCTTTCCGAGGAGAAGCCCCTCCCCTTCTAAGCCATGGGTCTTGTTCAGGCTCACAGAGAGCCTCATACCCTGTTTTCTAGACCAGGCCTCCCCTCCGGAGTTCGGCAAACTTTATCTGCGTCCCTGGACCCCCTTCCAATACAGATTCCCAGCCCTGTCCTTCGGGTGCTTTTCCCTTAGACAGCGACACGACTCTGATTGTTCTGTTTACTCTTGCCATGACTTACATCACTATAAAAAGCATTCATAATGCTGTGCAATTTGTTTTAACATCCTCTACTGTCTAAACAAAAATGTGTCCATAACCTTGTTTTAAAACAAAGTTTGTTTGTTTGTTTGTTTGTTTGTTTTTTAATCGCATGATGTAAGGGCGCTCTGAGTCCACCAGATGCTTTGCGCAAACCCATTGCTGATACTTGCTTACTGCCTTAGGACAAAGGCCGACACTGAGACTTGAACTGCGTGGTCCAGCTCCTGAGTCATCACAGCATCACTGGCTCCCTCTCCCCACCTTGCTCTCCTAAGGAAGCATGCAATCCCAATAAGAGGAAAGCATCAACTGAACTCAGTATGCCCCTGTGTGTCTCTCCTCTTCTGCTCCACAGCTCTTTTCACAGGCTTTCTCTGACCAAAGGACTGCTGCAGTTTCTTAGACCTCTCTTTTTGGTCTTATGTTTCAAATTTCATATGAGTGATTTTTTTAAAAAAATTAAGATCATTGAATCCAATGCCGCGGGAGAACCAGTCTACACTGACTTTCCATAATGAATATCCTAATCATTGATATTCACCAGGCAGATTTGTTGAAAGAATTCAGGAGTTCAATAGCTACCTTGTTCATCTCAGCGTATTGGGTGGTATCTATAGACACAGCCATGTTAGATTCAGAAAACAAACTTTGATTATCTGGGCAGCATCGTCCCCACTGAGAAAATGATTAACCTGAGCGATAGCTGAGAAGCAGGGACAAACAGTGCTCTTTCACAACAAACAGATATTTTCACAGCATGCTCCTATTTGGAAATTGAGCTCCACGCCATTGCCCAAGTAGGAGGTGTGCAATGAAAAGAAACCAAGAGGTGCTGAGAAGGGCGATTCAGAGAGGACATCAGCTGACGACAGGATCCCCCCTGCTGGGCTATCCGTGATCTGTCTGTCTTCGCCAGAATCAGGAGTCCTATTCTGTGCATGAAGCTGGCACTGTGCAGCCCTCTGCCTACTCCCAGGAAACACTTCACTGTCATTAACTCTAGCAAGTCCTGGATTTCGAGGGCAGCAACCTGCTGGCTGAGTTTATGTTGGCCTTCAACTGCTGAAAGGCCATTTGTCAAAAACTTCATTTCAAGTAGAAATCAAAGGGAAGTGTCTTAAATAAACCCAACTGTTTGTTTCAGCTCTCATTTTTTTTTAAAACTAATTGAGCCAAGTACATTGATTTTCAGAAAAATACGAACACTGCAGATGTATACAGCCAAGGGAACTGAGGGGAAAATCCACTCAAGTAATCAAAATGGCACTGCCACATAAGAATTCCCATCTTCTCAGACGTTAATTGGGAAACACTTCAGCCAACCGAAAAGGGAGTAGGAGATAATTTTGGCTCTTTCAGTGAGCAAGTGGTCTATTAGAAACTGGAGGAACAAAACCTGCCGAGGAAACATTTCTTTGCTCATTACTCTCTCAGTTTGGTCCCTAGGACATAAAAAAAAAAAAAAAAAAAAAAAGTAAAATTTCTTATTCATACACCACAATACAGATTCCCAGACATAGCATTGCCCAGGATGCTAATTTTAAATAAACATTGTCTTCACATGCTGAATGCCAAGAAAAGCCTCTACATAACTGGCCCACTTCTCCTACTTCTTTATGTCATTGGATCTGTTCACAATAATAGTCTTCATTGGGGCTGAGTGGAAGTAGGGAAAACAAGAAAAATTTTGGATATGATATTTAGACGAAAGGAATAATTCCAGTCATTTCACAGTGGCTATCAATAATAATGCCACTTATACTTTAATACTGCAAAGAGAATAGATTTTAGATTTATTTATTTAGAATTATTGTACATGTATGGGATATTTTACCTGCATTGTATGTCTGTGTGCTACATACCTGCAGTGCCTGCAGAGGTCAGAAGAGGGCATCATATTCCCTGGAACTGGAGTTATAGATGGTTGTGAGCCAACACATGGGTGCTAGGATCTGGGCTCTCAACCTGGGTCCTCTGGAGGAGCCGCCAGTGCTCTTAATCACCAAGTCACCAGCCTTTGAGAACAGATTTTTAAGTGTTTTCATAACACACACAAAAATTAAGTATCTAGGGAAAAAAAGGGGATCCAATGATTCATTTGGTGAATTCCTACAATCTTTGCATGTAGTAAGTAAAATTCCTTGGCCAACACAGTGAAATAAATAAACACAAGAGTTTTGTGTTTTAGGAAATAACAAATGAATAAGTTAATTAATTAAAAGTCCTCGATTATCTCCATAATTGTACCTGATGATTAATGAGCTCTACAGGGAATGATCCAGGCATAAACTTTACCAGAAGCCAGGACTTTGCTTTCAGCCCCACTCATGACCACCACAGGCCTCTATGCTCAAACTCACCCCCTAGCTCACCTCTCCTGGCCTAAGGGTAAATGCAGCACTGAAGTCTTCAGCCCAACAGAAATTACAGTGAGTAGTTTTGTAAAAGGTAGTGTAGTGGTTTAAATGCTTGACCCATAGAGAATGGAGGTACGGACTGGATGGAGGAAGTATGTCACTGTGGGGGTGGGCTTTAAGGTCTCCTATGCCCAGGCTGTGCCCAGTGTGGCACAGTCTCCTTCTGCTGCCTGTGGATCAAGATATAGAACTCTCATCTCCTCCAGCACCGTGTCTGCCTGCATGTCGCCATGCTTCCTACCATGATGATAATGAACCAAACCTCTGAAACTGTAAGGCAGCCCCAGATAAGCGCTTTTCTTTATGAGAGTTGCTGTGGTCATGGTATCTCTCCACAGCAATAAAACCCTAACTAAGGCAGGTATACTTTAATAGTTTCTATTACAGGTTAACCCATAGAGTTACAAAGTAGTTAAGTTTCCGAAAGGGCATTCATGACTTTTCTTACATCTTACATAAATCACATTAGTACTTCATTAGACCAGATTTACATAAACCAGGAGCATCACCATGTCCCTGATCATCAGTGACTCAGTAGCGTGACCTTGATCCCTAGCCACTTCACTGGGGGTTACATGTGGCAGTGCCCCGGGGCCCTCTTCATCATGGCTGCTGGCATCTAAGGTATGACTATGCGAAGATGAGTTCTTGTGACCAAGACATATCTGACTAGACACCCTGCAAAAAAAAAACCTATAAAATTCCACCTGCCCCTCTCACTTTGGATCTTCTAAGGACAACAGGAGCAGCAGTGTTAGAGTTCTCTCTTTCACTGTGTGGTCTCTGCACCTCAGCCTTCTCACCTACAGAAGTAGAGGTGTAGAGTAATGCCTGCTTTGTGGCGATATGACAGACATCAATCGAGTTAATGTGTGACGGCATAGAAGCTTGCCGGGCACACCAGGCATAGTCCCCGCTTGCTAAATTCCGCACACAGCACACTGAAGCTGAGAACGCTCACTGTCAACAGACAGGTGTTGCTGATATCTGCAGAATTGGTTTTCTCTCTCTGTTTGCAGAAATTGTGCTGCCTA
Source organism: Acomys russatus (assembly GCF_903995435.1). Classification (NCBI taxonomy): domain Eukaryota; kingdom Metazoa; phylum Chordata; class Mammalia; order Rodentia; family Muridae; genus Acomys; species Acomys russatus. The sequence goes on along the minus strand of NC_067157.1, from coordinate 29,322,509 downwards.
ATTAAAAGCTCCATTAACTGCGTGTGAATGATTAGCTTATAATCCAAAGGGATATCACGATTGCAACTTTGCCCTATAGACTTCAGGACAAGTGTTTGCTCAGAAAGGATTATTTTATTCCTAACAGCTGCAAGTTGGACTGGTCTAGTCATGGCAATTACCACGAAAAGCAAATGCCATTAAAAAAAATGAGTCTCTGCTAAGCAGAGGATGGGTTTCCTAAAAATGAGCTCTACTTTGTAATTAGATCTTATTTAGTCTGTTATTTTAAGCAGAATTTTTGCATTATCCTAGTATGCCATCACCCCCCTTATCTGTCCGCAAAGCCGAGGTAGCATTTCCAGCGTTCACCTTGCCCCCTGTGTTTATCAGCCCTCATAGTGAACACTAAGGTCACTGGCACATCTCCTACCCTGCATACCCTGGCCCTTCTCCTGCCAAGAGGACAGTCTTTAGAAAGAAGAATCTACATGGTTAAAATAGGCTAATTCTCCAAAGAGTCTGATTCTCTTTCAGTGTTGACCATGCCATGGACAAGCATATATATGGCACAGGCCTGGAAACAAGAGTCTCCCCAAAGGCTCTACAGCTAGAGCATTCCACAGAAGCATCTCCCACGACTCCTGAGCAGTAGACGATGAGCCTTTGATGTCTGCAGCCACGGTCCCAAGCACCTGGGAGCATCTGCCCACTAAACAAAGCCACACAGAGACAGGCTACGGCAGAAAAACAGTCGAAGTACAGGCACCAGAGCACCTCAAAAACGCCATTTTTAAAAGTTGTTTTTATGTGTATGGGTGTTTTGGTTGCATGTATGTCTGTGTACCACTTCTGTCCCTAGGACCAACAGAGGGTGTCAGATCCCCTAGAACTGGAGTTATAGATTGCTCTGAACGCCCATGTGGGTGCTGGAAATTATACCCAGGGCCTCTCTTGTTCTTAGCTGCTGTGCAATCTCTCTAGTCCTAAACCTGCCGCTTTTTAAAGGCAGCTTCCATACCAACCCCCAGTTATAAATCAACAAGTTCCTCTCGTTTCTTTATTTTATATCTACTTCTTAAGTTTCTACCTTTTAAGTTTCTATCGCGTAAAAGCATCATGATTACTTCATTCCTAATTAAATAATTCATGTAAAAGCTTTGTGAAAAGTTTGTGTCTGACACCTGGGATGTACCCTAGTCTATGGCATTGATGAGTGTCTTCTATGTGACAACAGGCCACACAGACCCATGAGCTGCTGAAATAGTCCTGGCCACAGGAAAGTCATTGAGGAATCCCCTCTCATCTTCTAAAAGGCTTTAAACCAAGGCTGACTTGGGTTTCTTTGGGATTTTTGTGTACTACCCTACATTTTTAAAATCCAGTGGAAGGCCTGGGTTCTTCCTCCTAACTGCTCCTGTGATGCTGCAGAGGTCGCTTATTCTCACTTGACTTTTTAAATGTTGTTGTTGTTGTTGGTGGTGGTGGTGGTGGTGGTGGTGGTGGTGCATTGGGGAGTGCTCAGACATGTGCTTACAACAGTGCCTCGTCCTCTTTATTGATTCTTCTCTTCTACTGTGGGACCCGGGAATTGAATCCAGGTCCCCACTCAGGCTCATACAGTAAATGCTTTTACAACTGAGTCATCTCACTGTAACCCTTGCTCCCCTTTTTTGATGAAGAAAGCAACTGACAGTAGAGAGGCGAGGAAGCAAAGGAGTCTTAAATTTCCCCCAAGAAAGGTATGTGGAGGCAGCAAATCTGCAGATCCTAGGGTGAAATTCCTCAGACTGCTGTCAGTCACTGAGTTGAAGACTCCACTAAAAGTATAAACTCAGAAAACTTAGAAAAATAGCCAGGGAAATTAATTGCTGAGAATAGACTTAAAAAATGGATAATATCGGGCTGGAGAGATGGCTCAGCGGTTAAGAGCACTGCCTGCTCTTCCAAAGGACCCGGGTTCAATTCCCAGCACCCACATGGCAGCTCACAACTGTCTGTAACTCCAAAATCTGACACCCTCACACCAACACATATAAATTAAAATTAAATAAAAATTATTTTTTAAAAATGGATATCAATCTTTAAGATTTGGAGTTTAAAAAATAATTTGCTTAATTTTATGTAGAAAACATTATGAATAGTTTGATCTATCCTTTTCAGTTCTTTAGGCAAGAACTATTTTCCAGTGTCAAAATTAGGAGCAAATGGTATGTCCTACAAATGTTCCTTTTTTTTTTTTCATGTACTAGCACAAATTTTTTTTCAATACTGTTAAATATTAAGTATTTGAAGTCATATTAATAAAAGTGCAATTTTCCAAGAAGACAAGCAAAATTATTCAAGAGCACTGACCGTGGGAGACAAATTAGGATCATTTCTGGTTTGTCATGACTGAATAACACTTCAGTAAATATACCAGTGTATGAATCTCTCTTGCTTTCTCGTTCTCATTAATTGTAAGCACATTACTCAGGAGGGGAAGTGGTGTACTTAACAGCCAATTCTTGAGTCGTTTTAAAACTTTATCCATTTTGCTAGAGGTATAATAGTGTGTCTCCCAGTGTTCATAGGTTGGAAACGTAATTTCTCAACTCAACAGGGTTGAGAGGTGGGACTGATTTTTTTGTGTTTGTTTGTTTGTCTTATGATTAGATCATGAGCCTGTGGCCCCGTGAGTTCATTAATATCATTGTAACAGGAGCAGATTTATTATCAAGGGGCAGGTTCTCCATGAAAGAATGAATTTGGCTCCTTTCCCTTCCTTGTGAATGAGCTCACTCACCATGTGACATCTTCTGCCATGTTGTGACTCACAAGACACCCCCCCCCCCCTGCGCGCGGATGAAGCACCTCAAAACTGAAAGTTCCAGCCTCAGAAGGGGAACCAAGAAAACTTCTATAGCTTATAAATTGCTCAGTATCTTGTATTCTGTTACGGTAGCACACAATCACATGCACCCATCAGTATCACGCTGAAACTAGAGTGAGGTTATTGGGATGCCTGACAAACATACACAAAACCCGGCATTCAGTCCCAAGACCCGGCAAAACTAGGTCTGGCCTCCACACACCTCCAAGCCCTCAAGGCCATCCTCAGCACATAAAGAGTATGAGGCTATCCTGGACTATATAACATTCTATTTAAAAATACTCAAAATACATTGCATCCCACAAAAATGTAAAATTATTTTGTCCACCAAAGTGTATAGTTTTTTTAAAAAGAAAAGACAGAGAGAGCTGAGCTGCTCCTTGTTCAGTGCCTTGAGTAGAAGGGACAGGTTGCGTTGGGGCTCTTGTCTGAAATTGTGTTTCTGGGCTCCGTTGCTTCTTGCTCCTGGTCTATGGACTACTTCCTGGTACCCAGGGGGCCTTGTGCAGCATCTCTCTCCTTCCATCCACTTTTCAAAGTCTTCTTACACATAGTTCCTGAGATGGTTACTTGTTCTTAGAAAATTAACTAGAGAGTACCATGTCTACTGTACAGAAGCCAAGGGGTTTCCCCACTATTGAGCATCTAACTGGTTAATATTGATCAAACAGTTAAGTAAATATTGGGGTTTGTGGGCTTGGTTTGGTTTTATTTTTCTTTTTGTTTGTTTCTTTTCTTTCTTTTTCCCACAGCCTTACTATGGGACCCAGGCTGCCCTGGAAACTGTAATCCTACTGCCTCAATTTCCTGCGTGCCTGTTGTACAGGCCTGTGCCACCATGCCTGACCTGAAAATATCTACAAGCCTTGACTTCTTTCCCGCCATTTTGTTGGGCATGGTCATATAACCTAGCCTAGCCTACTTCATCTTTTAAATCAATCAATATCTATCCCTCCCTCCCTCCCCCCCTCTCTCCCCTCTCTCTCCCTCTCTCCCTCCCTCCCTACTTCTCTCTCTTCTGTTTTCTTCTCTTTTCACTGGTTTCCCCCATTCCTGTCAGGGGAGGGGAAAAGCACAGAAAATTGTTTTCCCCTACTTCCTTGAAAGCTTAGTGAAATCTATCCTCTCTCTGCACTCACCTGGCTGTGGCAGTTTCTCTTCACCCCTGTGCCCAGAGGAGGCTGCGGGAACAGTTTTCCTCTGCTGTCACCAAATGGCACCCACTCCTTTCTAATCCAGTGAGTAGGAACAGACCGTGGTGATTTCAGCCTCATTTCACATTATCTTCTAAAACATTTCCAGTTTAGAAGCCACTGTGTGTTCTAAAAGTACTAAACTCAGGGTCAGCTTTAGAAACAAAACAACAGAGTGACGGTAAGTGGCATCAGGTGCGTGTTCAGCTGCCACGTGTTTTCTTACGTGATAGAATTAAGGAATAGGTAGACCGTGATCTTCAATAACACATCTTCCCACTGAAAGTAATTTGAGATGCCTTAGGCATCCATGCAACTACTGTTCCACTGAAACAAGTAAGGCTTCAGCCACGAAGATGAAGGACAAGAAGTTTTAGCCCTCGTCCACATGGGAACACTGACTTAACGCCCGTGTGGTCGTGATCACCTTTGTGCCAGGGGCAAAGCCCACTGCAGGAGGTAAAGGAGATTTCCACAGAAGTACAATGCTGAGAAAGGCTGCACTGGCATCCATGACAGGGCAATTCTCACGTCAACGACACCATCTCCTTCCCCACGGGGCACGAGATTCTGCAGAAGCCCACGGCTTCCCACTTAAGAGTAGAGAGGGGAGTGGAGCGCCGGCATGTCACTGTCCCTGGTCGTTCGGTGTGACATGGAGCAGACAGAACAGACAGTTTTGACACCTGAGGGGCAATGTGAATGGAGAGGAAGCTGGGAGGCTTGCTAAGCCCAGTACAACTGTGTGATGTTGGAAGAAGGCATATGATTCCCTGTGTTTTCTCCACAGGGGGGGAGAGAGAGAGAGAGAGAGAGAGAGAGAGAGAGAGAGAGAGAGAGAGAGAGAGAGAAACAAGACTCCTTCAACACCTCAGCTCACAGCATACATGTCAGACACCAAAAGGAGAGCCAAATTACAGGTTTGTGGAAACAATAAAACCTTTAACCTTCTAGAAATGTGTCTTTACAAGTCCAGAGAAGCTCATCCTAGCCCCTGAGCCTCCCAGAATCTCTGCCCAGTACCACTCATGTGCCTTTCTCTGTTGGTTCCAGGCCATAAAGAGCTGAAGGTGCCGACTCAAGTGTAAAACAAAGCATCAAGGAAGTGTCACACAGATGGCCAAAATAAGTCACACACATTCACACACACACATACACACACACACACACACACACACACACATACACACACCACATCAAGCTCTGTGATTTGTCTGGCAAATAGTTTAAGATAACTGCCTTAAGGAAGTTCAGTGAGCTACAAAAGCATAGAGATAGAAAAGGGAAACAGAGCAAGAGGACAGCTTGAGAAGAGCTAATGAAGGGACAGAAACAATTAGAAAGAACCAAGCAGAAAATCTGGAGCGTGAGTGATATAACCAACTGAAGCAGAAATCTTAGAGCGTAAGACTATGATAAATCGCCATTTTCATGGAAGAGGCTCAGTAGCAGGCTTTGCCAAGAAGAAGCCAGGATCAGCAATTCTGGAGCTGGAGGGCTAGCTCAGAAGTTAGTGGCACCTGCTGATCTCCCAGAGGACCTGAGTTCAGTTCCCAGCTTCCACATCTGCTCGCTCATGGCCACCTGTAACTCCAACTCCAGTGGCTCGTCTGGCCTCTGCAGGCACCTGCACATACATGGCATTCACATACGCAAACTAAATCATCATCATCATCATCATCGTCGTCGTCGTCGTCGTCGTCGTTTTTGAAAGAATCATCAGGTCAAAGACATATTAACAGGAGAATCTCAGAGGATAGAAAAGTATAGAAAGACCTGAGGGACTATTAGAACATCACCAAGCAAAACAGCAAAAATAGAGAGGTAGAAAGCTATATAAAGACACAGTGACTGAAAATTTCCCAAGTTTAGGGAGGAAAATTGGCACCCAGGGAATTCTAAGGAATTCTCAAGGTAAACAATGAGGTGCACTATAGCCAAATATTCAAAAGACAAAGACAGAATTTTGGGGAAAAAAACAGACAAAAGTACTGGAGTCATCCAAAGCCTTTTAATAATGCTCACCAGAAGCTTGTCAGGCCATAAGAAAATAAGCGGATATATTTAAAATACTTGAAGGGGGAGAAACTGCCATCAAAGAGAATTCTATATTGAGCGAAGCTGCCCTTCAGATATGACAAACCGATGGTGAAGGACCTGCCTTGTATGACGCACTAAGTTGAAGTATCTGAGTAGAAATGAAAGAACATTAAACATCTCATATGCGTATGGGAACGTAATTGTGTAATAGTCATCGAAATGGCTGTGCACCGGTAGGGATTATAACAATGTGAATTATCATATACAAATCACTTTTAACTCTAGCAGAAAATAAAACATCCCAAATACAACTATAAATTCTATTAATAGATGAGAAATCTAAACATATGAAAGGTGTGATATGGAGAACATAAAAGGCATACAACATGTGCAGTGTTGTATACGATTAAGCTGTCAACTAAAAAGTACGTTGTCATAGTTATTACGTGTTTTCTATAAGCCTCATAGTGGCTACAAAGGAAATTACCCATAAAAGATGGAGACAAGAGATGGAGAAAACAAAAGTGCATCACCACAAAAAATCAACAAAGCAAAAGGGAAGAGAGACCGAGCAAAAGACAAAAGACTGGCATAAAGCAATTTAAACAGCAGTAATAAGTCCTTGCTTATCAATAATTAAAGGAAAATGGATTAAAAGTTTCAATCAAAGACAAAACAGCTAAATGGACTTTGAAGACAAGATCCAATTATGTGCCATCAACAATGGATTCATCGCAGAATTAACACCACATGTAGGTTGTAAGTGAAAGAAAATTGTTAGGGCCTTCTCCCCACCAGCCCTGTGCTCGGATCCTACCCACCAACGTAATATAAGTAGGCACGTGGGGGGAAATAGAAGGATCCAGAGGGTCCTGGAAACCCATAAGAAGAACATTATGACCAGCAGATCTGGGTCCTGGAGTCCTGCTCAAACTATGGCACCAGCCAAGGAAAATATAGGCAGTAAACTTCAGACCCCTACCCAGACCTAGCCCATGGACAGGACATTCTCCACCGTTGAGATCTGACTCTCACACAAACTCTGGTGCCCCATTTCTGGCCACGTCCCCTGGATGGGGAGGCCTGGTGGCACTCAGAGGAAGGATAGCAGGTTACCAAGAAGAGACTCGATACCCTAAGAGCATATATAGGGGGAGGAGGTCGCCCTCAGTCACAGACATAGGGGAGGGGAGTAGGGGAAAAGCAGGAGGGAGGGAGGAATAGGAGGATACAAGGGATGGGCTAACAATTGAGATGTAATATGAATAAATTAACAAAATAAATTTTAAAAAGAAAAGTAGGCATGTGATCTTTAGGGTGTAATATAGTTCATGTGTTCCTCAGAATGGGTCCTCATTATTCGGGTCCCAATCTTTCTATGAGCCCCAGTGGCGCTTTTCTCCCTTCTGCTGCGTGAGGGTACTTCAAGAAACTGGAAGTCTGCAGCCAGGATCCCAACCTTGGACTTTTAGCTTCATGAACGAGGACATAAATTGTGTTACTTATAAGCTACCCAGTGTAAGGCAATTTGCTATAATTGTCTGAAACAACCAACGTAGATAAAAAGATATTTCTGGCAGTATAACAGCCGAAAGAGTGCAGAGGTAGTTATGTTAATATAAGAAAATGTTGCATTTTTAAAGTCAAAAGACTGTGGCAATAAGTAGAATGATTATGTAATGATACACGGGTTGATTCAATAGGAGAGAAGTAATTATACACATAGCATACATTAGAGCACATAAATACATCAAGAGAGAGATTTGAAAGGAAACGGGGAATTTGTGTGTCACTACAGACTAAACACACATTCCAGACTCGAGGCGCAGAACACTCCACCAGCATGCTCAATGATAGGTTACCCATTGGGTCACAAAACAAGTCTTTCTGGATTTAACGAGATTGAAATCATACCAGGTATCATTTCCAACTACAATTAAATAAATCTTTAAATCAGTACATGGAGAGCTGAAGAAGTGGATTGAAAAAAAACAAGGCACTTTTTAAAAAAATATTTTTTTAATGTGAATGTGTGTGTATGCATGTGAGCACGCATGTGTCTCCACATACATGTGAATGTGAGTGCAGTGCCCGGGCAGGTCAGAAGAGGTGTCAGATCCCTTGGACCTAGAGTTACAGGACGTTTTGAGCACAGAAATGTGGGTGCTGGGAACTGGGCTGTGGTCCTCTCCAAGCGCAGCCAGTGCTCTCATGTTGAGTCCTCTCTTCAGCCCCAGTAAAACATTCTTAAAGGACTATTGAGTAGAAGAGAAAACCAGAGGGGAGTTTTAAAGCACCTTTCTGTGTGCACGCATGTGTACACGTGTCTCTGTGTGTGTGTGTGTGTGCACGCGTGCACATCTATGCCTGTGTGTGCGCACATCTATGCCTGTGTGTGCATGTGGGCCTTTCTAACTCTTCTAACTGCGCACCTGTGGAGCAGAAAAGGATGCCAGGTGTCCTGCCATATCAACCTCTACTGAGACAGAGTCTCTCCCTGAGCTTGGAGCACAGGCTACCAGCCAGCAAGTCCCAGCAATCCCCCAGTCTCTGCTTTCCCCTGTGCTGTGGTTAGAGGTGTGCACACAGCCATGCCAGGCTTTTTGTACAGGTGCTGTGATGTAAACTTGGGCACTTGGGCTTTCACAGTGAGTGTGTTAACCAAAGAGCCGTCTCTCTAGCCCAAGGAAATATCTTAATACAAATAAAAACATAGCATACAAAATGTATTGGATGTAATGAAAGCAGTAATCAAACCAAAGTCTGTAATCACAAGTAGCTTTATTAAAAAGGAGTAGCACCCAAAATATTATATTACCTATGAAAATACTGAATAACAAAATAGCCCCAAAGTTGGCAGAAGGAAAGAGTTAAAATACAGGTAAACAAAGTAAGAATGAGAAAAGTAAGCGAGAAAAAAGAAATCAATGAAACAAAATCTGTTTTTGAAGAAGATAAACAAAAGTGAAAAATGCTTAGCTACACTAAGAGGAAAGGGGGAGACAACTCAAATAAGTAAGAAGCAAAAGACGATGTATTTCTGATGACGCCTCAGAAATAAGAAGGCTCCTAACAAGGTACTGTGAATAATTATACACCAAACTGAACAACCTAAAACAAAGGACAAAGCCCTGGAAACGTGCCACCCATCAGGATTAAACAAGAAACAGCATCTTCCACAGACCCAAACAAACAGAGAGACAGAAGCAACAGTAGATCCTTCTGGTTAAGGGCCCAGGATCTGATGGCTTCCTTGGTGAATTCTTACCAAACATTTGAAGAATTAGCATCATTCTTTCTTAAACTCTTCAAACACATTTCAAGAAGACAGTCCTCTTCCGAACTCGTTGTATGAGTTCAGCATTCCATCTCTACCAAAAGCACATCACATAACCCAATATACCTAATGAATATATATGCAAAAACCCTCAATGAAACACCAGCAAATTACATTCAGGAGTAATTAAAAGAACTACACACCATGACCAACTGTGACTCATCTTTGGGGGTCAAAGGATGACTTGATGTATGCCAATCAATTATTTTTAACACATTCCATTCTGTACAAAAGGCAAAATAAACGACCATCTCAATAGTTGTAGGAAAAGCACTTGCCAAAGCTCAACAGCCTCCCTTGACTTGAAGAAAACATTCAGAATTGAATAGAGAATGGATGTCTTGGAATCTGAGTGATGGCAAAATGTCTACAGCCTTGAGAGAGAGGATGGGGGTGGAAAGCAAAGGATCCAGAGAGGTGAGCAGGTGAGACCACTGCGACCTCAAACCAGTGAGGACTTAGGGCAGTGAACAAAGGAAATCCACAGGAATTCTGGGTTTCCTGTCATCTGAGATGGTTTTTATCACCCAAAAAATTTAGATGCAGATACCAACAGAGAGTTGGGTATATGAATCAGACACTCAGTTGCGGGAGGTCAGTATGAGGACCCCCATCACTTTTATTCATCTTACCTTGAGTTCTCACAGGAACTGACCCTGAGATGAGGATGTAGACACAACAGCTGGCAACAGGCTAGCCATTTTCTTTGCTGTACCAACTCCACTGAAGTGCACGGCCCTACCAATATTAAATACCCATTGTTGATCATTGTTGATATGAGTGTGATAGTATTTTACTTGTGCTTTCCCATAAATGGCGTTCACCGACGAAAGGAGAGCCTGAAGGTGATGCCGTTCACTCAAGGCCACAGAGGATCGCAGTCAAGGCGGAAACTAGATGTAGCTATGGCATCTGCATTCTTCCCCTCTGTTCTATACTCACCACCCATTGTGCATAATATAAAGTTCTTAAAGCATTTGAAAGAAAGGGGGCTGGCAGCGTAGCTCACTTGGTAGAGTGCTTACTGGACATTTTGGGGAGCCCTGGGGTTTATTCTCATAGTGCATAGGCCAGATAGAGTGCCCATGCCGGTAATCTTAGCACGTGGTGGAGGCAGGAGCATCAGAAGTTCAGCATCATTTTCAGCTACTTAGCAAGTTCAAGGCCAGCCTAGGCTACTACACGAGTCCCTGTCACAAAGAGAAAAGAAGGGAAAGGAAAAAAGAGACACAATGGAAAAAACAGGAAAGTAAAGAAGTACCAAGAAGAGAAGCCAAAGCCACGCCTCGATACAGGTTGTGCAAGCACAGGAGCGTAGGTCCCCAGCACGCATAAAACGCTAGCTCTTAGGGCTCACCTGCAATCTGAGCACTGGGGAGGTGGATGCAGGAGGATCCCTGGAGCTTGCTGGACAGACTGTTTAGATGAGTTTGTGAGCCCCAAATTCAGTGAGAAACCTTGCCTGAAAAAATAACACGCATGAAGTACAAACCAGAAAGATGCCCAATGTTGACCTCTGGCTTCTACATGTATGTACAAAGCACACATGTGCAGGTGCACCTATACACACACACAAGTACATGCTTGAACACACACACACACACACACACACACACACCAAGACAGCCTCTAATTTTGCATGCATATGCATGTGTGATAACAGAAAGCTAGGGAAAAAAAACTCCCACTCCCCAACGCCGCTCAAATCGTTTACCAGTGTAAGTATTATCAATAATCCTTTGTCCTAAAAGCTAACATGACTCTAACTGCTAAGAATGGCCAATTGTCAGCAAATCACTATTTGCTGAGCTTTGGTGATCCCTCATCACCCTCTCCTCGGTGTTAAAATTCTCATTCTTAAGTGCATACAATTGGCGTTCTAATTAGGAACTGGCATCGAGGTCAGTTTCTCAGCTTTACTTTTCCACTCGCGGCTTTGAGCATGTGGCCCTCTTGGCGCTGGGGTCGGGTATGAGGCTGCACTGGGCTCCCCGCTGGTTTTATTTACAACCTCATCAGTTCCCACATAGCTCCAGATGGGTCCTCAGACCTTTGTCTATCACAGTTTCCTTTCTGGAATTTGTGAGGAATGACCTAGATTTTTCTTTCCCCCTAAGCGTCTACAATCTCCTTTGAAATAGCAATGACTTCAAAGGGAGAGTCTATCGTGGAGAATACAAACACACTATTTCAGCTGGGAGCCATTCTGAGATTTTTATAACTTTCCATTTAATAGGATTTTTTTTTTTTTTCCCTTTTGCATTGGCACGAGAAGGCACTCCGCCACAGAGAAGCACTTCATTGGATCAGAGTCCAGCATCACACAGCCAAGAAGGTAAAAATAATCTTATCATCCATCTCGCGGAGTAGATGAGCCACGAGCTTTATAAATACAACTCAGGAGAACTAAGCAGCCTGTGATTGAAGATAAGACCTCTGAGTTGAGTCGCAAACACTGCTGGGGTTTCCGAGCCAAGCCCTTGGACCAATCCCTGATGCCGCCACTCCTACATGCTGATCTTAGAGCAAAGGCCCCATTTCTAAATTTCCTCTGCAAGTGTGACTTTTTTTTTTTTTTTTAAGCAATCTCTGGAAATTTCTTACCAAGGTCAAGCTGTTCCAGGGACATTTTCTAACAGCACAATATACCCTTAAAATGTCACATTTATAGACTATCGTTTTTTTAATGTTATCTACCCAACTACGCTGGGAATAGGCCCTCGAATTCATCACGCTTTTCAAATTAAATTTGAATCGATGAGTTTCTCATGCGTGCTGAACGAAACAATTAGTTCCATAACGGTTATTTATTAAGTATTTGCAATATGCCCTCTGGAAACCATAAAAGGCAAGGTTGTTCTTAGCTGATACAAAAGATTCTTTAAAGGAAAGCTTGAGATGTAAAGACACCGAGTAGAAGAAAAGAACAATGGAAATTCACTGGGAACTCAAGCTCACTGTTTGTATACAAAACTATACTAAAATCAGAAGTTGAACCATCTTCAGGAATAGGCACCATCAAATTGTATTTAGCATTTTGCGTAAATTTTAATACTCCAGAAAGGGGCAATCTCAGTATTTGCCCCTATGCCTGGGGCTGCTGCAGAGTGGTTTTCCTTTCTAGCTTGCTCCTCAGCTTGGCATCACCTCATCCCCTCTCCTGGCTTGGTCTCAGCTCAGCCTGGTGTACATGCCCTCTCCGGTTGAATATTTGTAGGTAGCGGACCTACGCCAATTTGACCTCCATCCTTCTCTTAAGTCTGCAGCCTCCACTGTGTTCTCTCTGTAACCTCTACCCTACCACTGGAGAGCAGCTAAAACTGGAACAACAAAGAAGCAAGCGCTTTGGATTACAGCACCAGAAATCTCTAGTGTGCATTCTTCTATAGTCTCCCCTATTCTGTATAGTCTGGAGAATGACCTTGGACTGGGGTGCTCTCAATTTTGAATGAGTAGGTTTATTAATTATATAGTAAGCAAAAGTAAATAAGTGATTAAATAACTGTCAAGTTGCAGACAGAAACAGCAGATAAATAGCAAAATGTCACCAAATCAGGTGCCCAAAACATTCCATAGAAATGACTGAAATAGCCCAATTGAGAGAGCAAATAAAAGATAGTGTTGTTAAGTCAGGGACACATAAACACCCAGAAGATGGACTGGGGAAGGCACGACCAGTTGTAGTCCCAGGTTCAAAGACCTAGATGGAGCAGTGTCCACTTGGGTGAGGCTACCAGGTTAAAAGAAAAAAAAAAATTGACAATAGAAATGTGGCATCATCAACCAAGCACTTTCAATTCCCCAGAAGAAAAGACAGCAGGTGCTGGAGTTTCCCCTGAGGAGAGAACCGGGCCAGAGGCTCTGTCCTTTTCACGGACCGGCTTCCTTATTCTCTTACCCACTGTAGACATTTTTATATTTGGGATAAACAAAACTAACCTCAGTTGGAAATAATTTATCTTTTGGCTGGTCTCGAGGACACAATGTTTTTACTCCTGGGTTATTTTCTTGATCTTCCTTCTCCATGTTACAGAGTAAGGGGAACAGCCCGTCCAGACAAAACATCCTGAAAATACTAGAAATAAACTTGACGGAGTCTGGGATGAAGAGGCTTCCACACTCTCAAAGTCCACTTTCAACAAACTACAACAGCACATGACAGTTTACCAATATAATGTAGAGTATACCCCCAAACACATCCCCCTCCTGGCTAAATTAATGATGTTGAGACGGAATCACAGAATTGGGTGAGGTTTAATATTGAGCCTCTGCGGCTGTGTGGAACAACCCACTCACAGCAGAAATGTGTCACTGAACTAAGTATTCTGTGGCTGCCATCTTGAAATACAAAATGGCGTCCTCCTGGGGGTGCCATCTTGAAATTTAAAATGACATCATCCAGGAGCTGCCATCTGGAAATGCAAAACTACATCATCCAGTGGCTGTCATCTTGAAATCCAAAAATGACATCGTCCAGGGGCTGCCATCTTGAAATGCAAAACATTACTCACATTCACTTTCCATTGCTACTCTGAAATTCACTGCACACTGAGCAGCTCAGAAACAATGCAAACATATGGCCCCACATTCCATGGGCCAGAATCTCACATGAGCTTAACTGGCACTTTATTCTAGGACTCAGGAGGTTGAGATCAGGCTCTCATCTGAAGGCTCTAACGAAGAAACAGCCTCCAACTGACTGAGAATGTCAGCTTAGTCAGGCTGCTCAGCTCACACAGTGTTCCCATTTCCACTACCCCAACCACCAACAACTACAGGCCACTTGCATACACCTGTGTCTTAAATTCCCTAAGGCCATGGGGCCTCCTTACTACTTCTGACCCTGCCTTTACCTCCTGTTCTTTCTCTTCTCCAGCCAGTAAGAACCTTGTCTGTGTCTACACCCTCCTGTGCTTAGAATAGGCCACCACCAACAGCTCCGCTCTATAGTCTATATGCTTAATTACAAAGTCTCCTTGCTCTTTAGGATAACGTCTTTGGAGGCCCATGTGCCCATATTATACACCATTATCCTCTGAGCCGAACAGCAGCCATCTTCAGTTCACCTGTGCCTGCTTGCCAAAGATCAAGCCAGCTGAGCTTGTTGGATGTTGATCCTCCTTCATAGAGGGAGCAGTAGCGGGTATGAGACCCTCACCTGGATCTGGCCCCTCCTCCCAATCAGTTGTATGTGGTTCTGCATAATTGCATGTGACCTTGGGGTCACCTGCTAGAGTATCTAGGGTGGGAAGGAATAGGAAGGAGGTGTTCATTTGTGTGCTGTGGTAAAGCTTTCCAGTTCAGCTGTTTAGGGAATCACTAATGCCCCTGTAAAGAACTCCTCACCCATGATCTGCAAGTAAACACAATAACCTCACTCATTTCATGAGGGAACTTCGGTGGGCTCAAACTCTGTTTGTTGTTGGGACCTTAAGAAGAGTAGATGCTGCCTAGTCCCCTTCTCCCTCAGAAGGAAAGTCTCACGACATCCCACTCTAAGATGCTAGTGAAAACACAGAGTCGTCATTCTAAATCTTCTATCTTAAGGTATCTTAAAGGGTAGCTGAGAATTAAACAAGACTTAGAAGGCCTTTAGGACTGAGTATTGTTTTTAAAATTATCTGTATTATCAGTATGATCTGTAGACCCGGCTAGCGATCAATCAAGACCCAGAGACTTGTTATAGTTTAAAATAGCCTTAGTTAACCTGGGGCAGGGCAGACATTGATCCTCTAAACTACCTCCCATAGTGGGGCCTCAGGAATGGGATCCCTGCCTCAATCCCATGCCATCTGCTTCCAATAACTTCTATCAAGCTGCCTGCCATCTATAATCCCAAATACTTGTTCATGTTCTTCATCTGGGCCGAATCTCCATCCACGCCAGCCATGTGCTTCTCTTCCAGCTAACCCATAGAGACCTTCTACTCCTCAGTTCTTTCTCCTTCCTCCTCATGGCGGTCTTTCTTCTGCTGCTGCTCTCAGGCCTTTCTCCTTCTTCCCAGAATTCCTCTCTTTCCTAGCCCTATCTCCTTTGCCCTGCCCAGGTGGGATGGTTTTTTATTAAGCAAAAGGTGGATCACAGAGACAGCAAACAGTAATTAGCATCAAAACACAACAGACCATCCCCCAACAACTGAGTCTAGAAAGTGCTGGGTAGGTGCTTGTGGAATGTATGCATGCAGGAAATGATGCAGTTCTCATCATACTTGGAAGAGTCATAGCATAAGTGACTTAGCTTTATCCTAATATTTACGTGTTCATCCATTCATTTATTGGAATCATGCATACCAATCTGGCCAAGGATGACCTTGAACTTCTGATCCCCCTGCGTCTACCTTCAGAGTGTTAGGATGGCAGGTGGGGACCATAATACCCAGTTTATGTAGTTTGGGGAACTGAACTCATGGCTTCTTGCACGCTACTCAAGCACCCTAGCCACTGAACTATACATCCTCAGGCCCCTGCATCACTTACGTAACCCAGACAGGTTGGCAGGCAGAACCTGTAGAAAGTCTATAGTAGCACTTGTGTTCAGTTGTCATTTGTCTTAGGCAATGGTATTGATATTTAGAGTATCTGATCACTTGAAAGTGTTATGAGAAGGCAAATAGGGTTTCTTTCAGACCAGCTTAACTCAACACATGGCCATCTAGCCAGGGTGGTTCCCTTACACAGCCCTGTCTGCCCTTGCTCTAGGTGTGGAGAAGTGAGTGCAGGGTGGTCCAATACTTCCTGGTGGTTGTTGACTTCCATATTGCCATGACAGTCCCTTTGTGGTACTCAGGATAGAGGTACTGAATGGAGGACCATGAGCATTTGGGAATGTTCCAGGTTCAAAGTGCTTTCATCCCTGCCATGAAATAGTTGGGTTTTCATTTTGCCTTAGCTATTTACTGGCCACTTAGTGTTGGAAAATGTCCACCTCCCAGATGCAAAATCCTCATTAGTAAGAAAAATTCCTTTAGCTCTTGTTGGCGTTATGATCAAAATAAATAAAGGACCTGGTGGTGCCTGGTACATGAAATGCGTACACAGAAAAAAACGGATGCCATTACCATGCATTTATTCATTATGCCACATAAAACATAGGACATTGGTTAAATGTCAAATTTCAAATAAACAGCAAATGTTGTAATATTATCAGCTCCTAAATATTATACGGAACATCGCTTACATTAAAACACGATTTTCGTCTGGTAAATGCTGCAGCTGTAGTTTTTTAGTTGGCTCTTTAATGAAGCCACTGGAGACGCACAGGTGACAGAACTGATGATTGCTAAGGGTAGCATGCTCCAAGCTCACACACACATCACCGTAAAATCTACTGCTATGCTGTGCTTTGCTTTTAGCTGAGGACCCCATAAGCCCCCAAAAGTATACTCTTTCATCTCATTCCTCTCTTCTCTTTACTGTCAATCACCCCAACTCCAAAGTGCTGCTCACAGTTACCTAAGCACAAACGGACACTGACACAGACAAGAAGAGGGGGCATGGAATTTCTATAACTACTAAAGGCCCTCTTCAGCTGAAACGTGAAAATTGACTATAAAATTGACATGTAGACCAAGGCATGATGAATCCAAACGAAGATATATAATGTTGACAGAGGATGTGTTATCTTTCAGGTGATGTTTATGGAGCTTGCCTCCTATGGATATGAAGTAGGAGGGTAAGATGGACTTTATATAGAACACTTAGACTGTCAAATAAGAGACCAGAACATTCTTTTGTTTTCTTTTTTAAAATTTTTTGGGTTTGTGTGTGTGTGTGTGTGTGTGTGTGTGTGTGTGTATGTGTGTGTGTGTTTGTGTATTTCACATCATACACCCCAAATACCACTCATCCCCCCATCCCTTCATATCCACCCTCCACCCTTGCAATGTGCCCCCTTCAGAAAATAAATAAATTAATTAAAAAACTTCTTGCTGTGAAAGCTGCATTGTACCACACAGTATCTTTGCCCAAACAGCTTTACTTGCAAATGTTTATTGGAATGAGTAATGGGTCTGGTTCAACACCTCTCGCTTCTCCTACACCATCAATACTAGCTCCTCACCAGGATTCCCCTCAGATATCCTGGTGTTGCCTTGTGTCATGGCGATCCTGCAGCTTTGGTTCTGCAGGGTCAGGCCCTCCAGGTGCTCCAACAGTTCGTAGCTGGGGTAGATGTTGGGATAGGCCAACTCAGGGCCCTGAATCTGGGCCTGGGTGGAACCTGAGTTGGTCAGCCCACTAGCTCTCCTGCACCTGCGCCATCAGGACCAGCTCTCCCACTTCGCCCAAGTAAGTGGCAGGACCAGCTCTCCTGCTCTCAATCCTCAGGGCCAGTTCTTCTGCGACCCTGCCACCAGAGCCAGCTCCACTGTGCTGCTCAGGCATGGTGCAAGGCCCACTCTCCCAACTGCTGCAGCCAGCAAAGGACAGGGCTAGCTTTCCTGAGTGTGGTGGCCTACAAGGGGTGAGGCCAGCCCTGCACAGTGCTCAGATATCAACATGGCTTCAGGTGGGCAGCCCAGACCAGGAACATCCATATAGCCTCTGGCATCAACACAGTCCTTGGCTGCTATAGGACCAGAGACGCAGACATTGCCCTCAGTGGCAGCCCAGGCCCAGATGTCACCATGGCCTCCGGTGGCAACACAGGCCACTCAGATCAGTTTGGCCTCATGGCATCAGTATAGTCTCTGGCCATCAGTATGGTCTCAGGCAGCAGCCCAGACCACTGATATCCACATGGCCTTTGGTGGCAACATGGGCCACAGATATCAGTATATATCCTGGCCCACGGACCCAGACATGGCCCTTGGTGGCAGCCTGGGGCCTGGACATCACCATGGCCCCAGGTGGTTTCACGGGCTCCTACCCTAACCCTAATATCCTCCTGATCCTCAGCACGATGGCATCTCTAGTTCCATCCTCTCCATAATGCACAACCACTATACTTTGTCTCTTACTTCTCCATCAAATAGTGCTACCTGCTGCAGCATCAGGGCAGGCACCTGGGTATCTCTCTTCTGGTCGCCTGGGTGCTGTGCCTAAATTTACGTTTTAAATTGATCATCCCTAGAAAACAAAATATCTTGAAACAATTGTGTCACGAAGCACTAAATATAGAAATTATAAGATATAATGTGAAGTTAATTAGGACAAGCAATTTTTCAAAGTATCTTCCCAATTAGAAATTGAGCCTTTAAAGGTGCCTCGAACGAAAAAAAGAGAAATTACGTTTTTGGAGCACTTAATTTTCATCCATCACATCCTTGTTATGTAGTCCCTGTAATTTACAGCATTCGATTCGGGGTCAGTTGCAGCAGACAACATTTCTTCCGTTTCCTCTTGAGAAAAAGGTCACCTTCTTCAGTCATCCGAAACCTCAAAAGCTTGTATAAGGACGTCTTCAGCAATTGGTCTGCAGTTTCTTTGTATAAAGACGTCTTCAGCAATTGGTCTGCAGTTTCTTTGTATAAGGACGTCTTCAGCAATTGGTCTGTAGTTTCTTTGTATAAAGACGTCTTCAGCAATTGGTCTGTAGTTTCTTTGTATAAGGACGTCTTCGCAATTGGTCTGCAGTTTCTTTGTATAAGGACGTCTTCAGCAATTGGTCTGTAGCTTCTATCTGAAAGTGCTCTGGTCACCACTGGAGGAAACTTTTCAGATCGAATGGCCCAGTGGATTCTTCTTCCTCCATTGCTGTAGTGTCACCATGCAGCTCTCCTTCAGTGGGACAGCGTCCTCCACCTCTGCAATGACATCATGCCCCTCTCCTTCAGGAGGGCAGCGTCTTGATGGCCTGATCATTGTCCCAGTCTCTCTCATTTCTACTGTATCATGTGTTTCATAGTCAAACACTTCAAATGGGTCTTTGATCTTCTTATGAAATTCTGCCACTATTGTCTCTGCACCCTCCCGGTCCTTGTCCTCTGCCATCCTGATGCAGAGCCCATCACCCACTCTCTTTTGTTTCCTATATGGCAACTATCTCTCCCCACATCCCCAGACCCCCCTATATATTTTAGTTCTCTTGTTCCTCAAAGCTTCTTAGCATGTTCATCAACAAGAAAAGAGGAGATAGCACTTAGTCTAATCTTTGCCTGCTAACAAATCACTAGAGGCCAAGATGGTCTGTGAGAGTTCACTAACCCAGGCCAGTAATAATAACCATCAAAACATCACTTTGCCCACAATGATATAATGAACAAGTTAGGAGAACTCCAGAACTGACTTTGAATTACCTCTCCATGGGACAAATCAGCATAAAATCAGCTCCAGATAGAGAGTTGGATATAGGCTGGTGTTCTTATGGGGAGGAAACCCCAGCTGACTTTACAGAGACCCCTGTCCTTTTATGGTCTCTTCAAAAAAATGGATGGGCTGGGGTGTGGGTCAGCTGGTGGAGCATTTGCCTAGCAGCCTTATGACTGATTCTCAGTGTCACATAAACTAGATACGGTGGCACACGTCTGTCACCCCATCCCTTGGGAAG
This sequence comes from Acomys russatus, assembly GCF_903995435.1. Taxonomy (NCBI): domain Eukaryota; kingdom Metazoa; phylum Chordata; class Mammalia; order Rodentia; family Muridae; genus Acomys; species Acomys russatus. The sequence continues at coordinate 29,302,603 of NC_067157.1, read as the reverse complement.
TGAAGGTACTGAGTTTTAGATAATCCTCGCTACATAGTGAGCTCTAGACAGTCATGAGACTCAGCATCAGGACAGATATATAAATCCCTGAAATTTCGTATTTCTATGGTGTCCTCAAAACCACCTTTTTTCTGTTGTAAACATACTTAGTGTGGGACACGAACATACTGTTTGGGGTCCTCTGTGTGGCTAACAAAGGCTGCCTTCCATAAAGAGACAGGAAGCCCACAGCCTGCTGTACCCAAAGCCTGTCCCTTCTTCCTTCAGTGCACTCTGCTGACTCTTCTACAAGTCCCACAGCTTCTTTTTCCTAAGCAACTCTGCAGTGCTGAGCTTCCTGCATCTCTGCACCTCCCTGCAGTGTGGGCCTCCTGCAATACTGCACTCCCTGCAGTGGTGGGCTTCCTGCAATGTTGCACCTCCCTGCAGTGTGAGCTTCCTGCAACATTGCACCTTCCTGCAGTGTGAGCTTTCTGCCACCCTGCACCTCCCTGCAGTGGTGGGCTTCCCTGGGATGGTGTGTTCCTCTGCCTAGTGTCCTTTCTACCTATTTCAGCGTTTCTTCTTATTGCTTTACATGGCTTGGTGGAGATGCTGCACACAGTTTTCAGTCCTCATGAGAAACATTCCTGTCTCAGATGGTCTGATTTGCTACGTCCCTAAGAAGAAGCCTCTGTGTGGTATAGAAATGCCACAAAGCTCAAAGGCTGCTAGGCTGACACAGCCACGGAAACTCCATTTATGCACAATGCCTGCTTCTCAGCATATTTATATTTGTGCAGCCTGGAAATAGCACCACAGCATTTCTATTGTTTACTCACTAGCAGATGAGCAAACTGCTTGACTCGGGAAGCACGTTTTCCTTAAAGCAGCATTTCTCCCAGTGTAAGCACTGGGTCACTGGCCCCCATACTCCCCCAGATTCTAACACAAAAAGCAGACTCCTCAGCTCCACTTCCGACCAGCAGCCCAACAGGAATTCATAATTTAAAAAGGAATTTTCAAACCTTGTCTTGATGAATGAATCTTTCTGAAACAAATACTTTTGAAATCATCATAGATCCCATGTAACCAGAGCCACCTCCTCCGGGTAGCACCCTGCGACCTCATAGATGGATACCATAAGCTGACTATTCACAGCAACGGACCGGATACAGCACCGGTCTGTCCCGTGAGAGCTTTCCCGCTGCTCTTACACAGTCACGCTCCCTTGTCCTCAGCTCTCTCCATTTCAAAACTCCAAACATCACAGTGCAAATGTTTGTGACTTTGTCATTTCAGGAGTGGTATGTGAACGGAATCACGGGCTGCGCAGGCTTTGGGGATTGACCAGATCGTAGGCAGCATCTTGTCCCTTTGCGATGCATCATCTCAACGCGCTTATAATTGAACATTTTACTTAGTTCTGTAATGGATGAGCTAGCGCGGTAGCCCCTTCACTTCGCTACATTCTATTAGAACAGGGGACCGTACAACTCCTCACTCCAGAGAGAGCACCTGGGAGTCCAGGCTTGGAAAGACACATCAAGATGGACCGGCTCAATAATTTCCCTATAGTGGGGTCAATACCCACAGGGCTCTGCAGCCCGGTCTCCATTTGATCTGTTCTCCAGATGGATGACAAGAATGTATAAAGGGGGGGGGGGCGCAAGTTACATAAGGCAATTCAAGCCTTCAAGCATAAATGCATTTTAATTGTAATTTAAACAGAGAGAGAGAGAGAGAGAGAGAGAGAGAGAATTGAAACTACAAACTATATCCTGTGGGTTTTCTTTTCCTATTAACTAACATCGAGGCCTCCATGTTGGGAATTGGTAACTTCACTGTCAGATCCGGTTAGAGGGAGTCTCTGTTTTCCTAGGCCTACTCTTGATTTGTCCAGCACCTGCTTTGTACTCTGCTCCTCTATTCCAGACTGGTCTCCATGGGAACCGTCATCTCCTCATTCTCCTCTTCCTGTTCAAAGTCTAGATCCTACACACTGAAGTCACGTGGATCGTTGCCTCATCTGGGTTGCTCTGCTCTATCTCACAGCCGAATCACACAGTGTGGATGTAGTCCTCAACTCTGAAAAATGTACAGTTCTCATGAGCCCTGTGCTGAGCCTCCCGCAGGTAGCCTGTCAGTGTCATTGTCATCGCAGGGGGCTGCAAGCCCAGTATGGTAGGTGACAAGACCTGGGTTCGGAGGGTCCCTCCTCATGGAAAAATCACTTTTCTATCCCCAAAACCTTTGCATTTCATATTTCCTGTTATCAAAACTTTCAAAGTCTTTCCCAACCGTGGCATCTAGGGTACCCCACCTTGACCTGCACAGTCTTCCCAACCTCTCTGCTGGCAGGGGAATAAAGTCTCAACTTTCTTCTTGAAGGGCATGGCTCTCTGTGGGGCACTAGGTGATGTCAGATGCAAAGGAAGTGGAATTACAGACGTCCATGGAAAACATCTTTGCTTAGTGTGGGATGAGCCTTCTCATAGCAACAGAGGAAGTAGGCACTGGTCCAGATGTGCGGCCTGCACAGTATGCAGAGGCAGAGGCGTTCCTTTGTTGTGTGCAGAGCGTCTGTGCTTCCTATTTGTTGCCTGGTGGAGGCTCAGCTGCAGCCGGAACAGTGGCCCTGAAGCGGGCCGTTCTGTTCTACCTTGGGAACAGGTGTATTGAGTGCCCACCCAGGTTGGAAAAAAGATAATATGGATTGGGAGAACCAGAATTTTAATCTAAAAACTAACCCATTGCTGAGATCAGATGATGAAAACAACATAATGAGTATAAACCCGAGCTTTTACCTGCTGTTTGGCGGGTACTGGCAGACAGATTTATAACGGTGCTGCCGAAAGTACGAGCGGAATATAAAACTGTTCTTGGAGTTTTCTTCAAATTCAATTTTCAAAGAATAGGGTACTACAATTTTTTTAAAAATCACTCTAGAAAATTAGTCTTTCTCAAAAAAAAAATCTGTTCCTTCAGGAAAGCCTTCTATAATGAAAGGCAATAAAGTTCTATAATTACATGAAATGAGAATGCTCTCCTCAATTTGGGCAGAGAACCAGATCAAGACAGAAATCTGTGCAGCAAATCTTTGCTCCTCCAGCCAAGTGAAACAGTGGCCAGAGCTGCTCCCAGCTGTTGTCATGGCTTTTGACCAGGTTATTTCAGCAATGGGTGCTACACGAGACTCATTTGTCGTATGGGCATGCGGTATACTAAACACCCTTACCAAAGGTATCCCTAAGAGTTGAGTTTTGTCGCTGTTTTTTTATTTATTTGTTTGTTTGTTTGTTTGTTTGTTTGTTTATTTTTCGAGACAGGATTTCTCTGTGTAGTTTTGGCTGTCCTGGACTGACTTTTATAGACCAGGCTAGCCTTAAACTCACAGCTATCCGCCTGCCTCTGCCTCCCCAGTGCTGGGATTAAAGGCGTGTGCCACAACACATGGTGCTGTTGTTGTGTTTAAACAGTTGGGTTGCAGTTATGTAGCTCAGGCTATCCTCCAACTTACAATCACCTCGTCTCTGCCTCCCTTGTTCTGGGACGACAAGCGTAGCCTACCACATTGTTAGATTTGTGATGTAATTTTTTTCTTATTATTAGTCCAGGTGGGCCTCTAACTCAGAAATCTACCTGCCTCTACCACCTGAGTGCTGTAATTAAAGGCATGTGCTGCATAATATGTCTGTGATGTTTAAAACGGGCTTAGGGGTAGAAATCCCAGGATCCCTCTTTACAAAGACACAGAGAAAGTGTGACAAAAGACCCACAAGGCTCAGCCAGGGATGAGTTCGAGAGACTTGCAGGGAGCATCATCAAAAAAGCAAGGGTGCTTTGAGAACGCTTTGGGAGTGGCATGACAAAAGAAAAGGGCTGAGTTTCTAGGGCAAGAGTTGGGAGAAGACAAATATTCAGGGCAAGCTAAGGGCAGATAGAGCCTGGTTAGAAACTTTTACCACATAGATTCCTCTGCTGCCCTGAGAAGGATCACCGGTCGTCTCCAGTGATTACCTTCTGTCCCTCCTGGTAGAACACAGAAGAGGAACACCTGCTAAGTTTGTGCCTTGCTATTAGGCAAATAAGTGAAGGACAGACAATGTCCTTTTACTCGCTTTTCCTCAATTCCACTGAGCTCAAAATAACCCTGATGCCAAAGTGGCGTGTTTGAGGTGCCGTATTGTGCTACCCATCCCATAGCATTCCAAACTTATCTTCAATGTAGTGCTGGTTGAAGACGCATCTCCGTTTTTATTTCACAGATGACTAAGAAGATCCGTTGGCCTTGCTGGGACTCAGAACATGATACCCCAAGTACAATGCCTCCTTGGCCTCCTGACTATTAGAAGCTATGTGAGATGGAACTCTGGGTCCCCATTCACTTACCCCACCCCACCCCACACACACACATTCACACACACACACACACACACACACACACACACACACACACACACACACACCCCTACTGAAGTGGCCCAGAGAAGTTAGGACTTCTCTCTCCCATAATCAGGACACAGAAATCAGAAGTCTTCTTCCCTGAACAAAGCCATATTATGTAGGAGGCCACTTTCCAGGTCCTTCCTTCTCTCCTGAGACTCCTAGAGGCTCTGAGCACTGGGAGAAAGGACATGCTAGGGAGACGCAGGAGAAAACCTGAGTACACAGCCTGCATTCCTTTGTTCATGGCAAGTACATAACACCCCTTCCTTTTTATGCAGTAATGTTTCTCCAAAACCCCCCACTTATTTCATTAGTCTTCACAAAACAAAAACAAAAACAAACAAACAAAAAAACACATTGCCCCTGAGTCTCTGGGTCATCATTTCTTTAAACTCCCAGGTCACTTAGGATTTTACTTATATAAATTTGCTGTGTCTGTCTAGTGCAGTAGAGACATAAGCCATGGAGTTTCTGATGAATAAGGAAAGGACATTAATTTTTTTTCTCTCTTTGCAATAATTTTCTCTTTTCTGTGGCCCGTCTACTGCTGTCCTTAGCTCGTTTTTCATGTGTGTAATTTGCCCGTGTGCACATGGAACAGACGCTCTTTGAAATTCAATCCTTTGTTATGCATACTACAGACTTGTCATTGTCCCTATTTCCTTGTTTGTCTCCTGATTTTTAAAAAAAAAATATTTTCTTTTGTCATACTGAAGCTTTTAATATCTGTGTAAAAATTCTGTCTAGAATCATATGACGTCATTTTTCCTGCTTAATAAGTTTAGCTCCTATAATCTCCACCCCAAAAATGTTAAATTCTGTAGGTTTTCCGAGTGTAGTTTCCTACAAGATCGTTCATGAACAGTGTTTAACTGCCTTTCCCAGAATCCTTCACTGTGTACTTCTGCACACGGTGTTCCGTCCACTAAGCCACCCTGGATTGCTCCGGGTGGCGGAGGTGTTCGTTATTGTTCTTGGTCTCGGTTTTTATTTGGTTTTGGGTTTGCTGTTTTGATTCATCGTGCCAAAAGGGAAAGTAATCTGAGGACTACCAGCAAGGTCACCTTCACTTTTGAGATCTAGGGAGAAGGAAGCACAGAAATCAGGGACAGCAAACCCACAACACAAGAGCGCTGTTACTCGGTGCACACTGAACATACACCTACAGCTACAAAACAGACTGGGGAGTGGACTCCTTGGGTCATGCTTGCCGGGAAAGCTTGAGGGCCCAAGCTCAATCCTCAGAAACCACATTTTTTAAAAAAGCAGGTGCATTTGGCATGAACTTGTAACGCAAGGACTGGGGCGTGGGGGGCGGGGAGGGGAGCGGGAGACAGGTCTCTAGGGCTCACTCCACAGCCATCCTAGCCTACTTTAGTGAGCTCCAGGCCAACGGGAGACATTGTCTCAGAAAGCATGTGGACAGCACCTGAGGTTGACCTCTGGCCTTCACGTGCATGAGCATACTCGTGCATGCACACCTGAACATACATGTGCACCCACCTGAACACACACACACACTCACACAACCTAGTGCAATACCATATGCCATGACCATGGCCTTGAATACTTCTCTATAAAGCAGCTACATAAGTTGTATTCCTCAGACATACTCACCTCCATATCTCCCATATAATGGATTTTTTTAGAGCCGTGTTACTCTCTCGCCAGGCAGTGGAGTCTGGGCAGATCGTTGGCTCATTCTTAAGCAACTGGCTGCACCAGCTGTGCTTCCATTGGCCTCCAATGCTTAGGTTCAAAACCAGATGATGCAGCTTCAACTTTCTTGGCCTTGATGTTTTCTGCGGCTAAAGGAGAAGTTCTGTTATCCTAAGGCTCTCAGACTATAAGGAAGGTTAAGTGACTCACACACACATACACTCACACACACACATACACACACTCACACACACACACACACACAGACATACATACAAACACATATACACATATACATATGCATGCACACATACACACCACACATGATTAAAGATACACAGATGCCCATTCTTCTATTGAGGGACACTTAGGCTGTTTCCATGTCCTGGCTATTATGAATAAGGCTGTTAGGAACATGGTTGAGCATATGTCCCTGTTGTATGCTGGAGCATCTTCTGGGTATATTCCGAGGAGTGGAATAGCTGGGTTTGAGGAAGCCCTATTCCCAGTTTTCTGAGAAAGCACCAGACAGATTTCCAAAGTGGTTGTACAAGTTTGCATTCCCACCAGCAATGAAGGAGTGTTCCTCTTTCTCCACATCCTCGCCAGCATGTACTGTCACTTGAATTTTTGATCTTAGCCATTCTGATGGGTGTAAGATGGAATCTCAAAGTTGTTTTGATTTGCATTTCTCTGATGACTAAAGACGTTGAGTATTTCTTTAAGTGTTTCTCGGTCATTTGATATTCCTCTGTTGAGAATTCTGTTTAATTCTGAGCCCTACATTTACACTATGGAATACTACTCAGCTATTAAAAACAAGGAATTTCCAAATTTTGTGGACAAATGGATTGAACTAGAAATGATCGTAATGAGTGAGCTAACCCAGAAGCAGAGATACTCAAATGCTATATACTCACTTATATCTGGACACTAGCCCAAGGGGCAGGTCTCATGAAAGTCTTCACTTGCCAGGAAAGTGGGATAGAGATGAGGACATCCTATTGGGACTCTAGGTGAGAAAAATATAGGAGACAGGGAAAGAAATAGATCCAAAGGGTCCTAGAAACCTACAAGAAGAACACTATGATAGGCAGATCTGGGCCCAGGGGTTCTGCTCGATCTAAGACACCAACCAAGGACAATACATGCAGTCATCATCAAGCCCCTACCCAGATCTAGCCAAGGAACAGAACATTCTCCACAGTTAAGTGGTGACTGGGGACTGACTTTCACAAGAACTCCGGTGCCCCATATTTGGCCATGTCGCCTTAATAAGGAGGCCCAATGGCTCTCAGAGGAAGGATAGCAAACTACCAAGAAGAGACTTGATACCCTAGCATCATATTCAGGGGGAGGAGGTCCCCCTCAGTCACAGTCATAGGGGAGGGGAATGGGGTGAAAGCGGGATGGAGGGAGGAATGGGAGGATGCATGGGATGGGATAGCAAATGAGATGTAATAGGAATTATTTTATTTTTCAACTAAAAATGTGTAAAAAATACACAGATATATAGATGCATACACATGTGCATATTTCCATATAAATCTAGGCATATACATATATGTATGTGCATATTATATGTGGGTGTATATATATACATATGTTGTATGTGCACTACATACGTGTATATATGTACATGTATATCTATACACATTACATATATTAAATGCAGGTGTGTACATATACATATGTGTACATATACACATGTGTGTTTATATGTGCACATATATTGTGATGTATGTTCATATATGTATACATGTATCTACAGACACATATGTTTATATGTATGTGCATATATTATATGAGGGTAAAGAGAGAAAAACAGACCCTCAGTCCTCAGCTATTCCAGGCTCTGCACTGCCTCAAGCCTCTTGAACTATAGGAGATCTTGAATCAAAACTGCATAGCTAAGCCCTTCCTGAATGTCTGACCTGCAGAAACCAGGAGAGACAAAACATTTACATGTGTGTATGTATAGTGATTATATATATTGATTTAAGTAGCTAATTTGGGGATGCAGTAAATAAACTCTAGGGTGGCCTGTTAGACAGGAACAGCCAGTGGAACAAAGTTATTTCTCCGTATATGGCATCATTCCCACAAGTCCACCTTGCTTGAGGAGTTTATTGCATCTGCCACCACACAACCTATTGCAGATGAAAATTAAGCTTCTACAAGAAAGACACTGGGGCTGGAGATGTGTCTTGGTGATTAAGAGCACTTGCTACTCCTCCAGAGGACCTGAGTTCAGTCTCCGGCATCCACGTCAGCCGGTTCCCAGCCACCTGTAGCTCCAGCCCCCGGGTACCTGCTGCCCCTTCTAACCTCCACAGCAACCGCGCACACATGTGTTCATGTAGGAACCAGGCCCGACTGGGCTGCCTGCCTGTCTTGCTGTTTCATGTCCTGTCTCTAGCAGCTTCCATGTCTGTGTTAATCTTGGTTAGCTAGTCATGTTTACTGCTCTGAGAACGCACCCCTCCAATCCTCGAGACTTTTCCTCCTGTGTGCAATCACCTCTTGAGGGATTTCACCTGGGAGGAGGAGTCCTGTTTTGCTGCCTATAAGAAGGCTTTTTGGAACACTGGACGGCTAAACAAGAATAATAAACCACTGCTGCGGCTGCTGCTCTCTTAGCACAAAGGACCCGCTGTGTTATTGTGTGTGTGTGTGTGTGTGTGTGTGTGTGTGTGTGTGTGTGTGTGTGTGCGTGCATGAGTTAAATCTGCAGTCCCTCGCCCTCGACTCGGTACCAGGGTGGCGCGGGCGCCACACGTTTGTTCACACAGGTACACACACATGCACATATGTAAAAGAAATTATATATACGTGCATACATATATACATGTTTTAAAGAGTGTGCACCCAAGTTCAATTCTCAACAATCATAACGGGTAGCTCACAAACACAGGCAACACCAGTTCTGAGGGACCCTGCACTGTGGCCTCCTCAAGTACCTGTACTCAGGCAGTGTAATGGCAGTTACACATTACAGACACCAAGTCAGAAAAGGTACCATCGATTGTCCCACTGTGACCACAGCAAAAGGTGTCATACGTAGGAAACCAGATGGTTCACTTTGAAAACATTGCAGGTTGGAAAAATGTTCTTGAGGAAGTTGTCAAGAATCTAAGACTCAAAATAAAACCCACAGGCTCCCCCAAGGGTTTTATTTTCTATATTAAGTTTTTTTTTTTTTTCAAATGCACTTTATTTCAAGAGAATAATACAAAACAAGTTTGGAAAGTGAAAGGACTCTATTTTTGAATTTGCTCAACAGTGACTTGATTCAATCATAAGGAAAAAGTTTGGGAGAGAGACTTGAAAATAAGATAGAATGGGTCCAAACTCATAAAACATGAAAGAAACTATACTAGGGAGTGTGTGTGGTTATAGACTGAATATGGGTTAAGGCATCATATGCATGAAATTGTATTTCTGGACAAAGAATAATAATATATATCTGGAATCTAGAAACTTTTCATTGGCTAACTAAGTCTTGACTCACTGAAAATGAGATCGTTGAAAATCCAAATGGCAGTTGATAAAACACTGAAGAACATCCTAGAAGATACCCAGACATCAGGATGGTTTGACACGATGAGGTAGGCAAAGGAGACATTAATGCTCTCATCCCAGCTTATGCTGACAATGAAGCCAAGAGGCAGGAGAGCAAGGGAGCACGTTTCTGTATGTCACTTGGGAGCACAATTCAGTAAAGAATCCATCAAGGTCACATGGGCTTGGAAGCAGATCTGATTAAAAATGTATTAAACGGCCCTCACTCTTGACATTCTCTATGCGCACAGTCAAATGCAAGACAAACAAGTATACAATTATGCAGGAGTCTTAGGAATTAATATAATTGGATGAGGTGGGTAAACAGCTGGAACCACATTTTCATAACCACAAACTAAAATTTAGAGCCATTTCAAAGACAAAGCGGCAAATGTCTTTAGAAGGCCGCGGGTATCAGCCGGATGTGGTGGCACACACCTATAGTTACAACACTAAGGAAGTGGAGACAGGAATATCAGGAGTGCAAGACCATCCTCAGGTACACAGTGATCTGTCTCAAAAAAGACAATAAAAAATTGGAGGCTGGAAAAATGGCTCTGTGGCTAAAAGCACTTGCTGCTCTATCTAACACAGGGCCAGAGTTCAGTTTCCAGCACAACCATGGAACTCCAGACCCAAAGCTTCTGAGGACCTCTTCTGGCCTCATTAGGCACCCGGCATACACGCACATGGTGTACAGACATACATGCAGGCAAAACACCAAGACACAGAAAATATTTTTGAACCCACCAAAAATGAATTACATTTTAAAGCCATAGTTACCAAGTTGAGTATTTGTACAATCTATCAATCTATATCTTTCATACTGAACATAACAGTAGCATCATGATTCACGTAGATGGAATTTTACATAAGGAAGCCAGAAATGTCTGACTGTCAATGAGAATCCATTGGTTGCAAGGAGAATATGGCTACACTTGTGCTATTACTATACAAATCTTGCTAAGGAAACTTTCCACCAATGTAAGACATTTGGTTTAAAAAAAAAAAAAGCCTGGTTTCAGATCATGGGTCAGCCTCACATACTGTGTGACCTACATAAATTTTTCAACTACAAACCTCCATTTCCACATCTGTAAGTGTGTCACAATGGGGAAAATATGTGAAGCACTCATTTGATCTCTTAAAATATGGAACTATTATTATTAGTTAGCTGTGCAATCCAACAAACAATTTTAACAGCCATTTTTATGCCTTAAATGTTAAGTCCGAAATCGCCACTCGGAGACCTCCACTCGCACACACAATTGGCAAGAATATTTTTATTTCTCGCAAGTAAGAATCCTGCATACAGGGGTCAGCCACTTTACAAAATGACGACTCTGGATATTGGCTCACAGACCTTTTTTTTTTTTTCAAGGCAGGGTTTCTCTGTGTAGCCTTGACCATCCTGGACTCACTTTGTAGACCAGGCTGGCCTCGAACTCACCAATCCGCCTGCCTCTGCCTCCCGAGTGTAAAAAGGTGGATTCCAGCAAGAGTTAGGGAGCCTTTAATGTGATTGGAGGGCAGGAAGGTCGGATGGGGGGCTCCTTCCTGGAACTGATGACTTTTCAAGGTCAGGCCTAGGTCGGGCCTGATCCTGAGCTGCCCTTCGGGTGGGGGTGGGGGTGGAGGGATTTTGAACAGTAGAGGCCCATCCTGGTCCTTCATTAAAAGATTAAGCTAATAATATACACTTTTAAAAGTTAACTTTTTTAGTGCCTGGACTGAACTACTGATGGTGTGCTTTCTCTCTTTCTCTCTCTCTCTCTCTCTCTCTCTCTCTCTCTCTCTCTCTCACACACACACACACACACACACACACACAATTGGGCTTCCCATTTACATTAATAACAAAATTGGCCAGAAATGTGCATATTTTATTACCTGATATACCTGAACATTAGAAACATCTGCAGAAAAAAAAAAGTTTAAATTTACAAAAAAGTTCCCTAAAGATTATGTAAGAATGTGAAAGCTAACAGAAGCAAATAGCCCAGAAAGTAATGAGAAGTCGGGAAATTGGAATAAACCCATGAGCTTAAAGTACTGATTCCCAGAATAAATATTTGCCTTACACTTGCAATATTGCACTAAATGATTATAAATGCCAATTTATTTAGAAACTAAGTTGCCTAGGATTTACATCAACAAGTTAAAGTCATGAGTAAATACGCTCCTTCAGCAACTTGAAGCATCGCCTGAAGAGTAATTGGGAAATCGCAAAGAATTATAGAATTATGCTACATTTGTTAAATCTAGTGAATCTGACAGATAGCTGTTTACCTCTGAAATTGCTTTCTGGGAAATGAAAAGAACACAGTGAGCATGTACAAAAATCAAATCAGGTTTGGCTAAGAGCTTTTCCCAAGGCAATGAATTTCTACTCAGAAAGTCATGCATAGCCTGCACTCTGTTATTTCCAAACCACAACTCAAAGCCTGGGAAATAACATGATTTGGAAACAAAGGGCCTCAGATCTTTCTGTGTCTGAAGCTTTCTGAGGTTCCTTCTCTGTCCTAGGTTTCAAAGCGGCCACTCAAATAAGCCCATCTCTGATGTTTTCTTCCATTTGTCTCCTTGGAGCTTAAAAAGCAGAAGAAAAGACAGTCAGGGAAAGGCCTTGAGATAGAGTTCTGCCTCCTGCTCATACCACCCAGGATCCTTTGCTGCCTCCACAGGGCATTGTCCAGAGGTTCCCCTTTCCTCATCCTCAAAGAGACTGGCCAAGGCATTTCTGTGGTTCCCCAAAACTCCAGGCCCCACCCTCTCAGCTCTACCACTTGCAATGGTAAAGGCGCAATTAGCTTTCACTTTGGAAATTACACACTTGTTCTCTATTCAATGATAAAGGCATCATCATCATGCAAGCCAACCGTGAAATTAAGCAGTTGTCTAACTGTCTAAAACTAAAGAAAAGTCTAATATCTGTCCTAGAAGAAAAAAATTTCAAAAACACATGAGTCATCTTATCTTATAAATTATTAGTAATATTTGTGTTGGAAGTGAGTGTTGTATAATGGGACAGCAAGGGCACCACGGCAGTCCGCCAAGGTGCCCAATCTGAGAATTACATGCTATACAACAGATCTGGTATAAAGGAGGTTTACTGTGGGAAAAGGGGGAGAGCCTGGGGAAGGGATAGAGACAGAGAGCGAGAGAGAGGGAGAGAGAGAGAGAGAGAATGAGAGAGAGAGAGAGAGAGAGAGAGAGAGCGCAAAAGAGAGAGAGAGAGCAAAAGGGAAAGAGAGAGCAAGAGTGAGAGTATGTGTGGGGAGAGGGGGCAAAGGGAGAACACAGAGCTTGAGAGAGCTGGGGTAGCGGGCAGGTCTTTTATATGACACACATCTGGTGGTGGCAGGTGATGATATAAGATGTGGCTAGGACCCTGAAGACACGCTAGTGGGGTTGCTTGTGAGCTAACAGTAGAGATGCCTGCAGAGATCAGAAGAGCCTGGAGCCATAGTTACAGGCAGTTGTGAGTTAAGAACCAGACTCAGATCCTTTGCAAGAAGAGCAAGTACTGGTACCCACTGAACCATCTGTCCAGCCCCATTTCAATTTTTTTTTCAGCTCCTCTCATAGAGACAATAGAAGACACATGGATATCTTTTACAGACAATAGAAGACACATGGATATCTTTTACAAATTCGTTCTATCTAATGCATTCTGAGAAAAGCTTCTGGAGACTCTTCTTCCCACCCTCCCCACCCTCCCCCCAGTCTCCCTTCCTGTTAACCCTCTGTTGTGCAACAGTTCCCCCAGAGATTGGGACATTCCATTCTGCAGGGAAGCTCCTTAAGCAGAAAGACAAACAACTCAAAACAGCTTCAGGAAGTCCCTGAAACTGACCAGACTCACTGCCCTGGGGGCCTACCAACCTCAACCGCTATGAGAATTAGCTACAAAAGCTGAGAGTTCCTCTCAGAGGAGTCAGGAGACAGAAGAAGAAGAAAAAAAAAGACCCTTAAACAAACCAAGGTGCAAAGATTCTGATACCAGACCAGTTGCCTAGGAAGACAGAAAGCTGCTGAGCTGCTTGTAGGCTGTGCAGTGTGCTCCAGGTCCCCAATTTTGTGAGCTGTCACCCATGCTTGGATGGATTTGGGTGAGTCATTTCTGCTCCAGTAAGTAAGCCCTCGCCCATATTCCTGTAAAGTAACGCCAATAAAACCTGTGGCCCACCGAGTTGAACTTCAGTGGTATCTTTCTTTGATCTGTCGTGGGCTCTCTGTCTGGAGTGAGTAGACGTGTGTTGGGTCTCCCCAGGAAAGATATTTGTCACATAGCACCGCCTCACGGTTCTACTTCTGGTCCCTGATTCACCACCTCCACCACCCCACCAGTTTAGAGTTAATTCTGGGCACCTGTAGCTGCCTTATCTTGAGATTGCCCCAGGAAGAAAAGTACTCCAGCTGGAACATTGACTGGCCCCTGGGAGTGGGTAGAGAAGTGAAATACATGAGGCAGATGGAAAGGCTGTCTCCTCAAGGAAGGGAGACTTCCTGGGGGAAACGTCATGGTTTTCATAAGAATTGGGGTGGGGTGGGGCAGCAGAAGACTAGCAGTTAAGCGTTGATTCAGAAACGTAGGAAGTTAAAGTTCAGAACGCCTTTGCTCACTGATTTCACCCAGTTGACCACATTAGAAACTGCTACTGGGATGTTCCCAAGCTTTGGGTTATAGAAGGCAGAGAGCTCATCCCTCCAATTCTCGGTTATTTAAACCTTACTCCAGCCGCAATTTTATTTTTTTGTTGTTGTTTTTGTTTTTCGAGACAGGGTTTCTCTATGTTATCTTAGCCGTCCTGGACCCGCTTTGTAGACCAGGCTGGCCTCAAACTCACAGCGATCCACCTGCCTCTGCCTCCCGAGTGCTGGGATGGCCTCAATTTTTAATTTCTGACTAAACCTGTTATTCTGTCTTAAAATATTTTGATTAGAAGTAAATCTGTTGTTGTTGTTTGAGACAGGGTTTCTCTGTGTAGCCTTGGCTGTCCTGGAACTCTCTTTGTAGACCAGGCTGGCCTTGAGCTCACAGAAATCCTTCTGCCTGCCTCTGCCACACGAGTGCTGGGATTAAAGGTGTCTGCCACCATGCCTGGCTTAGCAATAAATCTTTAAAGTTTCGTTTTTGCCTAAAGTCTGGCATTATTGCCAAACTGGATATTCTGGGACCGATTTCCAAGGACTTCCTAGAGGAAACCCTTCGGCACCAGAGTCATTACAGTAGTGCATGTCTGCTGAGCATTCATGTCTGGAGCACCCACTGACGTTAGACTTTGACCAGCCTTTTGTTATTCACCTTAGTGGCTTTCAAAATCTGCCACATGTTTAAGGGCTAGAAACCGCCTTCAGCAGAATTCACATAAGCACACACAAGAATAACAGGAGACTCTCAGAACCACACCAGGAAGGTGTTGCTTTTTCAAACACAAGTCGCTTGTCTCTGTTGTCAGCAGGGAGGCTAGGGGGTGGGGGTGGGGTGAAAGGTTAGGGAGCATGCTCCCTGGGGCTCCAATCACTGCTTCCTTCCTCCGCCCCCCCCCCCCACTCACTCAGTTCCCACCTTTGTCAGTGGGACGGGTGTTACCCAAGATGTCTCTGAATGGGCTTATTCCTGTTCAAGTTGAGTAGTCATGAGTTCAGATCAGTTTATTCAGATATTTCCCTCCCACCCTGAGATCACTCCAAGTCTGAGTGGGAAAGCGTGAGGCGGCGAAAACCAGTTGCGAATGCTTTCAGCATCTTAAGAGTGTCACGGACTTCAAGAAGGGAACACTCCAGATGCATTTCTGAAGGCAGCAGGTCTTCCTTGCTGTCCTAACCTTGACCTTTCCTCGGGTATTTACGCCTGAAATGAATTTCCAGTCACTTTGTCCGATACCGCACCGTAGATAGTAAAAGACCGAGTTTAGTTATACAAACAATTGATCGTTCGTGGCTCAATTCCTCGGCAGATATTTCCTCTGCGAACTGCCCTTGACCATGACAGTAGAGTTGGGATCTTGAGTCTTATTGTTCTTGTTTAAGGCAGCATATACAGTCTCTTGGTTTAACATGGGCTATTTCACAAAATTGAATAAAGCAAGCTTGTGGTTTCTCCTTCAGGACAGATACTATTATGCGTGCAATAAATTTATTGA